>NW_020664481.1:7543889-7578353 GCF_002925995.2 Terrapene triunguis
GTGTGTGTGTGTGTGTGTGTGTGTGTGTGTGTGTGTGTGTGTGTGTGAAGAGATGACAATGAGGACAGTAAGCGCCCAGGCCTCATCCTCTGTGCACAGAACCTGAGTAAATGTATTTTGTGCAGGGTGGCTCCATACCAGCAGGGGAATAGAACTCCCCTCCTCCGCCCCTAACCACCACCATGGTCACAGAACGACAGGAGAGCTGCTTACCCTACAGCCCAGTGCTACCAGCTTTGGTCTGTTGCAACCTCTCCAGCTGCTGTGATCCTCTTTCTCTTTTGTGTGTGAGTGCGGATTAGTGCACCCATGTGCTTGCACTTCCACGGGCCGCCCCCCTTCCACCCCACCTACCTGATCCCTCTACAGTGCCGTAAGTGGGGGCCTCCCTAGAGCAGAGCTCCAGACTATTTAAGGGGTGAAGGAGAAGAATCTCCATCTTCTGACTCCCCACTAACCAGTGCTTTTGCTATATCCGGGGCCTTCTGCATCCTGCCACTGGGCTGGGAGCGTTGTTCCTTTCGAAAGCAGTAGCATCTCCTTATTCCAGTGCAGTCCTGGCAAAAGCAGCTGGTTCTCTCTATTACGAGCGCAGTTTTTGTTAGACGTTACCAGGCAGAAACTTCATTTTTACTCAACACTTCCTGCCCAGTTCAGTGTGTAATTGGCTTTCTACTTTCCTTTTGGCGACTGAAGGGTGAACATCACAACTAATGTTAAAAAAAAAAAAAACTAAGGAAAACTGGAGGAGCAAAAAGACAAAAGCCCATCCAGGGTTCCTTCCATTGAGTCCCTGAAACAGAAATGATGTCTCTCTCTCTCTCTCATTTTTATCTCCCAGCTGCCCACAGCCCGGAACCTGGAGCTGCTTCCTCAGGCATATTGAGTTTTGTGCCTTTAGCCCGGGCGAAGGGACAGTAGACAAGGGGCCTGAACCTCAACTGGTGTAAACCGGCACAGCTCCATTGACTTCACTGGCTCTCTTTGCTCCGCAGTTATATTCAGTCATTCTTCTGGAAGAATAACAAGCTTACGGCTTCGTTTTTTGCTGCTCTGCATGTAGTTGGTTGTGTTTTCTTAACAGCTTCCTGCTTTCATTTGTTTTTAGTTCCGATCTGAGAAGACTGCAGCTGGGACCTTAGCACAAGACGCACAGAAGGACACCGTAGGCAAATGAAACTGTGCCAGGGAATCTGGGCTGAGATTTTCAAAGCTGTTTAAGGGAGCTGAACACCCAATTCCCTTTAATTGTAATGGGGAATTGGACTTCTAAATCCCGTCAGCAGATTTGAAAACTTCAGGCTTTAAGCGGGTAAAATGTAATTGCACAAGCTCAGCCTGGACACGTGGCTTAGGACCCCAACTTTTCCTTAAAGTTCTGTGTGATCTTTAAGAACCACTGTGATCAGGACCTTTGCTTTACATAATCCTCTACTAGAACCAAATTCCATTCTGTGTATGTGACTGGGACCAGGGGCCACAGGGTCAAACTACCATTCATGCGGGGTGCTATATTTTTCATATTGGCTTTAAAGTGGCTGCTTGGCAAAAGCCTCTCATGTACTGTGTCATGCTCTCCATCATTTCACTGCATTGAGTTATCACTTTGTCAGATTGAAAAGAACAAACACATACAGCCCCAGAGCAAACTGTCTAAGCGGTTGACCCTTTCTCCTGCAGCTGCTGCTAGCAGTCACGGCTCCCACTTGGTCATAGTTTTCCATTAAATGTGGTGTCCGGCACTTTAAGGTGGAAGCTGGCAATTCACAGCAATGGAAAGGTCAGGAAAGTTTTTCCCCTTTGTCTTCCTCCTTCACAGTCTGCTTCTTAAACTCACCGGGTCAAGCATAGCACCACAATCAATAATAGAGGCAGGCTACAATATTGGTACAGTCAATGGAGATTTGGCTCAAGATTTTAGAGTACATTTTATCACTGGATAAGGGCTCTAGGACCCTGTGAGGTGGGAGGGTCCCGGAGCTCAGGCGGGAGCCTGAGCCTGAATGTCTACATCGCAATTAAACAGCCCATTAACCCCAGCCCCGCAAACCTGAGTCAGCTGGCACAGGCCAGCCACGGGTTTTTAATTGCAGTGTAGACATACCCATTGAGTGACATCCTGGCCCCATAAAGTTAACAGCTCTTTTCCCATTGACTTCAGTGGGGCCAAGATTTCACCCTTCTTTCTTCATTTGTTTTGCTTTGCATCGCTGTTCCAGGGCCTGATCCTACGGCCCCTGGGTCCTTACCCACTGAATGAGACTACTCGGGTGAGTAAGGGCCAGCTCAGGTGTGACAGGTTTGCAGGATCAAGCCTCCACTTTATTTATTTATTTTTGCTCTCGAAAGCACACAAGAAACTCATCTCATCCGCTGCATACAATAACTACGGGGAAACATTTCAAAGTGCTGTGATTTACATGCTCGAAAGGCCCACAGTGCTTTGGTTCAACTAGCATCAAGGCAGTAAATTAATTCTGCAAGGGGTCCTGTCCAAACTTACATTGATTCTGATTTTGTTGAAAATCAGCCATTAGCTAAGAATTACTACCAGCATTAACGGAAATGCTGTAGTGATCATTAATTGGAATTAATGGATGGGTAGTTTTTATAGGAGATTTGAATGAAGGCAATATTCCCCTCAAAAACCATTTTATTAGAAATTGGCTTGCCAGCTATAAATGTGATGCCACAACAAGCCATTCCACAATGCTTTATCCATGGCCTGATGTGTTTTTAATTAAGGAAGAGCAAAACACGTAAAAATGTTTTCATAAAAAAGAGACCTTTAACAAATAGCTATTTATTTATTGCATAATGGGAGCCATGAAACAGACAAAGAGACAGTGCTTGGAATAGTGATGAAAATGCTGCACCCGGTTCATACAGAGCACCCCAAATATTTTTAGTGTGGGAGCCCAGAAAATGTTTGCCTCCCTGAAAAGTGCTTTATCTATTTCCACTATAGACGTTTGAACAAGGGGAAAGAAAATGCTTCTCTCTACTACCCTTAGGACTGATTATAACTCTTCTACCATCAACAACACCACTATACACACACTCTGGGCCAGATCCACAGTTTACCTGATTTAAGCCAGCTGAGGAGGTAGCCCCCTCTCTATCATTTCTAGGATAGACCACAGCACATGAAAGAATGGGGCTAAATCCTTAGCTGGTGTAAATCATCCAAGCTCCATTGAAGTGAATGAAGCTCTGCTGGTTTACACCTGCTGTGGTTCTTGCCTCATGGCCTTTCTCCAAATTGTTGAAGTGTATTACAAAGATAGGGCAGTGTTATTATCCTCACTTTGTGCTTGGGCAAAATCGAGGGACGGATGGTTAAGTGACTTGCTCAAGGTGACAGAGTAAGTTAGTGGCAGAGCCAGGAGCTCAGCAACCTAATGACAAAAATCCCACAGGGGAAAATAACATATTCAAATAATCCCTGCAATGTTTCCCTTTAGCCTTTAAATGAACCCAATTGTCTTTTTTCTTTTTTAACCCTCAGCTAATCTTTCTGCCCTGGGCTCTCTTTTGATCTGGGAGCTCATTCATTGACCAGCTTGTGTTTCCCATGAAAAGAAAGGCTTCCACTGTGCTAAAGGCATCAGCTATATGCCACATGTAACTTCTGGAGATAGGAATCCACATGTGGCTCACATGAACTTTGCATGAGGATTTTATTTGTCTCATAGGCACACGTGTTTCAAATGTGATGTGCCTGTGAGTTTGAAAGGACGAAGAGTGAAACATGTGTGAACCACACCAGGAAGATGCATGACACATGGGGCCCATTTTAGAAACAAAGAGGGCCAGAACAAGTGAGGCATGCAGTTGAATGTGCAAATCGGGAAAATGTATATACCAGTAGTTAAAATGTACGTGCAAATTACCATAATTAAGTACATAGTTACCCATGCATTATGCACAAACAATGAAAATTTGGGCTTGTAACCTTTACACTTGAAATTCACATGAACCAATTTCCCAGAGCCATAGTTTATGGTAGAAAGTAGAGATAAAAAATTGTCACAAACCCAGCCCAATCATGTTCAAGGATGCAGGGCCGGCTCCAGGGTTTTTGCCGCCCCAAGCAGCCACACACACCCCCCTCGCAAAACAAAAAACAAACAAACAAACAAAAAAGCCGCGATCGCGATCTGCGGCACTTCGGCAGGAGGTCCTTGGCTCCGAGCGGGAGTGAGGGACCCATTGCCGCGGAAGAGCCGGACGTGCCGCCCCTCGCTGGTGTGGCTGCCCCAAGCACCTGCTTGGTAAGCTGGTGCCTGGAGCCGGCCCTGCAAGGATGTACAAAACACTATTTTGAATACAAATCTCTCCTTTTCTCTTTCTGCTTGGTCACACCCTCCCATTTACACTATACTACTTTGCCTGTTTTGGAGTAAAACACATACACACACACATATATATACGTAAATAGTAATGTGTATTCAGTTAATTAAAATCTCCTGATTAACCTAATGTAGCTGGAGACATACAAACTAAGGTAGGTTTCTGCAAACATGCAACTGCAGATGAACATCAGATATGAAAGGGATACAAAGAACACATTGCTTGCTCTTAAAAGAACTGATGGCCTGGGCAGTGCTGGAATTGTCTTGGGGGGCTTCCTTCAGTAAAACATTAGCAGTCGCCACTGTTTTGATGGCTCCCCCAGCAGTCACAACACAGTGGCACAGAACGACAAGAGACACACCAGATGCACTCTGTCTGTCCCCGGCACTGCATTGCAGCTTCACCCCGCATGGCAGTCATTCGCTCCTCTCTCTGTACAAAAGCCAGCTATGTTTCAGGCAGAGGAAGAAAGCGCAAGAGAAATAAAACCTTGTTCTGTGATCAGAATCCTCATTAAGGACAAAATATTGGAAATATGCCATATTAGAAATGCTATTACCATTAATACCGACACTACAACCCTGGGGAATTAGGCAAGTTTACATAGCGGCTGTACATAAAATTTGGCTCAGTGAACTCCCTCTCCACCTTGTTTGCACATGGTGATGACAAATTGCTTGTGTACTGTACATTGGTATTTTTTTTTTAATCAAAGCTATTTGATCCAGAGATTTATTTGCGTGGAGGGAAAACCACATAAAGAACTTGGAGCTGCAGACTGAAGTAAATAGTATGTCGTAATATATTTAGCAAATGATAATGCAAAAACCACAGACAAACAAATATATACGGCTGGGTTGTAGCTATCGCAGGAAGAGAGTTTGGATGGAGTTTCCCCAGGCTAGGAAAGAGTATAGTCCAGCATATCAGACACTGGACCCGCGTTGGGAAATTTGGTTTCTACTCTATTCTATTTTACGCCGTGCTCATCACCATAGTATCTGAAGTTCTGTTCCTGACTCTGCCACTCACTTGCTGTATAGCAGGGGTCGGCAACCTTTGGCACGCGGCTCGCCAGGGTAAGCACCCTGGTGGGCCGGGCCGGTTTGTTTACCTGCTGTGTCCGCAGGTTCGGCCGATCGCGGCTCCCACTGGCCACGGTTCGCCGCTCCGGGCCAATGGGGGCGGCGGGAAGCGGCGGACAGCACATCCCTCGGCCCGTGCCACTTCCCGTCACCCCCATTGGCCTGGAGCGGTGAACCGCAGCCAGTGGGAGCCGCGATCGGCCAAACCTGCGGACGCGGCAGGTAAACAAACTGTCCCGGCCCACCAGAGTGCTTACCCTGGCGAGCCACGTGCCAAAGGTTGCCGACCGCTGCTGTATAGTCTTACGAAAGTTATTTAATCACTCCGTGCCTCAGTTTCCCTATGAGAAATATGGGGTTAATCATGCTTGCCAATCTTTGAACAGTGTTTCGAGAGCAATCAATGAAAAGCACCTTGATAGAGGTGATGATAGAAATACATCTACATATTCTGTGATTGTTGTTGTTGTTATCTCAGCTTGTTAGGGAGGCTCTCTTTTAATGCACCATTTGTTTTCTGGATGAAGCATTACCCTGTCAGAGGCAGCCTCCAACAAGAACAGTCAATAGGTTCCCTTCCCCCACAGCGCGCGCACATACGCTCCGCTCAGCATTCCTGATGTGGAAGTACAAAGGCCTTTCGCAAGCCAAACTCTCTCAATGGAAAAGCAACCTCGTGCGACAGCAACTGCGACGTCCCAGGAAAAGGCAATGGTGGTGGGAGGGGCAGTGATGTCCAGGGCGAGATGTCCAGGGATGAAAGCTTGTCATCGGATAACACTGGATAAAATCTTGTGGCCACAAAGTAAAAAAGACATTGGAGTGGGATAACGGTGGGAAAGTGACATGAGAGCAGGTCTTATTATGGGATAGCAGAGGAGAATGCTCTTGTGGTAGGTAATTAAAACCTGCCCCGTGCATGAAGCTGCATCGGCCAAGAAAGTGTCTGATTTACATATAGTCATGTGACATCACAATGAAGCAGAGGGTCTAGAGGGGGGACCCTACATCAGACCCAGGCCCAGAGAATGGCCTTTGTGCCAAGAGTAATATTAACCTGTCATTTGTAAAGCCTCTGGGCTGGATTCTGCTCTCAGTTACAATGGCATCAATCTGGAGTAACCCCCTGAAACCAAGGGACCAGGTAGTTTAAATTACACATGGCAGGTAGATGGCATGGAAAATGATGTCGGTGGATGTAGGTGGTGAAGCAGTGAGACTCTCGCTGACCTGGGGGTCCATGGGTGTGTGAAACGAGTGTAACTTACATAGTAAGGGGAAGCCAGGGAGGGCTGGAGCAAGAAAGCTCCATAGGAAGAGATATAGCAGCCCTTGAACTCTAGTAGGTTGCTTTTCCTGAGGCCCGCTGCCCCTCCCCTGTTGGTGTGAGAGTTACACTCGCTTTGCACACCCGCCACATGCCAAACTGTACAGGTCAGCACTCAGCCACACTCCCACCCACGTTACACTGGTGTGGCGAGAGCAGAGCTCAGCCCCACGTGTGGCCCTGTAAGTCACCAGTGAATCTGACCCATTCGTTAGAATTACTAATGCTGTGCTGGAGGTCCGACCCCACACAAGCCGTCTCCTCAGCCACTTCCAGCCCACCTCTGTGGGATTCTATCACCATTATCACACTGCTGGTGCCAGCCCCGTTCTATCTTAAGCGCCAGCGATCCTGAGCTGGTTTGAGCTGACCTGACAGATGGAGACATTGATATGTCACTCCTGGCCCGGCTGCCCTTTCTCTCCCTAGACAACTCTGCTGGGAGCTGTGAAACTCCCCCAGTCTCTGCAGCCTTCATCCTTCCACAAATCTCATTCAAATAAGCCATCAAATGGCACAAATCCAATGGGATCAAATGCTTTTTTAGTGTCAGCCTTCGCTTTTAAAGGTTTTAATGTATTACAATGACAGAAAGACGAGGGGACGCTGTGTGGTATTCTGGTGCCTGTCAAGCTGGCTGCTATCGCTAGGAAGTGTTCTCAGGTTTCTTGGCAAAGGGGGGAAGGAGTGGCCAGCAATAGGGCTAAGGGTGGGATCTTTACCACCAGGATGATTTAGAGCTAGTGTTGCTGATACTAACTTCCCTGTTGGTGTGCCTCTAATGCTATGGTGCAGTTACCCCAGCGTTTGTTGGCGGCTGGGTCAGACGTCCTCCATATTTGCAGGCTCTTCCTGTTTTAACGAAAAGCACCATGGGCTGTTAGCGAAAGGGGCTGCAGCGACGTTCCTCCAGACTGAAGTGCTCTAGTTGATTGTAGAACAGGGTGCTGTGCCACACTGCAGTGACTGAGTCAGGCCTTGCCAGGCAAGTCTCCCTGCTCATTCAGCTGCCAGCCTCTCCACTGAGACCACGGGCAAGGCTTCCAAGTCATGCCAGTCACAGTGGCGGTTTGCCTGATGGCGACAGTGAGGCACAAGGAAGTGGACTGAGACAATCAAAGCAGTTTCACACAGCCACCTATGAGCACTGAGGTGGGAAAGCCTTCAGTTACCACTGCCCCGGACTGGACTCAAACCTGCACTCTTAGAGCTGAGAAGCTGTGTGTCTAATTACCGATTTACTACCAGTCCTCCCAAGCCTTGGGGGGTGGGGGGAAGGAGTCTCTGGGAATGAGGAGGGTGCTCGACCCGTGATGGGAGAAGAAGGGAAGCATTTGCGGAGGGACTTGGGCCATACTGGGTAGCAGTAAATGGCAGCAACCATTTTACTATAGGTCTGAATAGGTATATGAGAGGCAGTGTAGCCTCTAGTGGATAGAGCACTGGAGTGGGACTCCGAAGACCTGGTTTCTGGGTGACCTTGGGCAAGTCATTGCCTCTGTCTGTGCCTCAGTTTCCTCATCTGTAAAATGGGGATAATGATACTGACCTCTTTTGCGAAGTGCATTGGCATGAAAAAGTGCTCCAAAAGCGCTGGTTATACCATGTTAAATGTTGGAATCTGATTTATATGAAGAAGAATACAGCAAAACTGGCAGGATCTGGTATGATCAGATTATGAGGTGTGTGTCCCTCACAGCCCTAATGTAGGTGTGTACCGTGTGTATTGTACAATATACTTGGATGACGGTGGCAGATTAGCCACTGGGCCAATAGGGCCTGTGCCCAGGGGCCCCAGATAATTGGGAGCCCCTAGAAAAATGGTCGCCCCCACGACCCGACCCCCTTCACCGGCTGGGTGCTCCTGCCGAAGAGTGGGGTCAGGGCACAGAGGCTTGCCCCGCTTGGCCCACCTGGCACTGCAGTTGGGTCATGGGGGCTTGCCCCGCTCCACCTGACTGGCGCTCTGGCATGGGGGGCAGGTGGGCGGAGTAAGGCAAGCCCCCGTGCCCCAACCCCGCTCCTCAGCTGGAGAACCGGGCGAAGCAGGGCAAGGCCCCGCATCCTCACCCCATTTCCCTGGCAGGAGCGCCAGGGGAGGTGGGGGGACTGCAGGCCGAAGGGGGGGGAGGGGCCACCACTTGCTCTGGCCCAGGGGCCCCACAAAACCCTAATCCGCCCCTGTTGGTTGAATATGTTGGGGAAAATGCAGCATAATTGTTTTCAGCTGCATGACAAACATTTTAAATATATCTTTTAAATATTGTTTCCTGCAGGAAAATGGCTGAAGTAAATTAACAGCTGTGCCTTTAAAAATTCTGGTGCAGACCTTCAGCTGGGGTAAATGGGCACAGATCGCTTGACTTAAATGCCCATTTGTAACAGCTGGGGATCTAGCCTGGTATCTTCTTCCAAATGAGAGAATTGTAAATATATATAACGTGTGTGTCTCTATCTATGAATAATCTGTCTTTCCATATCAAACGGGGAGCTATTGACAGTAAGCAACGACCTGGAAACCGCTGATAAGAATGAACTGCGGGTCCAGTATTCCCCGCAACCTGTGATTTATGAACTCAGAATTAGCTGCCTCCTATTCAGAATGAATCAGCCAGCTTTTTTCTTTCAGAGCACTCTGCCAAGAGTGTGCCAATATCATACATGTTTCTAAGTGGTATTTGACCTGTCATTGATCTTTCAGGGCCAGGAATGTTTGCTAAAGGATTTCTTTTCTGGCTCAAAGAGGGCAGCGTCATTTGCGATCATGTTCGTTTTCCACTTGCTTTTCATTTGAGAGAAATGGCCTCCCTTGCCTGGCTGCTCAGTCAGGGCCCTAGTCGCAATGATGTCAAAGCTTCTGTCTGTTTCTTTTAGATCTGTCATCGGCTTTTGATAACCTTGACCAGGAGGCAGCTCTGGAGCCTAATGGGGGTGGATTAGAGTCATTCTTGAGCACCTCTGTTCCTTTCTGTCACAGGGCTCAACATGGAGACTAGGGTGACTAGATGTCCCGATTTTATAGGGACAGTCCTGATTTTGGGGTCTTTTTCTTATATAGGCTCCTATTACCCCCCACCCCCTGTCCCGATTTTTCACACTTGCTGTCTGGTCACCCTAATGGAGACACATCTGATGGCCATTCAGTAACTTTGCTACAGGATGGAGAGACCCACTTGCTTAGATGTGCTTTTCGGGGGAGCACATTACATCCGGGCTCTGTGTTCTCCACTGGCTCCCATTTTGCTTCTGAATGCAATTCAAGGTGCTGGGTTTGACCTCGGAAGCCATTAAAGAGTTTGGGCCCTGTCTGCTTTACATATGGTCTCTCTCTTCGTATGTTACCATGGCAAGGTCAGGCTAACAGCTCTCTAGTTTAAAAAGGGGGCTGATGGTAAGCTATTTTTGCTGAGTTACCTTTGATTCTGGAAATTACTTCCATTTATAGTGGACCATAAGCGAAATGTGTTACAAAAAAAGCAAATATCATTCTGGGATGTATTAGCAGGGGTGTCGTAAGCAAGACACGAGAAGTTATTCTTCCGCTCTACTCTGTGCTGATTAGGCCTTAACTGGAGTATTGTGTCCAGTTCTAGGTGCCACATTTCAGGAAAGATGTGCACAAATTGGAGAGAGTCCAGAAAGAGCAACAAAAATGATTAAAAGTCTAGAAAACATAACCTGTGAGGGAAGATTGAAAAAACTGGGTTTGTTTAGTCCGGAAAAGAGAAGACTGATAGGGGACATAACAGTTTTCAAGTACATAAAAGGTTGTTACAAGGAGGAGGGAGAAAAATTGTTCTCCTTAACCTTGGAGGATAGGACAAGAAGCAATGGGCTTAAATTGCAGCAAGGGAGGTTGGACATAAGGAAAAACTTCCTAATTGTCAGGGTGTTTAAGCACTGGAATAAATTGCCTAGGGAGGTTGTGGAATCTCCGTCATTGGAGATTTTTAAGAGCAGGTTAGACAAACACCTGTCAGGGGTGGTCTAGATCAGTGATTCTCAAACTAGGGCCGCCGCTTGTTCAAGGAAAGCCCCTGGCGGGCCACGGCTCCCACTGGACGTGGGATGAAGGACGTGCTGGCCGCCCTTCCTGCAGCCCCCATTGGCCTGGAGCAGCGAACCGCGGCCAGTGGGAGCCGCGATCGGCCGAACCTGCGGATGCGGCAGGTAAACAAACCAGCCCGGCCCACCAGGGGCTTTCCCTGAACAAGCGGCGGCCCTAGTTTGAGAACCACTGGTCTAGATAATACTTAGTCCTGCCATGAGTGCAGGGGAGTGGACTAGATGACCTCTCGAAGTCCCCTCCAGTTCTATGATTCTATGATTTTGGTCCAAAAGAGCCTGGACCTGTTGACTTTTAGGTCTCATGGTAAGGTCTTCCTTTTCTTTCTGGTTTTAAAGAAAAGAATTGGTTGAGGAGGGTTTAAAGAGGCAATTGATTGCTAGTCCTGATAGTCTAGGTAAGAGTTTGCCATTTGATACTGGTTTATGGTGTAAGATTTATGGGGGGGTTTATATATTGTACATATGCTGAGAGTGAAGTTTAAGCACTTAGGGCCTCATTCAAAGCTCACGGAAGTCAGTGGAAAGACTTCCGTTGATTTCTGTGGGCTCTGCATCAGTCCCTTAGGGGGGGAAATCTAAAATAATAAAATAACCCCAAGTTAGTTATCCAGCATATGACTGTGCTGAGAAGATGCTCTTCTGGCACATGCACAAATCAAGATTCCAAGATTTATTTACACTATCTTGCTTTCTCTAAAAGGATAATCAATATACCCAACGTCAATGCATCAATAGTTATCCCGCACAAAGAGAGTATGGTAAAGAAATGTGCCCCAGACGTATTTACTTGTGAGATATTTTTTCTTTTGTTGTATAACATCTTAGTCTCCTGCAGAATGTCTTGGATGATAATGGTAATTACGTAGTAAGATGATGACGTGGAGCCTCCATCACTGGAGGTTTTTAAGAACAGATTAGACACACACCTGTCAGGGATGGTCTAGATAATTCTTAGTCCTCCCTCAGTCCAGAGGACTGGACTAAATGACCTCTCGAGGTCCCTTCCAGTCCTAGATTTCTATGATTCTATGATCTACCCTATAGTGAAAGTAAAACATATACATGTCAACAAAAACTCAGCCTCAGCTAGACTTGAGCTCACAATCTTTTAACAGTATGGCAAAGATTTTATTCACTAGACTAAGGTTAACAGCCTTGAGAATTTGCAGGTGTTAAATTAACCACCAGAGATGGCCCGTTTCATAAATGCCGCAGAAACATATTGAAAATTACACAGAATAATAATTAAAAATTGAATGGGAGGGCTAGAGAGGGTAAGAAAAAGTATGTTGTTTTATTCATATAAAGCACTACATGTTCATGAAATGTTAGGTCTATTGGCATTATGTAAATTGGCATCGCTCCATTGACTTCAATGTAACACCAGCTGAGGATCTAGCCCCTATATATTTAGCTTCTTCAACCAAAATCCAAGTGATGAAGAACAAGGAGTTTTCTACTTCTTGGGGCTCTGTTCCTCTATAACTATCACACTAAGTAGCTATTATGAGCTGTGGGACCTCAAAGGGGGCAGGTTTATGTAAACACCCATGGGGCAAATTTTCAAGGGAGGGTCTTAAATAGGGGCCACAGTATTTGCATGGGCTCCTATTTGCATGCTCAGAATGGGTAGGCCGACAGCAAGCACAGGGAGACTATAATTGCCTAGTGGCCTATATACATGCCTTCTTCCATGTAAATATTAGTGAAAATAGAAAAGCGTGAAAATGCAATCTGTATGAATGCCATTTGTAAGACTGGCTCAGAAAGAGTCAAGCCCCTAGACCTGGTACCGTGGAGACCAATGACAGTACCCTCAATTTGCCCATCACACTCAGACTTGCATGAAGAGTGATAGCAGTGCTCTTCTTCTAAGTCTTTAAGTCTCTATCCTGACACGGAATACTTTTTCACTTGGCCCATTAAAAGGTTCGACTACCATGAATGATTCACCGACTTTCAGTCAGCACTCTGATTCACATACGTGTTCGTGTGTTGCTCTATCCCTACCTTGCAGAGATTTTTGGTGATGGTCCACCTCTGACTTTTCCCTGATTTATTGATCCTGAAAACTATTTTGTTAGGCCACCAGGGTTCCAGCTATTAACATACATAGGCAGCATGTCAGGAACCAGGACATTCAGCAGAGCTAGTCTCTAGGCGGCCTCATCAATACAGCTGGCCTGCAACAAGCTGTCTGATTGGCCATGCCCCCTGATTGGCTACAGGGGCCAGCAGGCCAGCTCTAAACCAGCAGCAGCAGCTTGCTGGCTGCCCTATGCTCATCGGTGTGCCTGTTCCTGTGTTACCTTATTCCTGCTGCCCCCTGCCTTGCACCCAGCTTTCTCTCTGTCCTGTCCTTGCCTGCTCCCCTGCTCGCTCCAGTTCCCAACCTCCAGCTTTGACCCTTGGCTTTTGCTCCTGCTTCTGACTACTGACACTGACTCTGTGTTTGACCCTGGTCCTAAGTTCCTGATGCCCACTCTGACCACTAGGCTAGACTCCCCTCGTCCTGGTCAGCGGACATAACATCACATCCTAAAGGCAGTGCCAAGAGCATCTAAGGTTGCCCATTTCTGCCATAAGAATGAGGCTGAAGCACAGGCCTGTATGTCCAGTTCCTTCCCCTCCCCTCCATCCCCCATTTGTTCCTGAGGTCAGATATTTATCTCCATTAATCCAAGACCAAATCTTTCCTCCAACAGTATATTCCATAGCATCCCTTTACAGTAGATTGTACCTGTAGCAGAGCTATCGCTAAGAAATTCTGCTGCTTAATGAATGTTTAAGGCCCAAATGGTTGTTACTTGAAGATAATGGGCCAGATTCTGATTCCATTTACCCCGAGTATAAATCTGGAGCGACTCCAGCGAAGTCAGGGAGTTAAAGCAGTGTAAACAAGATCAAAATCCAGCCCAATGATTTTATGTAGAGAAAAGAAATCCAGAGCTGTAGAGGCATGTATATTTGTGACTGCAACATGTCTGACCATCATTTATTCCTACTAGCACCCGCTGAATTTTTATTTGAACCAACTTTTTTCTAATTGAAAAATGGCCTTTTGTGGAGGAATTTTTTTTTAAATAGTCAAAAGTTTAAAAGACAATCAAAAGTTTTCAGACAAAAGGTGTCTATTTTAAACACAGATAAAATATTTTGTTAAATTATTTCATTTACCAAACACTGAGTTCCAAAACACTGGGGAGGGGTGAGCATTGAAAAGAAAATTTGTGAAATATTCTGGCAAATAAAACAAAAATGGCCCCGTTTCAAAAAATGAAAAGAACTGTGAGTATAAATCCTATGGAAGGCGGGGTCTTATTAGTCTGGTGCAGACAAGTATAACTAGGGGTTATGCGATACAATTTAGAAAAGGAAAACATAGGCTGAATAGCATGAAAATACTTTTGATGGTGAGAGATTAGATTCTGGAATAGTCTGTCCAAGTATGTAGTGGAAGCCACAGGTAGAGATATTAAAAATTAGACTGGACAAAACACTGGAAAATGTACTGGAGAGAACGGTCATGTCAGTTGCTTTTTCGGTCTTCAGTTTCCATGACTGCCTGCACACACAACCCCAGTAAATAATACTTTCCTATTCCTTGGCACTTGGTAATAATCCTGGAAGTTACCAAGTTATTGCAATCATAATTACTACATAATGTGCAGCAGTAAGATGTCACAATAACCATCTCCCTTACAGAGAGGGAAAAAAATAACCTTGTATTTTATTTACCCTGTCACCATGTGGAACTTGCCTTACAATGTAATTACATGGTCAGTAGTTACATTGCTCTATGGTTGACAGTCCCCTGTAAACAAAAAATAAGACCAACAAATTCTGCTTGCAACCATTCAGATACTAAATACAGAGGACGAGTCTTTCGAAACCTCTAGAGCCTGGGATAGTGTGCACACAACCGCATGCCTAATTTCAGCGCACAGTTATCGTGTTTGTGCAATGCAAATCGTATACAATTGGCCCTGTGCAAATGGCTTCTCTTTACTGTGCAATTACCTAATTTGCACGCTTAGGCACCATAACGGTATGCATAAATTAGGTGTGCAATTGCCTGATGTTACTATGATTATCATAGCATCATCTACAGGATCCCACTCATTATGGGGCCCCATTATGTCAGTCGCTGTATTCGCACATTAAAAAAGACAGTTCCTGCTCCAAAGTACACAGGCAAGACGGACAACGGAACTATTAGCATTCCCATTCTACACAGAGAGCGATTAAGTGACTTGCCCAAGGCTATGCAAGAAAGCTACGACTAGAACTCAGATTGCTTGAGACTGAGATCAGAGTCTTAACCACAAGACCATCCTTCTTCTCAGCTGTACATTTGCTTGTGGCCACTACGCGCCGTAGGTTTGAAAACCTGACCTATAACATGCAGTGGAAAATGGAGAGAGGAGTGAGGGAGAACGAGGAGCTTTATTTATTTATATGATCTCAAAAAGATGACTCCCCCGGAGTACCGTCACATGACTGATGGAAGCTGACAGGGCAGTATGTCCCAGCTGCCATTTGCAAAACAAAGGAAAACCTATATAAAAATATCAGCTGTAAAATTACTTGAACCCATTAGTTTAATTAGTATCATTAATCAAGATGAGATGCTTGATACCTCATGTACTTTCATGAGTAATAAATGAGCCTTTTATAACAAAACAGCAGGTACCTCCTCCTTCCCCTGCTTTTCGGTACCAATGCTGCTGCCTGAACATTGAGTTGATCCTGAACCGGAGTCTCAGGGCTGCCTGCTCATTTGGAATAAAGCCAGTTGTCAGACGGTTCTGCTTGGAACAATCCAAGTGTTCCAGGCGTTAGAGTAACTGGTAGAATATTTCGTTTGTAAACTCTTTGGGATGGGGGACTGCCCATTAATTTGTTTGTGCAGCCCCTGGCACGATGATTGGTTCCTGGGTACTACCATAATAAACATGATTAACAATAATCAATCCAAAGCCTGTAGCAATAGCCTTTCCACCACTTGACCTCCCTGAGGAGGGAGCCTTCGCTGAGCTAGTTTTTAAAGCATCCATCTCCTAATGGAATCTGTGGATTGGATTAGCTGTAGCCCCACCGCCTGCCCTCTCCTAGGGTAAATTCCTGGTGCATTTGTCCCTTCAAGCTCAAAGATGTTTGTAGTTTTCACCCCCTTGAACCTGGCACAATGAATCTGTCCATTATAATTATATGTTGCCTTTCATCTGAGGTTCTCCAAGTGCTTTACGCATATTACCCTCACTGCGGGTGGTAAGTATTGACTACATTCCTATTATTATATACACTCACAGATGGGGGGGGGGGGAAACTGAGATGTAGAAGTGTAAAGTGATATGCCCAGGGTCACACAATGAGTCAGTGTCAGAGACAGGGATGGGATCTCAGGAGAGCTGTTGGGCTTGTACTAGCCATGAGAAGGTGTCAGGCCAGGTGCCGGCAGTGAGGTGCTTTAATTTTCGTGGCACTATCTCTACTCGCCACAAGTGGAAGCCAGTGCAATAAAGAATTATTGTCTTTTCTGATGTTCCTGAATCAACTACAGGTCTGGTGCATCTTAGGCGCATTTAACATGCGAGATGTCAGGTTTACGCGGTCGGCAAAAATAAAACAAAAACGGAAAAAAAAAAGAGAAAAATAACAATTTTAATACTGTACCTGTAGTGCGGGCGATTCCGCTCACCATTCAACTCAATGTAATTTTGACTATACGCGGTTTTCGCTTTACGCGCTAACCGCGGAACAGAACCCCCGCGTAAGATGAGACTCACCTGTATTGTCATAAAAATCATTCTGCTCTACAGCTGAAAGGGCCAGATTCATCCCTGAAACCCATGGAATTGCACCGGGATCAATTTGGCGCTACAAATTGTTAGATTATTATTTATATAATGGTAGAACCCCCATTGTGCTTGGCACTGTATGGACACCTAGTAAGAGAGATGCATTGCCTTGGAGAGCTTACAATTTAAATAGACAAGACCGAGAGCCTTGAAGAGAAGTGACTTGCCTTTGTCACATAGCTGGACAATGGGAGAGCCTAGATCAGGAGAGTCAGCCCAGGACTAAAGGTGGGAGACCGCTCTGGAGAGACCTCTTGTGCTTAGGTCTGAGTAAATTGTATGATTACAGATCTCCTGCCCTGGCTCTCCATCTTTTGTGGACAGTGAGGTTTCCTCTAAGTAGTTTGGTGAACCTGTCTCCTACGGCTACCCGCACAACATGCTTTCACTTGTGTGCACACTCTGCTGCGGTTCGCTTTCCCCGCCTCGTGCCTTGGCATAGAATTGAATCCACTGTTAGCCTCTTTGTAACACGCACTAGTTACAAAAGGCTAAATGCTTTATTCCCAAGAATGGCCTTAAAGATAAGATTCACCAGCCGTGGCAGCACAATGCAGATCTTAGTAAGAGAAATAAATGTCCCTTCATTTTATAACTGTCTTTCCAGCACTTTATCTGCGATGGGCACAAACAGAGTCTTCGGCTATCTGTGTTACTAAATATATTAAAAGGTAACTCAGCAATTTCTGAAGGATATATTTCTATCAAAATAGTCCAATGGTTTTTTTCGCCATTAAATGCACACTATTTAGTGGCCATTCTCCTTTTTAATATCCATTTTCCTCCTGTGTATATGTGCCCAAGTTTCCTCTGGGCACAGGAGAATTCTAGTCCATAACCAAGCTGGGAAACACTTGATCATCAACAAAAAAGGCTATGAGGAGACTGCTTAATTAATCTCATTATAGGACGTTGTAGGCTCAGGGATACACATAATTACTTGAACAACTGGAAAAAAACTAGTGAATGTTTATAGGTATTTTGGTTTGGTTTGGTTTTTTCCTGAGATAAATGGATGGGTTTGCATCTGTATTGCTTAAACCAATACGTAATGCTGTACCGGAGAAGTCCAAGTCGCTTTCAAAGTGTTATACATCAACCTTGCAAGCAAAAGATCTGTGTGCAGCTTGTCATTTTAGAAGCAGGCTACCCTGACAACCTTTTACTGTACTTCTCCTTCTCTTTCTGAAACTTAAAAGGCAGAGGTAGCTTTCTTCCTTGCTACTACCAGGGTTGTTCTTTTGCCGGCCAGTAACCTGTGATCTTGCACTGAGCAATAGGTTGCTTGCTTCTTGGAGACCGATAAATGTTGGCCTTTGCTAGCTTACACTCTGGATGTATTTATCGTCTCTCGTTCTAATCATGGGTGCTGAGTGCATTCAGAGAGATGGGAGTCAACAGCAATGGGAAGGAACTCAGCAACATGCAGAATTGAGCCCTCAGTCTGCAAGCCAGCTATAGACAGCTGACAGATAATGTACATCACCACCAAGAGAAAGAGACAAGTCATTTAGCCTAAGCAAAAGAAGGCTGAGGGGAGATATGATTGCTCTTTATAAATATATCAGAGGGATAAATATCAGGGAGGGAGAGGAATTATTTAAGCTTATTACCAATGTGGACACAAGAACAAATGGATATAAACTGGTCATTCGGAAGTTTAGACTTGAAATTAGACGAAGGTTTCTAACCATTAGAGGAGTGAAGTTCTGGAACAGCCTTCCCAGGGGAGTAGCGGGGGCAAAAGACTGATCTGGCTTCAAGACTAAGCTTGATAAGTTTATGGAGGGGATGATATGATGGGATAGCCTAATTTTGGCAATTAATTGATCTTTGACTATTAGCAGGTAAATATGCCCAATGGTCTGTGATGGGATGTTAGATGGGGTGGGATCTGAGTTACTACAGAGAATTCTTTCCTGGGTGCTGGCTGGTGAGTCGTGCCCACATGCTCAGGGTTTAGCTGATCGCCATATTTGGGCTCGGGAAGGAATTTTCCTCCGGGGCAGATTGGCAGAGGCCCTGGAGGTTTTTTGCCTTCTTCTGCAGCATGGGGCACAGGTCACTTGCTGGAGGATTCTCTGCACCTTAAAGTCTTTAAACCACGATTTGAGAACTTCAATAGCTCAGACATAGGTTAGGGGTTTGTTACAGGAGTGGGTGGGTGAGATTCTGTGGCCTGCGTTGTGCAGGAGGTCAGACTAGATGATCATAATGGTCTCTTCTGACCTTAAAGTCTATGAGTCATTTCATTTTGGTTTGCATTCCCGCCTTTACATAAACACTAAAATTTCAAAGTGATCAAAAAGCCTATGATCGAGTTCAAGTTTTAATTTGCTATTAATTAAATTTTATTAACCTGCTCGTAAAACTGCTTGTACCAAAGCATCTGAGTATAAGTGCTTCAGTGACAAGCAGTTAGTGTGTCACTAATTTTAATATGAAAAGGGGGCTCATCCTTCCTTCTCTTGAGCTAGCCTGTATAGATAGCCTTCTCGCAAAGCATTTTTGGCAATTTTCCCCTCAAGATGCTGATAAGGAAAATATTTACAGATTTACTCAACCTCAAAGTATAGTTGAGGCCTTAATTTATGATGTAATTATATAATTGGCTCAATTAGTCCCCACTAAAAATTTTATGTTATTGTAGCACATTAATGTAGAACCTTTGAAGTAAATGGAGGCTCTCACAATATAAGAAATCTTCATCTTTTATGTGTTTTCCACTCCTATGCTCGCACGCGTCACTTTAAATGGTGCCTTTTATTCTGTTTATTGGGAGTGCAGCTTGCACTTGTGCTCAAGGTTCTCAAGGAGAATGAAATAGGTGTCCCTAGCCTGGGGCTGACTCGCAAAGCTTTTGGGTAACTTTGGCCTGGTCCACACTAACCCCCCACTTCGAACTAAGGTACGCAAATTCAGCTACGTTAATAACGTAGCTGAATTCAAAGTACCTTAGTTCGAACTTCCCGCGGGTCCAGACGCTGCAGGCAGGCTCCCCCGTCGATGCCGCGTACTCCTCTTGCTGAGCTGGAGTACCGGCGTCGACGGCGAGCACTTCCGGGATCGATCCGGGATCGATTTATCGCGTCTAGACAAGACGTGATAAATCGATCCCAGAAGATCGATCGCTTACATCCGGATCAGGAAGTAAGTATAGACGTACCCTTTATCCTGTTAAAGCTTTGTCAGCCTTATTTGTATGGTGATTTGCATGCATTCCCTCTGATGCTTTGCACTGAGCTTTCTCCTTAGAACACTTTGCTGCACAAACACTGGCAGGTTTGCGGGGGTTTGCTTAGAGTTCTCAATTTGTTTTCCTTCGGTGTTGTTTGGGATACGTTATTGGCTTCAAGGACGCCTGAATGGATCTTTGTTGTTACTAGGGTGACCAGATGTCCTGATTTTGTAGGGACAGTCCCGATTTGGGGGGCTTTTTCTTATATAGGCTCCTATTACCCCTCCACCCCTTGTCCCGATTTTTTACACTTGCTATCTGGTCACCCTAGGTGTTACTGATTTTGTTCTTTTCCACTTGACAAGTGTTGATTTTTATTTTATGTTCTTTGATTCTGCTTGTTTCTCCTCCTCTTCTCCCCTCCCGCCACCTTCCAGAATGTGACAAACCGGTGAAACTGACACAGCTGTTTTGTTCGACTGCTTTAGAGAAAAACCCAGCTTCACAGAGCCACGCCTAAATGACAGAGCTTCATTCCAGGAGAAAACATTGGCTTCATTGGGTGTTTCTGCAGCCAGTCCAGGGACATGATGGAGGACCTGGAAGAGGTACCAGATTTGAGCCCCTGCTCCCCCACCCACCCATGGCCCTCTGGTCCAGTGGATTCTCACCAGCTGACATTCACACCATTGCAAAGGGGTAGTAAAGGCTTAAGTCATGCACAGGTCTTGTGTTGGTCCTCACTCTCCATAGCTACCCCTCCCACCATGACCCCCAGGCCACTCCTACTGCTACACGCTGATGCACTGCAAAGGACAGTAACTGCAGAACTTTGTACTCTTTGGTGAGTGCACATTGCAGAATCTCCAGGGGCAGGTTCCCTGCTGCCTGCTTTCCCACCCCCAACCTGCACAAACGCTTTCTGCTTAGTTTTGGGCCTTGTGCCCCCACGTAGGATGCTTCAGGGTTTGCCCTGGTTTCATACCTTGATACCCCAAAGCCTCATTGTGTATGCACCAGCATTTCATTTTTTAATCATTTTATTTATATTTCCTCAGTTACAGCATGAATAAAGAATTTCCTGCTGCCATGATGAAGTCTTAGGAATCCAGAAAAGATTGAAATGGGCTACGTCTTCAAAACAGATACCCTGAATTATTATTTATATTTATACTTCAGCAACACTTAGGAGCACTGACAAGCCTCAATCAAGGATCAGGGTCCCAGTGTGCTCGGTGCTGTACAGACCAATCCCAAAGAAGAAACTGCCTGCCCCAGATTGCTCACATGTCAGACAGGACGTGAGCCGTGGACAAAACAGACAAATGGGGCTTTGGAAGGATCAGGTAGCAACACAGCAAACAAAACTTAGCTCTTAGCCAGCTAGACACCTCCGGAAAGAGATGTGGTCTAAAAGTTTAAAATGTGTTAGGACAGCAAAAAGTGCAGCATTTTCAAGAGTGCTGAGCATCTTCTGGTATTGCTTAGAGTTGCAGATGCTTATCAGTTCTGAAAATCAAACCTATATGCCGGTGAAGTCACTGGGAGCCTTTCCACTGTCTTCAATGGACTTTGGATCCAGCCCATAATTTCTATTATTCAGCGACATCAAGAGTAGCCAAGAATAAAAGAGAAAGGAAAGATGAAAACATAATTTTTCAAACTCTGGAGCTAAAGAATCAGCCAGCAGTTCATCCAAAGAGCTGCCAGTCAAGGTTCCCCTCTTCATTTTGTATGAGTTTTTTTTTTTAATGCAATGGTGCCAGCACTAACTTCAGTTCATTCAAGATACAAGCACCCAGAAGATCAGCTGCTTATGAGGACCTCAGCCAAATGAGCTGTTTTGAGTTTGAAAATCTTGGAGAGAAGTGTCCCGAGAACAGGATCTGTTATGAGATTTGTTGCTTCCGGCCGAAGAAGGAATATTACTGGAGAGAGCCCTGCCATATATGGTCCTCTAGCACCTCCACTTCCAGAGCTGGCTAACACTCAAATGAAATATAAGGTTGAAAAAAGTGTTACCTTATCTTCTTAGAACCTCTACAGAGATTCACTTCTGCACAAAACTGAAGATTTGGTTCAGTTCTTTGTTTTTTTTAGAACCTAGTCATTGGGGGGAAGGGATAGCTTAGTGGTTTGAGCGCTAGCCTGCTAAACCCAGGCTTGTGAGTTCAATCCTTGAGGGGGCCACTTAAGGATCTGGGGCAAAATCAGTACTTGGTCCTGCTCGTGAAAGCAGGGGGCTGGACTCGATGACCTTTCAAGGTCCCTTCCAGTTCTAGGAGATAGGATATCTTTATTTATTTATTGAGTCATCATGGCTCTGCCTATAGTAGGCCACATTCATAAAATATAGGTTTCCAGTCCGACTTCTATTGGTCAATGGAAAGATCCCATAGACTCCAGTGTATGTTGGATCAGGGTTTAAATCAGAAGTATCTCCACTGAAGTTCATTATACCAATGTAAAGCTGGTGTAAATGAAGGCACAGTCAAACCCATATGTTTGTCAAGAGCTACTAATGAGGCACCAGGAGTAGCACAAGTGTGTTTTTGTAGGGTCCATAACAACAACAACATTTATTCTACTGTAATTCTCAAAAACAAAGTGGTAGACTTAAAAATAAAATGTTATAAAGACTAAATAGTTTGAAATGCAGATAACATTCCTCATCGGATTTTTACAATATTAAGGTAGACTAGATTTTTGGCCTAAAAACCTGTATCATTGCCATTTAAATATGTGTCAAAGAGCTGTCTAGAAAAGTAAAAATGAAAAGGAAGTAAAATTCCCCCTGAGTCAATGTGTTCTTTATGTTTCATTTATTTATTTTAGCTTGTGGTTTATGTTCCCATGAACTACTGCAGTACTATGTAGGCAACCTACAATTATTGAGGTGGCTCAGTGCCTATTAAAAAAAAAACAAGTAATTTTGCAAAATTAATGTATCTTTTACAGCAGGAGATCTGAATTTATCTGTCTCTCCAGTGAAATTAACTTAGCACTCAAAGTTCCCCCTCATTGGACGATAAAGACACAAAATGAAACCGCCACACAAAGTTTTGAGAAAATTCACACTTCTTATGCAAAAAAGGCCATGGGTAATTTACCACAAAACATGAATCAGCCTCCTATGTCACTGAGGCAGCAATGATAATGTTTAGGAGAGGAAGAGGCTTTATCTCAGCTGCACAGTGGGCCATGCAGGTAGGGCTGGGAAGCCATAAATGTCTCTTGGCAGGTTTAAAAGCCATGCTGGAGTAGGAGGAATTGCTTATTGTGGGTAAAAACAATAATAATGATCTGGATACTTAATGCGGTTCTTGAATCGGAAGATGAATTAAAATAGTGGACCATATTCTCAGTCACTCCATTGCTGGTTTTGAGGGCAGAGATCGAAAGGGGTTTAGAGGTGGCTTTAGGCCACCATTGTACTTCTTGTATTTTTGGACACTGCAGAGGCCTTCTTCTCCCCTTCCCTCTACCCCCTCCCCGCACTGTAAAATTAGAGAAGCCTCAGGGCTGCTCTAAATTAAGCTTTGCTTCCCATACCCCCCTGTGGGACTTGGCAGCAGAGCACAGCTGCAGAGCAGTGCACTCCAGCTATGCCCCAGACATGCCCTGATTTACCTCTTGCACAGGAGGCTGAGAACAGGGCTGTCTGCAAAAGAGATAGTGTCAAGATATTTCCGCCCACTCTTAGGCTTCTTTACACTGCCAGAATAGTATAAAAGGGTCTGAATGTAACTGCAAATCCAAAGTCCAGTGTCTAGATCCCTTCATGGAAAGTGCTGTCCTGCACAGGTGTACAAGGCAAAACTTTGACCTGTCACTAATTAAACATTTCTGACTGAGAGGTAAGAAGGTGAAGGTGTCCCTTTGTATCCAGTAGTCTTCAGTTCACCATTGATCCTCCCCCTGGCGTTCAGTTTTAACTTCAAAACAAATGTTTTCTGGTTCTGCTGAAGAGCTTTTCCATTTTACAGCCCAGCTCAAAGAGGGGTGCTTCTGTTCCCATTGAAACCTGGGGCTGGAGCAATCAGTCAGGATGCTGGAACCACCTGGCTCCCTATTACTTAGCAGTCACAGATCTCTGGGGTAGAAAATAAAAATGGTTTGGGGCTGTGCGTGCTCCTACCAAACTGCCTCCTCAGGTTAAACTGGAGGAGTTCTAACATGATGCAGCAGCTAGGCCGGTGCGTTCTCATTTCTCCCCGGATCTGGGAGCAGCAGGCTGGACTGCAGAAAGCTACACGTTTTCCCCAGCCCAGTGGAAAGAAAGATAAAAGCAGAAAGAATTTTCATTGTCTAGCAGCAGAATTTCATGCAGCTGCATTTCAGGGGCTCTTACAAGCCCAGCTGACATACGGGCATAGGCTAACTTCAGCCAAATGCAACCAGCAATACTGTTGTGAAAGTACCTAGGGCCAAACTGTGCCATGATAGACTGGGGCACTGCACGCTCCAAGCAGATTGCTGGTGGCTCAGTTGTGCTGACATGCACTCACAATTCATTTTGTGGGCACACAAGTGTGCTTGCAGTTTACGCCCAGGGAGGGCAGGCCTTTGAAAGTGTGCAGAATCGCTGTGCATCAGGCATAGGGCACTTAGGTCCCTCGGATGAACGTGGCCTTCAAGGACAGATGGCTGGAGAAAGAAGTTCATAGAGTCATTGCTGATTTTCGAGGGCCTGATTCTGTAGTTGCTAACTCACGCAGACTTCACTGGGACTACTTGCCTGCTTGACATTAGGCACATGCTTAACTATCTTGCTGAATCGGGGCCTGACCACCCAGTACAGAAGACTGGAAATTTCAAAGGCACCCAGGGGTCTTAGCAACCGACTCCATAAGGGTCCTTCCCAAATCCCACCAAAATGTTTACACAAGGCTTTCTTTGGCAAAACTCCCATTGACCCAAGGACTTCAGGGCTGATAGGTCCGGTATATTTCAATACTTTAATTGTTCAGGGACCTGTAACAGCTCAAAGAAAGGCCTCTGATTATTGACTTGGCCCTTCTACAAAATTCTGTCATGACAATAGTGCCTGGTTTATGCCCAGCACCTGAGTTCTTAAAACTGTGGGATAGCCTAGGTCAGGAACACCCTGCTATATTTGTGCTACACACTTTATCAGCTGTCTCAAAGCTTCATGCTGTAGCAGTCGCTGGGTGTGTGCAATTTGATCTCTGTGGTGACTTATATTCTGGGTGGAGGCCGGGTTTTCATTAAGGCTAAAGAGCCTGTTGCTTCTCCTCCAGAAAGTGACGAAGCGGCAGTGTGCTTAGGTGCCTAATGTGTGGCGTGGGGAAGGGGGATTTCTCTGCATCCCCCCAGGAGCGGGGGGGGGAGGTGAACTCTTCCCCGAACACCTCCATCACCCTTCCCAGTGGTCAAGTAGTTATGCAGTGTTGCCAGTTTAGTCGTTTTCCAACCCCCGCCTGTAAATTCGAACACACCCTCTAATCTCAATTCCTGGCAAAGATTCTGGGGCTAGCAAAGGGACCACTGTACTACTGTGGCCAGCCCTTCAAGTGGTTCCTGAAGATCATGCAAGAATGAGATGGGCAGAGAAGGTCTCCTCCTCCCTATGCCATCTTCTCATCCCCACTGTCTTGGCCAAGTTCTTTTTCTCAGTCCTTTTCATTCAATTTTTTCCTCCTCTGAGTGGCGCTCTCGTGGCAAAGTGTGAATAGTAATGAGATGGTCCCTGTGAGGCAGTGTGAGCAACCTTCCCAACCCTCCCATGTCATCTATGACTCCACCACAGCTTGTCTTTGCACTCTCGTAAGCACAAAGCTGCGCATTAACCTCAGTGAGCATTTTACTTGGCATGATTTTTAAAAAAAATCTGAGTTCCTGAAATCCTTCCCTTTGAGCAGTTTAAGAAGAGCTGAGCTCCCAGCGCATGGAGCTATTCTCCTTTTTGTCTGCTCTGTCAGTCGTTCAGCAAGTTACAAACAAGGATCAGACAAGAAACACAATTCAATTAGCCAAAAACCTCACCTGGGCTCAATCTCTATAGCAGCAGCAGCCCCGCAGCAAGGCATCTTCTTTACAACATAAAATAGATGAGGTGTGTTCTTTGTCAATTTCCCTTTGGCATCTGAGACAGAAGGACGGAGCTCTGCCAAGGAAGCCATGGTGTGTGGGGAAGCAGGAGGTCAGACAAACGACTGGAACCATATTTTGAAGGACAAGGAAGCAAGGATCACTTCTGTCTAGTTTCTGATCCCTCAGGAGGTAAGGCTACAATGAAGGATTAACCATACAGCTATATACAGCATGTATACAATGTACAGATACTGGCCTTATCTTTCTTTTCCCAAAACATCTACTGTAAGACGCCCTTTGTATTAGTGCTGAGTGGCAATAAAACTGGAAAAGGGCTATAAACTTTAGCAGAGTCTCTGGGGCTGCGGGAGGCTAATTGTTTGTTCTGTGTCTTTATGGTTTATCTGTGGCTCAGCTGCCAGGAAACCTAGACCTGCAGGAAAAAGCTCCTCCTTCGCCATCCTCTCACATAAGAGCTCTCCTTTCTGCTGCACACTCTGAAAATAAAGCGGAGCAAGGACCTGTTCGTACAGAATGGTTTGCTGCTTCATGTGATGTGCCTCTCACTCTGCTGAAATCCAAGGAAGCAGAGAAGTTAGGGCTGGAGGAAAATCAACTCATCACCATTAAGTACACCTCCCGGATTGAGCAGCAGGAAGTCCCCACTCTATTGTTGTGAGTGCGTTTTCTGCAGCAGGGACTCTACCCAGATCCTACACAGAAGATAGGTATATATGTTACCTACAATACCTACCCCACGCAGAGGGGTTACCCCACAAAGGGAGAAGTTCCAGGAAGACTCCAGGAAGTCCACTAGAGATTAACTATTGCCTTTGATTTTACATGGAAGGCGCTCAGATACCATAATGATGGGTGGCAGGGTAAAATCCATAGCTATTTTAAGGAATGACAAGTATTTGTCAATTCAGAGCAGGGGCGTGCGCAGGAATTTAAATTTGACAGCTTTCTGTGCACGTATTGTGGCCACAGGGCTGGAGAAGTGTTCTGTCCCTGTCATGGCCTCAGAGAATCTGACTCTCCCCACCGCATCCCCAGGGCCAGAGGAGTTCTGTGTCCCCACCGATGATTGGGGTGGCCTGTGCCCCTACTTGCCCCCCTTATGTGCCCCCCTTATTCAGAGCAATTGTAATTACTGAGTTTACATCTGTGTCTCCTTTTCCTCCAGCAGATGATCTTGCCTGTCCCAAAAGCAAGAAGTAGATGTCTGTTTGGAAGTTTTGTACTGGCGACCATCACTGTGGTCCCACATTAGTTAGCCAGGCAATAGTAAGGTCCCTAGTGAATTTCATCGAGTCTCCAGCTTGTCTTTTTTTCCCCCCAGATGCTAAAGGGCGTGGCTTCTCAAGTGAAAGGCCTGCCCACCTTGAAGTGTTCTGCCTCTTCTTCTCCTTTCTGTGTCCTTCCGGGTTGCCAGTTCAGTAGGTATTTCTTTGCTAATGAAGACAGCAGGAGTCAAAGAGTTCTGTAGCTGAAAATGCCAGCCCCGCCTGTAGGGAGGAAGATAGAAGACCTGGGAAACACTGCACAAATATTTCCTGCCCGTATTCACTTGGATTTGTACCTGAATTTATTTGGGCTATGGTCACACCCCTCCTGTATTCCCTTTCTCCAGCCATTCATGCCGTCCCATTATGCTGCCCCAGCAAGTCACGGAAAGCAAAATTTAAAATCAACTGGCACGTTCAAAAGATTTCTGCGGGCCTGAGCTTTGGGGATCCTGGTTCAAAATCTGAATGTTGGAAATGGCCTCTGTTTTTATAATGAGCTGAACAAATTGAAAGTGGAGCTCAACATGTGGGAGTCTGCAGGAAGAAATAACAAGCCAAAACACAACTAGTGTGAGTAACCCTAGTCCTGACATTTTCATAGCTGGGTATGCAGCGTCACGGGTATATGTGGAGCTGGATGAAGGACATACACTATGTCCAATTC
Source organism: Terrapene triunguis (assembly GCF_002925995.2). NCBI lineage: Eukaryota > Metazoa > Chordata > Testudines > Emydidae > Terrapene > Terrapene triunguis. The sequence goes on from NW_020664481.1 coordinate 7,571,772, forward strand.
AAGCTACATGTGATCTGAGTATGTTTGCACCCTTTCCTAGCAGGAGATTTAACAGAGATTATTTGACCCTGAGCAACAGTGCGGAAGATTGGAGAGGCAAGTGTACTGTTTGGATGCTCTGTCTGCCATTGGTATCCAGGTATCTTCAAATCTGGGCTGCATGTACATTGCCAGAATCTAGTGCACCCCCAGAACAGAGGAAAGAAAAGGGTTTCACATGTCCTCAAATTCTTAGGCCTGCTAATTGGAGCAATTGTTTCGGGTTGACTCGAAATACATTTTTGGAAATTTTCAGCAGACTGAAAAGTAAAAAAATGTATATATATCATTTTGGGCTGAATGGAATGTTTCATTTGACCTCCAATGCTTCATTTTGATTTTGAGCTTTTTTTAATATGTCTAGGTAAGTAAAAACAAAGAGAATGTCAAAACAGAACGTCATTTTGAATCAAAAAATGGAAATGTTTGTTTGGAGCATGTTGAAATGAAATATTCTGACTTTTGGGGTGTGTGTGGGGGTGGGGGGGTTCCTTTCCTGGTTTGGTTTTAACTGAAACAATTTGACAAATTCAACACAATTCCTGAAATATTATGGTTGATCTCAGGCTGCATTCTACACTGAAAAAAGGTTTTGGTCAAAAATTACTCCCTGTCTGACTGCTTATCTCCTGCCATTGCTTCCTCCAGTTCTCCCACTCATTTCCTGAGAGAATCAAATCCCAGTCGCTTGTTCAGGTCCACCTCCTGTGTATGAAAGTTACTGAGCAGAAAGAACACCATGTGGTTTAAGTGACCAATCGCAGAGCTCAGACACTGAACCTCAAATACTGAATACTCTCCGCAAGCCATTTACGAGCAGCTCATGGGCTGAACTAGGCTCACGCAAAACCTTCACTGAATCCATGCGAACAATGAACAAAATTCACTGCCTACTCTGAGGCAGTTTGCAAAGAAAGACAAAGGCTTGATTCAGCAAATGGTTTGGTTGCTGTGAATCGTTCGGACAGTTCCAAACAGGTTACTTTCAGTACAGCCTACTGAGTGATGTGAGAATGAGGCTTTGGGCTGGTCTACACCAGGAGGGGGGGGGAATCGATCTAAGATACGCAACTTCAGCTACGTGACTAGCGTAGCTGAAGTCGACGTATCTTAGATCGATTTACCTCAGGTCCTCACGGCGCGGGATCGATGGCCGCGGCTCCCCCGTCGACTCCGCTACCGCCTCTCGCTCTGGTGGAGTTCTGGAGTCAACGGGGAGCGCGTTCGGGGATCGATTTATTGCGTCTAGATGAGACGCGATAAATTGATCCCCAATAGATCGATTGCTACCTGCCGATCCGGCGGGTAGTGAAGACGTACCGTTTGTGATAGTTTAAATGATAATGCTAATCATGGGTAATGAACAGACGGTTTTGTGGCCAAGACACTGAGACTTGGGAAATCTGGGCTCATGCCCTGCTCTGCCACAGACTCCCTGGGTGATCTTGCCTAAACTACTTAATCACCCCGGGCCTCAGTTTCCCCATCTGTAAAACAGGGATGATAAAACATCCTTTCTCCTAGGTTATGTCTACACTTGATATACTACAGCAGCATAACTGCAGCACTTCCGTGTAGATATGCACTAGAGTGACAAGCGGGGTTCTCATCACTGTAGTTAATCCACCTCCCCGAGAGGCAATAGCTAGGTCGACGGAAGAATTCTTCCGTCAATCTAGCGCTGTCTACCCCAGAGGTTAGGTTGCCATAGCTACATCTCTCAGAGGTGTGGATTTTTCACATCCCAGAGAGACGTAGCTATGGCAGTGTAAGTTTTTAGTGTAGACCAGCCCCTATACTTGGTCTGTGTTCTCCCCGCTTAGATTTGAAGTTCCTGGGGGTGGGCACTATCTCTTATTATGTAGATGGTACCGCACCCCACACAGTAATAGTAATCATAGGTTTTCCAGTGTGTTTCAAGTTTAGTAATTGTCCCTCTGTGTATTTTGATGGGGATGAGATAGATTCAACATAGCTCTCTATGTCCATCTTAGAGGGTAAGATACAGCAATGTAGTGGTTTTTTTCCACGGTCCAGGGAAATAAAATGCAAGGTTCATTTAGCTGTGATTTAAAAGTTATATTAAGGACCAGTGTTGGATGAAGCAGGATCAACATGCTTGTAACTAGATAACTCCAAATCTGTGGAGTGACCATTTCAGTAAGTTACAGCTGTCATGGTGGCCTGATTTATCCCAGATCACAGTCAGATGTACTGTAATGCCATTCCATTGGTTTCAGTTTACAATAACTTTGTGTAGACCACATGCATCCTGGAGTGGAAACAAACCAAATAATACAGCCAAAGCCATCAAACTGCAGTGCAATCTCTCCCTACAGCCCACCTCTGAAACACATTAAAATGGATTTTAGGGAGAATGGTTTCCATAGAGGAATACACTTACTGTATCTGTGTTAAAAATAGTAACTGAGGACTGGGGGAATGTGGTCTCTTGCAATGGCCTTTGTGAATTTCAAGAGGAATTATTAATTTCATTTTGTTTTACCTTCATGCTGGCAGGAATTATTTTTGCCAAACAGGAATTAATAAATGATCTGTTCATAAACAATTTATCATTGACCCCAACACACAGATCTGCACGTGCTGAATTTCTTGTGCAAAAGAAAATGAAACACATTTGCTAACAGAGAGGTGGGGAGGTGTTTGCCTTTAGGCCAAGAGATTCTGGCATTGGAATGTTTCCTCCGCCTTGTTCATTACACTTTCAAAGTATTCTTTAAAGCATGAGGTTGCGCTCAGGAAAGAGGGGCTGTAAAACCACAGCCTTCACTTTCAGACAGTGGCCCTGATCCTGTTCTCATTTACACTGGTGTAAATCAGAAACCATTCCACTGATATAGCTAGCATTCTGCAGGTGTAAAACCGGCATACGTGAAATCAGAATCAAGCCCATGATCTTGACCAATGACTTTGTTATTAAATTTTCTCCTTTGACAAGATTTTTTCTTAGCTCAGGGATCTGCAGACTCAGCCTGGGCTGTGAAAATGAAGCCAGGTGTGTGTCCTGGCTGCCTTTTCTAGCATCATTGGCTGCAATATTCAGTTTTGAATAATTGTGAAGACAATGGACCAGATTTTCAAAAACTTTCAGTGCCCAGTCATGTGCCTAATTTGAATTTGTAATCACGATGCCTGTGCATGAAAGTTAGGTAGTTGCATGAGCAAATCGGCACTGCTGGTCAACTGTATGTGCAATGATTGGATTGGTCATAATCATGGTAATTGCACGAGCAAATTAGATGCACAATTTCCTGCATTTTGCACACTCAGGGGCTGATTCTCTTCTCACACTGGTTTCCCAGTGTTGTCAGTGGAATTATTTCTGATCTGTAGAGGCCTAAGTGAAAGGAGAATCAGATCCTATTTTTTTTTAAATGCAACTCTATATTATTACACAAAAGAGAAGGTAAATATGTAACCCTTTTATTTTTTTTTACTGTCTCAATTTTTTTCTTTTGGTATTTTTTTTATTTCTGAACACACAATAAAGAGCATATACGAAAAATATTCTGGAATCAGAGTTTGGGTGATAATTTCTTGACAATGTATGAGGCCAAATGAAGCACACAGCCTGCTATCCTGCAGGTGCCTTGACTTTACATTGTGGCAGCAAAAACTTGTTTCTGTCAGTAAACTAAGCATGTAGACCAGACGATATAGGGAGCAGATAAGGGCAGTAGCATAGAGGCCATTTAGCACTATTAAAAATGGTTAAGTAGACTTACAATCCGAGAGGCAGGGCTGAAATTTGAGAAAGCGAGGGGTGGGAGATTGATGGCCTATGAGTCAGTCTGATATTTAAATACCCACAGCCCAACCTACCTGTCATAATGTTTTGCAGGTCAGGAAATTTTACTTCCGCGAAGGCTATTCCAGGATGAGAAACAATGGCTGGTTGAAAGGCAGGGCTTCAGAGACTATCCCAGTGAGATGGAGAAATGTCTTTAGCATAACCTCATGGGACTTTACTAGTCACCACACTTGAAACAATAGACCTTTTCTTACCAAAATTTACTAAAGTATTCCACAGTAATGATCCAAACCCTCAGTAACATTGCTGTGCACTGGGGTGGTTTGGACCATTGCTGTAGAATACTTTAGTATTCATTCTTTTTTTAAGGGTGAAACAATTCTCTACAGTTTGGGGCTGATTTTACTCTCACTCGGGTATGAATCTGGAGGGGCCAATGGAATTATACCTGCATGAGATCTGGGCCTACAAATACATCTGACAGATCATTGTGGTTGGCCTTAGTGATAACCCTTGTTTATTATTCCTATTATCTGATGCCTAGTTTAGGTCTCCCACCATAATACACCCTCACCTCAAACACACACGCAGCCTGATTCTACAGCCAGGTAGATCAATTTAACCTAGCACAACTCCTTTGAAGTCTGTGGCATTGCATTGACATGCAGGAGGCGCAACGGAGAATGGACATTCTCTGTTCTCCAAGGTAGTGGGATGTAATGTTCAGGAGGATTACTATAGAGTTTAACCCCTCAGAAGAAACAGCGGTGGTACATTTCATCTCACAGTAAACTTTATCCAAAAGAAGGCAGTGATCCAGGCAGTGATTCAGAAGGCACCAGGATAAAAGGGAGAAGAGTATCAGTTCTGAATGGCCAAGGGCTGATTGTATCTTATAATAAGGAAAACTGTGTAGGCAGTGACCTTGCCAATTCTGGAAAGGCTCAAGTCCACACAGATAGGTTTTAAAGCTCATCTCTCTCCCTATGCTCTATCTAGTCACTGACCCTGCTTCCGGGGATCACTGCCATGCACCCATCCCTTTCAGCAACTCGGTGGTGTGCTCAGCCTACCACAAGCTCAGAGGGAATGCCAAGGACTACAGGCTGTAGCCCCCAGGCCACATGTCTTAACTGCTAATCAGCCTAGCATGCGACCTAGTGTCTTGGGTGGTGGTTTCCATTGTCTCCAGCTAGCAGACTCTATAAAGGAGCTTAATTGCTTTTTCCACTTGTTCTGAATGAGAGGTGGCTAGCAGGCCCATCAGCTTTAATGAGGTCTGTGATTGCTTGTAGATCAAAGACATGCTTGATCGTAGCCATTAACACCTTGCAGCATAGCATTACAATGGCTCAGTGGGATATAATAGAAGATATACACAGTAGTTCTTTGCTCTGACCCCAGGGAACTGTCCAATAGAGAGGTACGGGGTAACCTTGCCATGTGGCCCTTCTCAGGCCTAGTATTTGGGGCGTTCTTTCTAGCCCGCCCTTGTCCTGATGTGCAATTAGTTATTATCCTGTCCCCTCGTCTTGCTGGGGGCCCCTCTCCATTGTTCTCCTGTTGTCCCACCATAGCGGGTGCCACAAATCACTAGGTTTCATGCAGCTCCCCTTGGCCTTCCCTCCACAGCCATCTCCCAGGCTACTGCCTCCAGCCTGCTGCTCACACACACTGGTTCGCTCCCCAAGCCTCAGGCCTACTTGACCCCATGATGAGATTCTGCTTTCCTGGTTGTTCTGGGTAGCACAGGGCCTCTGTTTGCTGAACTGGTGGGTCCTTGTCCCTCCTCAAATGACACATGATCCAACTGATTCCCTACAATGCATTCAAGGCGGTAGTGGGGCTACACAATCATCACCCCGGGAGGTTCACTGGGTGACTGTGTATGCGCTGTGTGTGCTTTATTCCCAGGGACTTGGACACATTTACAGTAGGTCTGAATTTGGCCCATTAAACTGGAATTCAACTACAGTGAAATTCTGCTTCAAGTGAAAGGGTGTGAAAGTCCTGAGTTGTTCTGGGAGGGGAAGGGGGAGGCTCCGGGCACCCAGCCACTCCACTGCAGAGGATGGCCCAAGCAACAGAAGGCTGTCATTCAAACAGTTTGATTTTTAGTGTGGCTACAATAAGCAATGTGGCCTTGTCCTTCCCTCCTCCCCCACCCCAGCCGGGCTACCTTGTCCATTATCTCTTTTTTTTTTTTTTTAATTAATAAAGAAAGAATGCATGATTTCAAAACAATAGTTACTTTATTTCGAAGCGGGGAGGGTGGTTGGCTTACAGGGAATTAAAATCAACAAAGGGGATAGGTTTACATCAAGGAGAAACACACACAACTGTCACACCGAAGCCTGGCCAGTCATGAAACTGGTTTTCAAAGCCTCTCTGATGCGCAGCGTGCCTTGCTGTGCTCTTCTAACCGCCCTGGTGTCTGGCGCGAAACAATTGTCTGCCGTTGCTTTCACGGAGGGAGGGGCAACTGACGACATATACCCAAAACCACCCGCATTGGGAGCTTAACCCAGAATTCCAATGGGCAGCGGAGACTGTGGGAACTGTGGGATAGCTACCCACAGTGCACCGCTCCGTAAGTCGATGCTAGCCACAGTAGTGAGGATGCAGTCCGCCGACTTAATGCACTTAGTGTGGACATACGCAAACGACTGTATAAAATCGACTTCTATAAAATTGACCTAATTTCATAGTGTAGACATACCCTGAGAAATAACTTGGAGCCCTAATAATCCAAAATAAGAGTCCCAATTCTT
>NW_020664481.1:7578363-7643762 GCF_002925995.2 Terrapene triunguis
CTGTTTAATTTCATCTGCTGTTTTATTACAGTATAATGACAAACTGATTTACTGTATGTAGTGAGGCAAAGTGCTTGCCATGGTGAAAATATTATTTTAATCAAGGAATGATCACCATAAAGAATGTCAGTCAAATATATCCAGATGAAAATACCCTAAACAGTAGCATTATGAAGATGTAAAGTCTCAGATCCATTATAAACAACTTTCTAAGGTAGCTGAGGTTTAGAAGGTTTTGACACTTGGACACACATGGAATTATACCATGTCTCATTCTTTCAAGAACTGTGGACTTCTTAACGAAATCTCCAGTCTTCATAGGAACATTTGATATGTTTACTACAGCTGTCATAAGTAGCATAAGTCTTAAAATGTGTATTGTTGTTTATTTTTGCCCACTTCTTTATTGTCTCCCTTGTGTTCCACAAAACAGAGGTTCCCAGACTTTTTCATAGTGTGAACCAGGTCTTGATAGAGAGTGTGGATCTCCACTTCACCCACTTGTTATCATGCAGACCGCGTACCTTCCCATTCACAGTCATGGAATGTCCCTGTGGCAGTGTCACATTCTGGAGTGCAATGCAATGAGCGGTTGTGTCACCGCCTGTCCTGTAACCCTGGATACCTTAAATGCTCTGCTGCTGTGGCTCACAGCCCGGACACCAACAGCCAGCAGTCCCTGAGTGTCCATGCTGTGGAATCCTGGTTCAGGACTCTGACCCTAACAGCCTGCCTACAACACAACAGCCCCACCCTGTCTCCACCAGCCTTGGTTACTACTTGTTGGGTATCCCCAACACACCCCCAGTCCCAAATTTCCCCCAAACCATCTGCCCTGAAGTATCCAGCCCTCTACTGGAACACTCAGATAATTAATAAGGTTTGTTGCTCCTTTAAAGAGACAAAAGCACAGCTTCTTGCTTTAATGGGAGTTAATAATCATTTCAATTCAAATACAGCACAGGGTTGGTTTCGATTAAAAGCAAAACAAGTTTATTAACAAAAGAGAGGTTTTAAGTGAATCCAAGTACAAAGGATAAAGATGAATTGGTTACAAACAAATAAAAGTAAAACATACTTTCTAGTGGCTAAGACTTACCAAGCTATAGCCTTAGTTCAAGATCGATTTCTTACCGATCTTTTGCTTTCCTGCTATGGCTGACTTTCCTTCAGTCAGGACCTTCCACAGAAGTACAAGATGCTGGTTTCCCTTGTCTTTCAAGACAAAAGATCTTTTTCTAGGCAGGTTTCTCACCTATATTCAGTTCCCAGAGACTTCATCCCCCTTGGTTGAAGGACCCATCTTTATCAGTTTGCAAGAGCTCTGGCTCATAGTTTCTGTTCAGTGATGGATGCCAATATGACTTCTCTCTCCTTATATCTTTCCAAACTCACTATGTCCTAAGACTCAGGATGAACTCATACTGTTCTTCCCACTCCCTTGCTGATTCATATGTAAATGGTCATTGTTTTTGGTCATACCTTGCTTAATTTCATTGGAGACAGGTAGATAGCTGCCTTCCCTCCTGTCTTGGAGAAAACCTGTTTCTTCCTTTGTTTGGTCACAGACTTTAAAGCTTAATAGCAGTGAGTATTCATATTTCCATATATAATGTTAATACAGACATTTTATAATGATATGAATCACCAGTGTGTCATTAGCTTTCATAAAAAACCTTTTCTGATACACTTTTATAATACAGTAATATTGAATGCAATCAATTGATTCAATTACTTATTGGAGGTTCAGATCCCCACAAAAGGCTATCTCCCCCATTCACCAGGTTGATGGCTTTGTCGACCTTTTATGTAAATGCACTTTCACTGTCTCTGCCTGACGATCAGGCGGGTCAGACTAACAAATAGACATTCCTTTGTCTAGGGTAGAGTGGGCTTGGGCATTGCTTGCCAAACACATTTTAAGAACATAATTCTAGCACGTATCCACAACTCTTTGTACACACCCCATACATATGTCGCACACGCCTATTAATGGTCAGTGAGTTATTAGTTTTCCAGTGACATATTACATGCCACCTTTTGGGTAGATATCGTGACGACAGTGTGTTAGGTGTAGTGAGTATGTCAGCCCTGGCAAGAGCTGCTGACACAGAGTAGTGGCCCACCAATAGGCCTCTGTGTCACAGGCAGCTACAGCAGCTGCGAACGTGGAAATGTAAGAGTAGGAGAGTGTTTGTGCATTGTTAAGCTGCCTTGTCCTCTCTGGGAAAAGCCAGTCACACTGCTCCTTTTTGCTCTACATTTTGTGTCCCTCTCCAACATTGGCTGGTCTCCTCTCCCCAGACCCATCCTGCCCTGCTGCCTGGAAAACACCATTCACTGCTACCACTGGGTTCCATCACCCAGTGGTCTTTTGCCCCTGCTCCCCTGGACCTTCTGTCCAGTTGCTCCATTCCTTTCTCCTCACTGCTGTCTGTTCCCACTGGTGGCTCCACTTCTTTAGGCAGACTCCTGTTTCCTCTTTCTTTTTATTTTTAATGTAGCCCCTAGAATAAATAGTGAGGCTGTCTCCTGGTGCCTATATATTTTACAACCGTCATTGCCACCTGTAGAAGCAGCTGGAGACAAGGAGGGCATCCAGCACCATTTGCTCAGCCAGCTGTCCACAGATCACAGGTTGCATGAAGCACACCTTGGAAAGCCCTGTCCTTCCAGTCTAAAATGCTACCCCTGCTTCACTTCCCTTTCACTCTCCCCCACTGCATCCTTACCCTCTTTGTTCACACAACGCCACCCAAATGATTGATCTGTGATTCACAGAATGATCCACCAGCTCTGTGGCTTTAACAAATACAATATGAACGAGGCTGCCACAGACAGGGTACAGATGGTGTGCAAGAGAGCACCAGGCAGGGAGGGAATAGCAAACCTGGATTACATCACTATTTCTGGATGCCCAAATGCCAGAGACAACCTCAGAATTCCTGAACAGGAGGATGGGAAGGGGGAAGAGTAAGTGGCGAAAGTTCTTTGAAGGGTAACCCTATGGATACATATTCATAGCTAAGTTATAAGCTTTCCACTGCAGCTTTATCACTAGTAGTTGTGCTGTATCTGCCGTCCACCCATCTGTTAGACCCCCCTCCATCCCATTCTATTACAAACATCGTAGTCGATCATCCGTCTCTTGTCCTTGAAGACTTGCCAGCGCATTATTGGCCTCGTTTTCTCAAATATTTCACAATATTCTTCCCCTTGGTGCACTCTCATCTGTTTGTTTCCCCATCTCTCTGTACGATATCAAGCGTATATTGCTGCAGCTTTGCTCTCTGGCCTTTATCTTCCACTCTATCTTTTAAAGGAGTGCTTTTCTTTCAACTTCCATGCCTGGGAGCACCCAAGTTTTAAGCAAAGCCGGATCTAGAGGAGCTAGTTTTGGGTTTGTTTTTTATGCAATGGAAGTAGGAGAAGTCTTGATCTGGTAGCATTTTATGCCCACTTTGCCGAGGTTTAAATAATGACACAAGGCACCAGGCAGTGAAGAATCCAGACCCAGTATTATTAAAGATGGTCACATTTCCCCCTGCAGACAATTTTGTGGGGAAAACCCTCCTTTTGAAATGTTTGATGAGAGATTTGGGGGGGTTCCTCTGGAATTTTCATTTAGCACAGCAGGCTCAGCAATTCCAGCACAATATGTGCCCCATACCCACACCCCTTCTTCCAGGCAATGCAGGCAGATTGGGAGTTACCACAGCCACATGGCACAGACAGCGCTTGTTCCCTGTCACCCTCTGAAGCCACCCCAGCGCTGTTCTCTTGGGATGAGATTGGAGGATACTGGAAGAGGGGACCACACAGTGGGGGAGCTGCTTCTAATCCACCGGCCCATTCCCAAGTAATTTGCTCTCCTTCCACATCTCCTCCAGAATTTGCTCCCCTCCCGCCTAGGGGGATGGCTGATGCACCAGGGCCTATTCATGTATCTCAGTATTGCTGTGCTGGAATAAAGAGGAAGCATCGAAGACAGCCAGAAACCTGAGAGGGAATTAGAGCTGGACAAATGAAAATGAAAGGGGAAATAGTTGATCTTTCTTCCAGAGCTCAAACCTCCTTTTCCGAGTGTCCATATTGTCCTTCCCATTCTGAAATCTCTGCTTCAGAGCTCAGATCTGCACTGCAGAGGTATCCCCCCGCTTTATTCATTCTTGGAGCTTGGGCTGTGTCTGTATTAACAAGGAACACTATAAAAAGAAAAGGCAAGCGCGGGGGAGGGCAGGGAGGAATTGTAGGAAAGGACATAGGGCCTTCAAAGTGCTGCTTTACCAGCTGCCAACACTAGGGTGCATATCCGGGGAGAAAGATTTCTTGACAGCTTTTCAACTCATCTCTGAAGTGGCTATTGAAAGGTGTTTGAGAAAGGCAGATGAGGCGAGAACACCTTTGTCTTTTACAAATGGATTTTCTACTAGTTATAGAGTAAGAGAACCCCTGTGAAAGCTGCGGTATAAATAATTTGTATTTGCCCTGTGCTGCAAGGCTCACCTAGACAGACAGATGCCTATTCTTGCAGAGTCATGCTACTGACGCATTCACAGGCAAGCAATGATTAAAATCTTTCATCCCGAATTCGGGCTTTTATTCTACCAAAGTTCTTCTTACAGACAGACAGACGGACACACACACACACGCGCACACACACACACACACGCACAAAGGGCAAAGGAACACAGTAAAACCTTTGGCAGCGTTTCTCTGTCGTGGCTCAAGATCGCAAAGGTTGAATGCCAATTTTTTCACTGCAGTGTAAATTAAAATGCCTGACCTAAGATGACAGATACACAGACCTGAGCTCCGAATGGTTTTGTGCCCATTCCAAGCAGCATTTTAATAATAGACAGAGAATGATTGCTTGAGACCATATTCTGTTTCACACAGCAAACTAAAAAAAGCATCAGTGACCTGGTGCTACTGAGTGCTTCTGAGCTCCCCAAACCCTGATTGGCTTCAGAGGGAGGGGCTGTGCTTTGCAGCTCTCAGGAATGGATTCTGTATATGCAAGTACTTTGCAGATATATGTCTGTTAAAGTGTGATTACACTCTGATAAGTGACGGGGCATAAATGCCTTTGTTCATGGCCTCTGCAGCCTGTTAAAATTTAAATCAACCCTTGAGAATCACACCCCTGAGAGACACTGTTAAGCTGACCTAAGCCCCAGCATAGACACCGCTAGGTCAACAGAATTCTTCTGGCGACCGAGCGACAGCTTCTCGAGGGGGTGGATTAAGCACAGTGATGGAATAACCCTTCCGTCACTGTAGTAAAGTGACTAAGCTTGGCACTGCAGCACCATCGCTGTGCCATTATAGCGTCCGTAGTGTAGACGAGCACTTAGAATCTCTAAATCACTTTCCAGCTGGAGAAACTGAAGGTTTTTTCTAACTGGCCGCTCGGCAAACTTACCCTGGGCTCTGAAAGTCGAGTGGGGCTGTCTCTCAAGTTTGTAAAGTATCACAGGTGAGAGAGACTCCATCATCAGAACTTAGTTAAGACTTTAGCTGGGATAGAATCTAGCCTCCTACTCCAGTCGCTGCACTGGCTCTGCTGTGCTAACAGGAGTAAAATGTAGTAAAAAAATGTATTTTGTCAATAAAGGCCGTGGCTCAGACTCGGAACATACAGATCTGTTGAGGATGAAAGGCTGTTTTTGCAGTCACTTTCTGACTATAACCCCATTTTAATGTAATTTCAGTTTCACTTAAAGGGCGAGAAAAGTCTCGTGATTCATAAATTCTAGGACTGGAAGGGACCTCGAGAGGTCATCGAGTCCAGTCCCCTGCCCTCATGGCAGGACCAACTACTGTCTAGACCAGTGGTTCCCAAACTGGGGTTCGTGAACCCCTGGGGGTTCGCAAAATGTTACAGGGGGTTCTCGGAAAAAAATTCCCTAATGGCGGACAGAGCTTTCCTTAGGGACCCTGGGCAGCACAGGGCCTGGAGCCAGTGGACTTCCACGAGCTAAGCAGATCAAAGCAAGCATATCTATCACACTGAGGAGATTTAAACTTCAAGACTCCTTATAAGAAATGGAAAGGGAGGTGGATATTTTTTGCTGTTTTTAAAATTAAATAGGCAGCTAGTATTGTTTTTTTTTTTAATTATTATGAAGAACAAGTTTAAGCTTTGTTGTAACGTGCATTGTTTGCCTGGACTGCTCAAGACCTGAATGCTAGTGTAGGAGGAACTCTTTGAGTTGGCTTCTTAAATACCTTCATGATGTTTCACATCTGATACTCCTTGATGAAACATAGGAGCCTTGTCTTATAGCAGGCTTATTCAAAGTGATACAAGCTACGAAAGTGAGCTCTTGGAAGAGTGTTGCCATTTTCATAATGTAATAAAAATACTGTAATGATAAATAATAATAAATAATAAATAGTGTGTAATATGCATGTCATAAAAACAAATTTTATATTTCCCAGATCACTGCTTTTATCATTTATACTCAGATAAAGAAGAAAATCCCTGGAAATATACATTTTTAGGAGGGGGTTCCCGAGACTCGACATTTTAGTGAAAGGGGTTCACAGGTTGTTGAAGTTTGGGAACCACTGGTCTAGACCATCCCTGATAGACATTTATCTAACCTACTCTTAAATATCTCCAGAGATGGAGATTCCACAACCTCCCTAGGCAATTTATTCCAGTGTTTAACCACCCTGACACATACAAGCAACTCAAATTGGTTTCTGTTGTTTATGATTATGATTAATTTGTATTACCACAGCGCCTAGAAGCCCCAGACATGGACAGGACCACAGAACAAAAAGAGGGCCCCGCCCCAAAGACCTGAAACATAAAATAAGAGACGACCGATGGATACAGACAGACAAATGAGGGAGCACAAGGAAACAATAAGAGAACATTGGTCAGCCTGATAGCCAGTAGTCTCAGCATACCAGCAGCCTAACCAATGTCAATTTTTTTGTAGGCATCATGGCAAAGCAGTGTTTTAAGGAGGATAATGAGGTAGATTTGCGGGTGTTTAGGGGGCAGCGTGAGAGAAAGCCGGAAGGTGCTTGTTTGAAAATGTAGAGCATGGGCTCTGGAAGCAGGCATCATGGGCTGATTGGAGCCGGGAGTCAATATTTAAATAGCGAATGAGTCACAGGTAGCATGAGGACAGTTGTGAAGGGCCTGGAAAGTGAGGACAAGTAGCTTACGCTGGATTTGATGGAGAAAGGAAAGCTAGTGGAGGGATTCAGAGAGAGGGGGTGACATGTTCCAAGAGGCAGGCAGGGAAAATGATCTTTGCAGCAGCATTCTGAATAAGTTGCCGAATTTGTATTAAAACTTAACAATACGGTACACAGCAAAGGCTCTATATGCTGCAAAGGTAAGTGCAAGCCCTATCAGCAAACAAGAGCACCAGCGTTTTTATACGTGAGTCGTGTATCATGTATTGTGCTCCAGTTGGGTCTTTTCTTTGTACTGACTATTAGTTGGGGCCTGATGCTAATCCTACTGGTGTCAATGGGGGTCTTTCACTGACTTAGTAGGCTCAGGATCAAGCCCTTGGTAAGTTTACAGGGCTATGGGTGACAGTCACCCCCTGTGCAGAGAGCCAGCACAAGGTCTAAGCACCAATTAAGTCCCATTTAAACCCCAGGCACCACTTAAGTCCCACTTGTGCAAGCTTGATGCGCAAGGGTGAATTTCATCCCATGGGACTGATCCTAGAACAAAGACTTCAATAGGATCTTTTCCACTGACTTCAACAGGACCCAGGGAAGTCTCTAAAATACAACATGAACCTTGCATATTTTCCTATCATTGTATTGTCTCTCTCTCTCGATATAATTTTTATTGGCTTAACTCTGATGTGGATTCCAATCCCTGTCCCACACACCCTTTACTAACAGGAGGTCAGCAAGTGAGACTCTGGTATTTCTTCTGGTCTGTTCCAGCAGCAGCTGCAACTGAGGCAGCAGGCTCACATTCCCAATGAACTGTAAAACCAATTTAAAAACTACATTTCAAGAATTAATGCAATGCACACTTCAATCCCCCTTTGTTGGGCTGCTGAGGAGACAGATTCCGGCTCTGAATTTGTTACCTGGCCAGATTATCCTCCACTTTGGAAGAATCAAAAACGTCCTGTGATCGTAGCCTCACCATAACATGATAAGCTAAGAACATGAACCGCCAAGGGGCAGGTTCTACCATGTTACTTATGGACACACATCAGTCCTGCACCACACAATTTCAATTCATTGCAGGGATAGGGTCCTATTTAATGTTTGTTTCCTCTCCTTACTCGGGTTAAAACTTCCATGGAATAATAATACCTACATCTTATACAGCAATTTTCATCTATAGATCTGAAAGTGCTTTACAAAAGAGGCCACTCTCACTATTTAACAGCTGGGGAAACTGAGGCACAGAGTGGTGAAATGATTTGCTCACTGGCAGACTGGGAATTGAACTCACCTCTCATGATTGCCAGGCCAGTGCACTATCCACTGGACCACACTGCCTCTTGCTTGAAACAGGAGAGCCTCTAAGTAAATTTGCTCCTGCAGAAGGGAAATTTTATTTCTGCCACAGCAGCCAGTGCACACTGCCCAGGCACCAGATTTGTAAAGGCATTTAGGCACCTAAAGATGCAGATAGCCACCTAGTGGAATTTACAGAAGTACCTGAACATGTTCGGCTCCTAACCTCCATTGATTTCAGCTGGGAATTAGGCACCTTACAATCTTGCTTCCCCCATCAATACATGTCCTCAGCCAGGTTTCATACCAGATGCCCCTCCAGGGATGAGATCCACTTCATTTTGTATGATACAGAAAGGCAGTAAACACCACCCGTGTCATGGGCCCAACTGATCCTCACCTCTGTGGCTCTCCGGGTGAAGTTGTTGCTGTGTGTCCTTGGTTTCTCGGTGCTTCCCCACACGCTAATCTCAGAATTCAGTGCATGGACATATGCACAGACGCAGGAGCTCTGGATGGCTACGTTGGGAGGCGGTGCAATGAGTTAATGCATTAGCCTTTTTACCCAAGCGACCTGAGTGGAAATTTAAGTTGGGTAACAAATGTGGCCACTGTCTATTAGCAAGCACCCAGACAACTCCCCTCCCAGCTACCATAGTCTCCCACGTCCCCTCAATGACCAATGCATTGACTCTCCACCCCAGGTCCTACAAATACTCTCACAGGCTCTGTCCCAAACCTCCTATGTACTCTGAACCCAACCTACTGCAAACCAGCCCTTTTGGGTCCATCACTATTATGACAAAACAACCTTTGCTGGCCTTGCTCTGTCCACTTGTTTGCTTGAGACTATTCTCAGTTGTCTCATCATCTATTCATTGTCTCCATTTGCATCGCTTTCTCCTCTAAAGAGCTTCCTCTCTCCCCGGGCACGTTGTTTGTACCACCACAGTGGAAAGATAATAATCCCGTAATGTATTATTAAAGCCAATATTCCTGGGTGACTCCCTTAACACAGTGAATTTATCCCACTGATTGTTGGCAAGAAATGGAAGCCACGCCTCCTAGGGGAAGGTTTATTTTTCAGGTTTGTTGGATGCGAGCAGGGAACATGAATGGCTTCAGGAACTGTAAAATAATCCGTAAGGCAGGCTGCTTCTCCTTTCAGAGGCGTTCATTCAATTCAGGCTTTATGCATGATACAGTGATGAATGGAATAACCGGGAGCTCTACAAAGTGATATTATTTATGGAGCATTATCAAATAGCATCCAATTTCTTAGCAGGCAATTTTGGTACCAGGTGGAATTTTGAGATTAAAATGAGATCCCACCAGATCATTAAAATTCATCCCAAATATGAACAAAATAACCCTAACCCTGATACAGAAATGATGTTAGCATCTCCGCTAAATGATTCTTGGGAGTGCTAGTGACTTGTGCAAATCTACATCCCATTCTAAAGCCAGAGGACGCCTGGGAACCCAGAGGATGTAGCTTATGAGAAAGAAAGCTGTGTATCATATACATCTATAGTCTTCTTTTCTGGACAAGGAAGGAAGAGGTCATTTTTTCTTGACAGTGAGATCTCCTGTGTTGTGGAATACTCTCCCATAGGAAGTGGTGGAACCTCCATCGGGGGGACTCTGAAAACTAGAATGGGCCCAAAACTAGTAAATGTCCAATAAGGAGCAATCCTGCTTTGGCCAGGGCATGGACTAGACTCTTTGATTCTCCAAAACAAATGCATTAAATGAAGTTGGGTCGCTAGGCAGCCAGTTACAAGTTTTCCCATCTTAATTTGACTTTGGGAAGCTCCCAACTTCAATGCATCACCTACTCTCACAAATTAACACCTTGTGCTCCAAGGTTTGGTTTTGTAATATTTGAGTGGCTTGGCTGAATAATATGGGTGCTGTTTTCCACAGCTGTCAGAAAAGGATTTATCAATATGCAAGTTCACCCTGGCCTCATATTCCCCCTCCCTGTATGACAAGGGGGCCAAAGGAATCATCCCTGATAGCTGTTCAAGGAAGTGCTGAAAGGACTGGAGCTAATGCCCAGAGGGCCTAAAATAAAACCTAGCTGCAGTAGGCAGGGACTAACTCTTGCACGTGTTTGCGCCCCGTGTACTAATGCCCGGGCCCCCATATGCACCCAGTTGCTACTACCAGAACACAAGAAGAGGAAGGCTATGGAAAAGGCCCCAGAGCTTGTGTTCACAAAACATGGGTTCTGTTCCTAGCTCTACCATTGTTTGGCCTTTGGACAAGTCACTTAGGGTAAAATTTTCAAAAGCTCTTAAGTGACTTAGGAGCCTAAGTCCCACTGACTTTCAGTAAGACTTAGGGTATGTCTACACTACAGCCGCTATTGTGGCACAACTAGGGCACTGCAGCCTAGTAGTGTAGACATTTCCGACATCAATGGAAGGGGCTTTTTCATTGATGTACTTAATCTACCTCTCCAAGAGGTAGTAGCTAGGTCTATGGAAGATTCTTCCCTTGACCTAGCTGCATCTACACAGGGATTAGGTTGACCTAACTACATCGCACAGGGAGCAAAATTTTTCACAGCCTTGAGTGACATCGCTAACTCGACCTCATTTTTAAGTGTAGACCAAGCCGCACGCTCCTAAGTATCTGAGGACTTGTCTACATGAACATTTAGCTCATGCCTGGCTGGGGTGTGACTCTACCCCGGACTAGCCTGCAGATTAAACTGTCCCTGTGGACCCTGCTGATGCACATTAACAATTTGTGCTTTAATTAATAATGCACTTTAATGAAAAGATAAATGTTCATGTAGAAAAGCACGAAGATATCTTTAAAATGGAACCTAAGTCACTTACACACTTTTGGAAATTTTTTCTTTAGTTTCTCCGTGCCTCAGGTCCCTGAGAGGTGTGCAGAGTGATGGCATACATATATGTACCGAGATCATTAGAAATTTGGAAAGAATTGTTCAGAGAAGAGAGAGGGTTGGTAGAGTCAAGGACAATCACAGTACCGTGAACCAAGAAAGCTCTATACAGCCAGCAGCAATGAAAATAGCATTTACCTTCAGGATAGGACAGTTACACAAGAGTTGTACTTTCTGTGCTCAAGACAATGTGTAGGACCACAGTTTGCTCACTCCGGGCTTGTCTACACAGTGCCACAGTGTGGTCTACAGGGATGTGAATTATGCTCAAACATGCTTTAACTGCCCCGTGAGGACCCTGCTGACGCAAACTAAAAGGTACCTCGTGTGCATTAACATAGTCCTGTTTGGAACTGTTTATCCTGCTCAGATAAAGGTGCCCTCCCTAAACATGTATTTTCTCCTCTTTTTTTTTCTTTCTGTAATTGGAAATTGGCCTCTTAGGGTCAAGTTGGAGACTACTTAAGTGAAGTTGAGTGTGATGGAGTATTCCCCCCAAACTCACCCCACAGGAGTTAATGGAGGCCAGATGGGCCAATTAACCTATTAGGCTACAAGATGGGAGAATTAAGGCTGAGAGAGGAAAGCCCTAATTAGGGGAAGCTCACCTGTGTAGGAACAGGCAGGGCTTCTATAAAGCCAGGGAACTGCTAACAAAAAAGGGGCTGCCGAGAAGTAGTTTGCAGTCACTCCCTGGAGGAAGGCGTTGAAAAGCTGGTGACCACAGAGAGGGGAGGTGAGCTGGAAGGTAAGGAAAGGGCTCAGGAAAAGACAGTAAGGTCCAGGAGGGAACAGGCCTTGGCTGCTGACCAGAGGGTCCCGAATCTGGAACTTGGAGTAGAGGATGGGCCTGGGTTTCCCTGCTCACCACTGGGGAAATGGTATCTGAGAGGCAGGGAATGGGAAGACTGCTAGTGTGGAGAGAGACTTTGAAAGACTACCCTGGAAGGGGGGGAAATGTGTATCGTGACCTGGCTGAAGAGCCAAATCACAAAGGGGAAGCACCTGGAGTTGCAGAAATTGAGAGAGACAGAGAGACTGGCAGCAGGGTGTGCAGTGAGCAGCAGAAGGGAGCCCTGCACCTGGAAGGAGCTAATCCCCAGAGCAGCCAGGAGGAGGTGCCCTTAGTGGTGAGTGGACCCCATGATGTGGAATTAATGAACTTACTTTGTAAATTGATGTGAATGGAGTTACTCCACATTTATCCAGGTGTAAATCAGTGTGTTTTGACCCATTGATTCCTAGGAATGGAACACCCAGGAGAAGGTAGTTTTAAGTACCCTGGTTTGCCTCCATGTTTTGATACATGGTTCTAATGCTTCTGCTCATCAAGGCACTGAATTCAGCAAGCTGCTTAAGCATGGGCCTATCTTTAAGCATGTGACTTGAATGGCACATGCTTAAGTACCATGCTGAATCATGGCCCATATCTGGCTGAATTTTTATTAAGAAATCCCTCATTTATCAAGTTTGGGATTTTAAAAAGCCAAGGTTTAAAATTCCTTGTTTGCTGCTAAAATTTACAGGATGGCTAAGATAGCAAATTTGTATGGTTATGTATAAGGAATATGTATACAGATAATGGAGCATTAAGATGCTGACAAGTGTGTACAGAGGAGAATGATTTGGTCACTTCTATGGAACAGCAGCTGGAATACACCCTGCATTTGTGTCTATTTCCCGGACAGTTGTTCTTCTTTCAGGCATTTTTGATAATGGTTTTTTTTCTTTTAGCCCTCTGCTGTGTATTTTCAAATACAAACTTTTGGTAGGATGCTATTTCCCCCTTGTTTAGCTTTTGAAAGGCCTCTGAGCTTGGAGCACACTCCCAAAAAAATAAATAAAAAGCTTTCTCTTAGAGTGAAATCCACCCACATGTCAAAGGCTGCCCCAGGGCTTCTTTTCCACTTCTGTCCCACTTAAGGTCTCAATGGGATTTAAGTGAGATTTGAAGAAGCTTTGTGCTGACCCTCTGCACAGGGACTATTTGACCCCTATGTAAATGGGCTTTTCTTCCCAGATATTTTAATACAGCAATGTTAGGAACCTTTTCAGTATTCAGTGATTTAACTGAAGAGCTCGCATTCCTTGTCTTACCCCCTTTGCCACTGACTTCAGTGGAAGCTAGGGGTGTGCAATATGGGCCCATCATGTTAGGAAAACCAGCTGCCATTAGATCCAACAGGTAGCTCTTGCTAGATTATAGCAACTAACAGAGTTGCCCTCCTCCTGTCACCTTTAAACACCTGCAAAAACAAACAAAGGCTCCATGAGTGCAATTAGCATCCATGGAATGCCGAGTAAGTTAGATTAATCATTCATAAACTAAACAAATATGTTCTAGTTCCATTAGCTGACAGACAGCGTCTCCTGTTAATTTACTTCTGCTTAAGGTATATCTATTAACCCCTTTTAATCAGCCATTCTTCTAGTTAACCAAGCCCACCAAAGAGTTTATCAGAGGCAGGTTCTGTTCTGACATGAGATCAAATTAAGGGTGCAGAAAACTTGTGCAGATTAAAGAGCACTGTGTCTGTAATATAGGGCTGGTCCACGCTAACCCCCCAGTTCGAACTAAGATACGCAACTTCAGCTACGTGAATAACGTAGCTGAAGTCGAAGTATCTTAGTTCGAACTACAAGGTACTTACTGCGGGTCCACACGCGGCAGGCAGGCTCCCCCGTCGACTCCGCGTACTCCTCTCGCGGAGCAGAGTACCGGTGTCGACAGCGAGCACTTTCGGGATCGATTTATCGCGTCTAGACAAGACGCGATAAATCGATCCCAGAAGATCGATTGCTTACCGCCGAACCCGGAGGTAAGTATAGATGTACCCTAAGTTATAACCTAATTAAAAAAATGAGATGCGCTCCAGAGAAGCACCCAGCAACCTGGTTGCTCTCAAGTGCAGCCTCTTTCTCTCTGCTGAGTTTTCACTGTTGAATTCTGTCAGGCTAAACTCAACCAGACAGGTGTCATAATCGTCTGCTGTAATGTGCTCACCTTCTGACATGGGGATCTTTTTTTTCTGTGTCGTCTTTTGTACCTATGACAGAGTCCAAAATCTAATTTTTAAAAAAATGTCAGTCACATAAAGTTAATATACTTACCAGTTTTCAGCTCTCCACTTAAAGTCAATTATCTGCAGTAGATATGTAGGCTACTGCAGTTCCATAGCTTGGGTATGGTACCAGGTTGCCTTGTCTCCTTATTTAGGAAGCATGCTGTCTAGTGAAAATTTAATATTTTAGACTTCTGGTGGAGTGTATTAAATCTAGGGATTCCTGAGGTCATCTTCAACAGGAAACATTTGTCCACGCACAGAGAAATTGAGTCCCCTGGCTTTCGCTTAGAACACATACTGCCTGCTTTTGCCTCGCCAAGAGGCAGAGATGGCTTGCTGGTACTGGGACAACTGGAGTTCTTCCAGCCTGTATGACATTCTAGCAGCGTTGTCTTGTAGAGGTCTCTGAAATACCCTGACTCTGAACAGAAGGCTGGTAAATGAGGCCCAAAGTTATTCTAAAGGGCTCTCAATAGTCAGACAAATAATGCCTGGTTCCAGGCAATGGGTAACGGTGCCCACGTCTGTCATTGCTTTACCATGATTGGCTGGGGTTGTCTCATGAACATTCAGTATTGTTACAACAGGATGAAGAAAAATACTCAGAGCTGGATCCCCAAAGGGGTTTAGGCATCTAACTGCCACTTTAGGCATCTAAATCCAAAATGTAGGTCCTCAGAATGCCTGCCTAATCCTGTAGGTGGCTAAACTTCCACCAATAAGGTCTCCATGGTGCCTAAATTTCTGCCCCTGGGCATGTGCAGAGCCATGTACTTCCTGATACTCAAGTGCCTGAGCCCCAGTTGGATCCATAAATTGGGTAAGGCATAGCCCCTCCGGCTCACCTGCAAGGCCCAGTCAGGGAGGTGTGTTCAGAGGCCATCTACCGGACTGGGCCTCACATAAAGTGCCTCTGCCGCCAGGGGAGTTGGTCTCGCTCTTATACTCTTTAGCCTAGTGATTAGAGCGCTCCCCCAGGCAGTGGGACACCCAAGTTAAAACTCCCCTCTGCCTGATGTGGACCAGGGACTTGAACGGGGGTGTCCCCTGTTCCAGGTGAGTGCTCTAATCCCTGGGCAAAAGGTCATTCTCCTCATGAATATTGAAATAGTCACACAAGGTCCAATAACTTCAACAGGCACAATTGAGGGAATACCCCATAGCCCAATGGCTGGGGCATTCTCATGAGATGTGGGTTCATATCCCTGCTCTACATTGTGGGGAGGGGGTTTGAACCTAGGTCTCCCACATCCTAGGTGAGTACTCTAACTGCTATAGCTTACTGGGGGGTATAGCAGCATCTTGTTTGTTGTGAGAAGAGTCTTAGGCACCTAACTCCAGGAGGGGGTTCATGGCTGTGAATCCCAAGTGGAGACAGGTGCTTCCCTTTGGCTCAGACTTAAGTGCCTACGTCCCTTTGAGGGGTGGGGTTTAAGACCCACCCCTCTCGTCAGCTTTCCTATTGGCTAGCTTAGGCATTTCCCTGTTCAGTGCTCTGGCTTGTGTGGATCCCATTCTTAGGCACTTACCTCTCCCTATGTGTTCTGTCGGGAGCCTGGTTGCCTCACGCAGGGTTGCAGATTCCCTTTGGCAGCTGGGTGCCTAAATATGTGGCATTGCAACGCTGAGTCCAAGTTCCTTTTGTGGACCTAGTCCTCAGTAGTGTAATCAATGCAGCTAAGTAACTTTGCTGCCATCATTTTCTTTGCACCATGCCTTTAAATCTTCCCAAATTCTGCTCCCCGTGGAGACAGCCCCCAGCCATTTTGTTCCCCCAGTTGCTGCAGCCTCTTTTGTAGAGATGCACATGCTGTGATCTCCTGTAGAGACTTCACTTTGGTTCCTCCTTGTTAGGTTTTTTCCCCCCTTAATCTAAAAAGGTAAATTGATGTCTGCTCTGAGAGTCATAGCAATGCTCCCGTGAGGCACTGGCAATCCCAGTTTACCCAGTACATGAGACAGCCATATAGACTCCTAGCAGCAATATGTCGCTTTGACTAAGGCCTTGTCTAGATGAGGGGAGGAGTGGGGGGAAAAAATCAATATAATCTAAGGTGTAAATGTAAACCAATATTGTTCTACTGGCTTCACCATCAGTGGGATATTCTGATCTAAAAGTGATTCTTTTCAGTCTAGCTTATGTCACTTGGGAAGGGATTTAAACCTTTCTTATTGTGGAATGAGTGTCAACACTGCAGGGTTATACCTGGATAGCTGGCAACATTTTTCCATATAGACAAGGGTTAAGGTTTGGTTGAGGAAACAGGAAAAACTCTTGTAGCTAAAACACTTCTTCATGGGGACTCCAACAATACTCTTTTTACATGCACGTGCACAGGGCTGGCTCCAGGCACCAGCGAAAGAAGCAGGTGCTTGGGGCAGCCAATACAAAGGGGCAGCACATCCGGGTCTTCGGCGGGAATTCGGCGGCGGGTCCCTCAGTCCCTCTCTTCCTCTTTGAGCTGCCGCCGAAGTGCCACTGAAGAGGAAGAGAGGGAGTGAAGAACCCACTGCCACCGAAGAATGGAGCGGCGCGATTGAACTACCGCTGAAGTGCTGCCGATCGGCTTTTTTTTTTTTTTTTTTTTCCGCCGCTTGGGGCAGCAGAAAACCTGCACGTGCATCTGAGCCAGCACAGGGAGTGTTGGAACCTACTGCTGGGATAGAGAAATAGACTCATAGACTTTAAGGCCAGAAGGGATCATGATGATCATCTAGTCTGACCTCCTGCAGATCACAGACCACAGAACCTCCCCACCCACTCTTCCTGCAATAGGCCCCTAACGTCTGGCTGAGTTACTGACGTCCTCGGGTCTTGATTTAAAAACTTCAAGTTACAGAGAATCCACCATTTAGTGTAGTTCAAATTAGCAAATGATCCATGCTAGCCCCAATGATTGATTGGTAGCCTGCATTGGAGAGCAACAAGGTTTTATTTAGCATTAGTTGAAATAAGCTGTGGTAAAATAAGAGGTGCCCCCCATGCCCAGGCAGTGATGAGGCAGCTTTCAAAACCGACGTATTTCTTTTTCATCCCCTGTTGTGTTTAAGGATCTGCACCAGCTGTAAGGAATCACTGCAGCATGTGGTGACTGATGTATATAATTGAAAGTGCCTGGTGCCCAGTGCACGTACAGTACAGAGAGTCCTGTGCTATCTTGGACTTCCTTGCAGTGTGATAGTCAAGGCACAATGAAACCAGAGAGAAATGACCATATCCTGGGAAACAAGAAAATTGTGTGTGAGAAAAGAAGACTATATAACACCAAGTGTCTACTGCGGGGTAGGCAACCTATGGCACGTGTCCCGAAGGCAGCACGCGAGCTGATTTTCAGTGGCACTCACACTGCCCGAGTCCTGGCCACCGGTCCGGAGGGCTCTGAATTTTAATTTAATTTTAAATGAAGCTTCTTAAACATTTTAAAAACCTTATTTACTTTATATACAACAATAGTTTAGTTATATATTAAAGACTTATAGAAAGAGACCTTCTAAAAACGTTAAAATGTATCACTGGCACGCGAAACCTTAAATTAGCGTGAATAAATGAAGACTCGGCACACCACTTCTGAAAGGTTGCCAACCCCTGGTCTACTGCATTCTTGTTGCCAAGTGTCTCAGGCAATCAAAATATGATACATTGTTGCAGCTGATGTTCTGCCCTGCACCTGTGTTTAATAGCTCTGGAGGCAGAGCTAAACAGAAGAGCAATTTGAGAGCTGCTATTAAGAGTTGCTAATTTCACAGCTAGTTAGGTGCTCCCTGGCTTCTGGGGTTCTTTTTTCAAATTGAGCCTGGTTAAGAAAATCTAAGGGCAGGTCTCATTTCAGAAATGTGCTGGTACAGTAACGTTGGTTAGTGGTGACTTGCTTTTTTTAATGACCGTTCCATGCTGGGAAAAGCCCTAGTGTACATGCAGCTTATACCAGCATAATAGTGCTTTTGCCGTTATAGTTTAGTTTGCTCAGGGAACTGGTATAAGCTATACCAGCAAAAGCACATTTTTGCTGATCTAAGCTGCATGTACACTACTATAGCTATAACAGCAAATCTCTTTGAGGCCTAAGTGGGCGTCTTGGGATATTGAAATATCCCACAGAAAACACCCCCTATTGGGTAATTATGTAACATACACCCATGCAATCTTCACTGACTGGAAATTTGACATTCTACATACTCCGCCTTAGCGCAAACTTTGCATGATTTATGCAGTGTTAACTCTAGGGATTCAAAGCCCAAATACTGCTGAATGTGCCTTTTTTTCACCCCTTTTTGGGCAATTTTTCCCTACAAGTCTATTCTGACCTAATGGGTAATTTGCTGAGGCTGGCCTGTGACAGCTGCAGACTTCTGTACTGATCTCTAGTCAATGCAGGACCGATCAATCAGTGCTTTCATTGCACTTTAGACAACTAAATGTACAAATGCCAGGGTAGTTTTAATACTACTACAAACAGACCTCTCTGATTAAACATTATTTTAAGGCAATTCCACCCTGAATTCCTCAGTAAAATAGGGAGGGGATTAAGTGCTCAGAGAGGAGCATGTTGGGCTTAAAGTTTACCAAATAAGCAAGATTGCTAAAAACAGACTTTTTTTTTTTTTCAAATAGGTGCATTCATTTGTAATACAGGTTATGGGTATTAGTCTGTATTTGGTGTTTTTTCTCAATAATGGCACTGTTGGGTTGACTGCCCCAAACAGTCAGCAGGACAAAACTGATGCTCTAATTGTACCAGGACAAAAATGCCGACCTTTTGAAATACAACGTACTCTGCCTGGTTACAGTTAGATGGGGCTTGTGAGGTGGAGAAGGAAATAAAACATACTCCTGGTCCATTTCTCTGATTGGATATCTGAACTGAGATCAGAGAAATGAACCAGGAGTATGATCTCCCTTACCCCAGCAAAAAGCTAGCAGAGGAAGGTTGATTCTTGGCATTAAGGCCTCAGGATGGGACTCGGGAGATGTGAATTCGATTGCTTGCTCTCCCAAACTTTCTATGTCACCTTGGGCAAGTCACTTATTTCCTCAGTTCTCTCTCTGTGACATGTAAATAGTGATACGTCCTTTCCCCCAGCCCTTGGTCTGTTTTGTCCATTTGGACGTGTGAGGCCTTTACAAGAGGACAGTCTCTTACTATGTATATGTACAGCACCTAGCACTGTGAGTCCCTAATCTCAGCAGGCATCTCTAGGTGCTACCATAAAGCTAATAATAGTAATGAGCTATAAATCCACTGCTTCCAATGAAGTTACTACTGACTGCTGTCCAAAAAGTTAAAGCAGAACATGAGTCACTATATGCAGTAGTTTTCTGTCAGCAGAGGGCAAGTTTGTTTACGTCAGCTTTTACCAACAAAACTCCCATCCTGTTAAATTCTCTTCCAGATTTAGAATTGGGTCAGTACATTTCCTTTGGATCTTTGCATCTCTAGTAATGCAGCCCTTACTCCTAACTGCAGCTCTACTCATGGGCTATCTAGATTGTGCTTGGCTTCAGACCAGCTGCTCACTAAAGCCACTGCACCTCCTCATCCTTGCCTCTTTGCTGCTGAGAAATTCCTTAGCTGCCTTGATAACCTGGATTCCAAAGGTCAGGAAGATAAATATGCCAGCAAATGCAGAGCCACTAAGCTTGTTTCCATCTCAGTATTGATGGGAACTGCTCCTTCTCTCCCAAGGTCTAGAAATAAAATCCTTAGTCATGGAGGGAAGTGGTGAGATTACCGGGGATGCGTCAAGGATTGCAAACAAAACCTCATTACACATATCCAGACCAGATCCACATATGGCTAATAATTACAGGTTGCCTACCTAAAATTCTCACTGTAGTTTAAATAGGAAATGAATACTACATCCAATGCCAAGATAATACAGCAACAGGCACCCCAAGAATGCCTTTAATATAATGTATCACTACCCCAAACTAGGTGTAAAAACCCCTTCCATAGCTGTAGTGTCTACAGCTGTCGTGTTCCACATGTAGACATTCTCTAATTCCAGCACCGAGCCCTGATCTTTTTAAGACCTCCAATCTTGATTTAAAGAGTTCAGGTGAGGGCAAATCATCACATCCCTAGTAAGTGGTCCCCGTGGTTAATCACCCTCGTTGTTAAATAGGTGATCAGGTTGGGCAGTGCTTCACACCCACTTTGTAAGAATCACTTCAGGGAAGGGACTGTCTGCTTCTTTGTGTTTGCACAGTGCCTGGCATAGCAGGGCCCCATTCCTGGTTGGGCTTTGGGCACTGCCACAATAAACATGACTAAAACAATAAGTATAAATGACTGCAGTAGGTGCAAGATGCATTGGGAAATCAGGTCTATTGTGCCTTCCTGCTGATTGCAAGCCCACTGGGGGAGGGGGGGAGAGAAGGAAAGGGGGGAGTTTGCCTCTGCAGCAGCCCTAAACCCAGGCAGTGGGTTAGAGCTAATTTGTGGCAATATATATTGTATGGCTCTCAAAATATTTCAGGATTCTTTAGGATGTAAATTGCTCTAGGAGAAGAAGAGATTCATTATTATGAAATAACAGAGCTGGCTGACATGCTTTGTTCAAAATGTTTTTTATGAAAAATGGCTTTTGTCAAAATGCAAATTTCTGAAATGTCCATTTGTCATAATTATGAGGATTGTCCTCAAACTGAAAGTATTTTGGTTTTCACAATAGAAAAGTTTTGGCCAGAACTTTGTTTTTGTTTTCCCAGCAAAAACCTGAAGGCTTTCAATGAAACCTCTTGTTTCACTTTCAAAGCCAAAAACATTTCCCAAACAGCTCTCTGAATTAGCTACAGTAATAGGAAAGAAAATCCCTGCACAACTCCCCCACACCCTCTGCAATACAAGAACACGTCCTGTCTGGCCTGAAATATCTTGGGCCTAGTTGTTACAACTGGGGATACAATTAATGAAAAATAAATAACTATATATTATCTCTGTGTTGTGATGACTGGTAAGACTTTCAAGACAAAGCCTTAACCACTCCCCTCTGCACATAAATACTGCGGCTTCCTGGACTGTGCTCTGTTAATTTAGCTGTTACCTGAACTCTGCTTACAGGCGCCTGTGTGTCGATATTTTTTGGCGTAACCTGCCATATTTGTCATAATTGAACCCGCAGTTCATTAGAGGAACATAGTTGGCTAATTATTCCCAGAAAACTTAGTATAACTTTTGCATTCTGCATAAAATATTAACTAATTGTGCAGCTCCCAGATAGATACGCAAGCTGAAGGGTAAATGTTTCACCACTTGAGGACTATATATAAAATCAAGCATTCCAATTGGTTTCTGCAAACCCAGGGCCCATGCAGAGAGGGTGGGGCTGTCACGTAGCTCGATGATCCAAGATAGAACTTTCTACCTTTTGTAGTAAATAGCTCTGAAATGCCCTGCTTCTCAGGCATTAAGAGCCGCCATGCTGCACAGACAGCTGTGAGTGGGGGGAGGGCTCTGTTATTTACAACCAATTCTATTCTGTTTTCTTTCCTGTCATGTCTTGGGCACTGAGATTATGCCAGCTCTTAGGCAGGTGACTATGGATAGCCAGTGACTACTGGCCCATGTTTCACTGTGATGAACTAAAATGACTTCGTTTTTAATTAAAAAAAAAATATATATATATATATTTATATACTATAACCTACTGTGGAGTGTTACAGCTCATGCTCCACAGAGGATGAGTCTGTTACAGCCTCAGGTAGGGGACCCTGGTCTTTAGCTCAAGCTGTATCAGGTCATGCATTTAGCTCTGGAGGTCCCTGGGTCAACCACCGGTGTGTTGGCCAAGATGGCAGCCAGGACAAATCCTGTCCCACACCCCCACCGACCCTACTTGAGAGATCCCTGTGCCCAATAGATTCTATGTGCTTCTGCTGTGCCTGTGGTTGGGCAGGACAGAGGGAAGCCATCCATCGTTCATACTCCCTAGCCCTGGGCCTCTGACACTGGCACCCAGGAGCTGCAATTGGTCCCCTGCAGAGAAGTGGAGCTCTCAGGCTATGCGCTGGTTTCTGGGATTTGGCCCACAACCACTTGAACAGACACAGCTCAGTGCCTGCTGTCCTCATTCTGCTTTGACACAGACTCATTTCAATATTTTGCATTATGCTTCAGAGACCTAGAAATCAATAGAACAGAGGGACCGATGAAGTTTCATTGCGCAGTAATGAGGTCGCCCGTATCTAGCACAAAGCGTAGCTAGCTGCTGGGAGGATTCCTCTCCATGTTCTCTTAGCTAGAGATAAAATCCTCGAGTTAGAGGTGGAGTCCAGATCAGCTAAGAGATGGGCCCAGTCTGAGCAAACCTGAACTGAGGGAGCCAAACCTGCACATCCGGAGACCAGTTTCACAGCTAGTTCCTCCCCCACAGGCACCCATTCTGTCTAATGCACTAAACCAACCACCAAAATCCACACTCCTAGCTCAAGGGAGCGGGAAATCTCTATCTGCATCCCAGCTCTGGTTCAGCTCAGGCTCATCAGAAGTATCCAAAAGCTTGTAAAAGAGTTTAAATTCTTCACACTCCTTGAAACCTCACAAGAACAGGCCTCCCTGTGAGCTTTTTGACACTTCCTCTTCCTTCCCAGCCAGAAATGTGGTGAAAGAGCACGGTTGCTCGTGGCATTTGGACTTGCTTGGTTGCACTACAGGAGAGAAACTGTTTCAGACCTATGAAATAGCCTGGTTTATTTGGGGGGAGAGGGGGAGGGTTGGTTCAAGTTCATTGCAGAAATGAGTGAATGGGCATTGGTTCTTTCTCTGTAAACTAGTTTTCCTCTCCCTGTTCTTGACAGATGGGGAAATCTGAGAAATCCCTGATTCAGTGTAAATAGGAAATGTATGCACAAGTTTCCCCAAGGATTGCAATGAAAACTGACCTCCCTCAACAATTAGTCTCTCAAGGTAGATGACTTGCGTGATCTTTGGCAACATACATGTGCTCTGACTGCTGCATTCAGTATGGCAACTAGACTGTATTTGGTAGGCAGATAATCAGTCAAGGCCTAGACTATACATTAATGCTGGTCAGCTGAGGGGAGGACAGAGTTTTGTCACATAAAGCTTTTCCTGGGAAGTCTTAGTACTCTCCTATTTGCAGACTGTCGCTGTTGCACTTTATAGGGTGAACAGCCTGAGAGCTCCAGGATGCAAATTACACTTAAGGGAATTCCTGTTTCTGGACCCTCAAGACAAAAAGGAAATCACCTAGGGTCTGAACCAAAGCTCACTGAAGTCTTTTGATTGACTTCAGTGGCCTTTAGATCAACCCCCTGGAGAGGCTAATCTGGGACACCACATAGCATCAGCAGCCAATGCGAACTGATTTCTTTAGCCTTATTTTTAGATGAAGCATGAGGGGCCTTACTGTTGGTTTGGAGACGCTACTTAACAGCTCCATGTATGCCTGGCTCCTCAGAAATCCTTCCTTCATGCTTTGCCTTCCATGCAGATAAGCTAACCAACCATGATGACTTGCCATGACAAATGGCGCTCCAAGCTAAGACAGTGGGGCCTTGTCTACGTTGGGAAAACTCGTCTCTGTTTCTCATCAGTGGGGCAGCTACAGGGGTACAAGCGCTAGTGAAGATTATGCACAGGTGGTTGTGGCAAACAGCAAATAAGCTGCCACTTGTGAATAGTCAAAATTCTGACTGCGGTGCCAGGTTATACAAGTCATATGGTATTGTTCCTGTTCCGTGATTCTCTAATTAGCTGACATAGCATGAAATGCAAACGGCAAATATCAGTGTATAGAATTTGCTGTATTAGTTGGTTATTTACTGGGGTGGTTGGTTGTGTATATCATCCAATCAGGGACCAGAAACAATGACTTAGGTACTTAATCAGTATGAATTGCAAATTGATAGTAATATTGTCATTTTCCATGCTTGTTGTGTTGGTTAGTTACATAAGTCATGTGGTATTCTTTCTGTTCTCTACCTGGATAACTTAAGTGTAGAGCTGGCGGGCGGGGGGAAGAAACCATATTATTGTGGGAAGTGTTGGAGAACAATGTGATTTCCTCTAAATTTCCTGTAGAAACTTTTTTTACACACACAGCGTGCGGGATAACTAGCTCGAACTACTAAATATATTCTCTTCCTGGGGGGGTGAATTTTCAGATCAGTGTGCCTGAGGGCCTGCAACAGCAAAGGGGGGGCCAGTAGACCTTAAGGTTCAGTATTTGTGGCCTGTCTATAATCATGTTACAATTAACACATGTTAAAATGTGATTTTTTTTTTTAAATGCCTGTTGTGTGCTCACCCAAAATTGCATGGGCGTTTTACACACAATTCACAAATGCAAACACCTACACAGGTCTATAGTCCAATATCTGCATTCACAAGTGCCACTAAAGTGGAAGTGCAGGCATTTGTGCCTGAAAACTGCAGAGGTACATTGGTGCATGTGCAATTTCCCACATGAAGTGGGCCAACTAGCCATCTTTTGGAAAATGCATTTAGCCTTCCGCCGTGGTAGTGTTTCCTGATGTGGCGTCTCACGCTGAGAGTAGTGCTAAGGCTGGGAAAGGGTGCGTGAAGCAGAATCTAATCTGATTGATAAAGGAACTCCTTTCTCAACAGCCTTTCAAAATGGTTTCCATCCAGCTTCACTGCATTGGCCAGGTGCTGCAATGTAACTTGATGCAGAGGGGGCTGCAGTGGGTGATGGAATATGGGTTGCATAACAATGAAACATTGAACACTTGAACTGCCTCAGCCTATTGAAGCTAACCAGGCTAATTTGAGCTATCAGACTTTAAAAGGCACTTGAGAATCAGGGGGTGGAAAAAAAGAGCAGCTAGAGAACGCAAAACCTACAAGCAGGAAGACAGGGAAAAGGGAAAGGAAGAAAGATGCTCTCTTGAAAAGAAGAGTCGGTCATCTGCGGTGGAAAAGCTCTCCAGGAAGGGAACAAAGGAGGAAAATTTCTTCTGAAAAGATGAAGAAAAATGAAAACTGTAGGGGGAAGAAAAGGATCAGACAGGAGATTTACTGACACAACCATGCAGAGGGAATGTAATTCACCATGCAAAGAAACTGACTGTCTAGGGAGTAAACCAGCCAAAAAGGCATAATTTGTCCTGGGAAGAAACTCTAGTTTTAAAATATTAGGTCTGTCTGATCCCACTGAAGTCGATGGTAACCAGGGCCGGCTCTAGGATTTTTGCCGCCCAAGGCAAAAACAATTTTGGCCGCCCCGCCTCAACTCCGCCCCTTCCCCAAATCCCCAGCCCTGCCTCCTCCCCCCAGGCTCTCAAGCCTGGGAGGGAGGGGAGCAGCGGCACGCGAAACAGCTGTTTCACGCGCCGCGGCCGCTCGGGATCTCCCCCTCCCTCCCAGGCAGCAGCAGCGGAGGTGAGCTAGGGCGGACGCGGCACATTTTTAGGGGCGGCATTCTGGCGCCGGCCATGCCGCCCCTAAAAATGTGCCGCCCCAAGCACCAGCTTGTTTGGCTGGTGCCTAGAGCCGGCCCTGATGGTAACCCCTCCCCCCTTTCATTCCAATGGAATCCGACCCATTGCTCTGACTTCATTCTGATTTCTCTCTTTGCTGTTGGTGAATTTGATGTTGATGATGCTAGAGACTATAAAGCCAGTGGGTGGGACTGGCAGATGCCGAGATCTGTATGGCTCTGCCATGCCATCTCGTTCCCGAGCAGGAACATCCTGTACTCCTCAATCTGATCATCTAAGCAGAGAGTGCCAGTTAGATGATACTACTGAAGAAACCCCTCCTATGACTTAAATCTGGGTATGAACTTGGTTCAAACAGGGCTGGTAACAAGTGCACCTGATCCACATTCAAATTTCTCCACAGTTCAACTGAGCTGGGTTTTTGGTATGGTCAGTTCCAGCAAGAAGGTCCAGCCTCCATGGGCCATTCTGTGAGTTCTGGAGAAACTCCCACAAGCTGCTGAGTGCCAGTAAATCTCATTAACCTCACTGGTAGTTAATCAACACATTGCAGGATCAGGCACGAAGTCGGGGGGGTTGGATTCCTATCAACCTGTGTGACTGTATTACGAGCCTTGTGATTTGTTCCATTGTTCTGGAAGTCCCAGACTTCCTGGAGACAGTTTATTATCTGAAAATCTCAATTTTCCTTTTTATAAAGTAAGTTTCTAGCCTATATGGTGGCAGGAGAGAGCCTGGAACAAGAAACAAGTGTATCCAGAAGGCAACTCAAAACCCCCACAAATATTACAAACTCATGATTTTTTCAGGCAATCTCCTGATTTTTGAGTGGCCCAGCTCATGGATTTTTGATCACTGGGGCTTGGCAATGAGTATCAGGGAAACCCATTTTCTAACCTCCCATTCCTACCACACTGCGCCAAGTACCTTTCCGTTTTAATCTCCAGCGTTCTGTTTAGCCTTTCTTGCATCTGAATCTCAAGCAGCTCTTTAAAAAAAGAGACCTTTCATATATCATGATTAAAAATACCCTGTTTAAAAAAATACAAAATCCCAACCAAGGAAAGCTTTTTATATATATATATATATATATATATATATATATATATATATACACACACACACAGAGGGCAAATGAGCTACAATGGCTGCAGTGGAATTATTTATACTTTATCCTACCTCCAGAGAAGTCTTTAGAGCCCGAGATAAGGCAGCATGCTTCAGAGTCCAGAGCCCTCTCTCCTCTGTGCTTGTACCAGCTCCCTAATACTGTCATGCTGGCAAGAAGAAATATGCAGTCATCCTTGCTGCATATTCTGGCAGGGTTATTGTCAACTTATTATTTTTTGACACGAAGCCAAAAATGAAGGGCATTTGCATCTTGCAATTTTGCTATTTGCTTGTCTCACTTCTGTTGCTCCAAATGACCTACAAGGAGTCAATAGCAGGCAGGAGAATACAGGAACCAGAGAGAGATTGAAGCAGGAAAGCTCATATTTTACTCCAATAATGCCCCCATTCTTTTTTTGGGGTGGGGGGGGGGAGAAAACAATTAAAATAACACACTGTTTCACTTGTAGATTTCTCCTGAAGTTGGAAGGGCTTGTGTCATGGGGAAATCACAACCCCTGCTTTGGTTTTTGCTAAAACCCATTATATAATTAAAGTAAATATTATGTGTGAAAGTGTGCAGTCTGCTTTTGGACCAGTGCTGGCCAGTGTCTGATTTATAATGGTGCATTGATAGCTATCTGGCTATATTGTTTTTTACCTTATTTCATATCTCAGCAACAACATATTATACATCATAAAGGCTGAGTGTTTTCTTTTCATTATAGGTCAGCAGCACTTATATGGATGTAATAATGAGGCTGTACAATTATAAGTGATTAGAAATGGCATAGAATGATCCTTTATATATTACTACAATACTGGGATCCCAGTGAAATACCAAACAACCCCACCAAAAGCAATATCTACTTTAAAACATTTTGGGTAGAATTGTTCCATACATTTTAAACAACTCAGAACCCACGGTGACTTCAAGGTCTCAGTTTCAACATTAAATGAAACACTCTATGGTGCAATATGCAGTCATGGGTGCAATATTTGGTGCATTACACTCACATGAGGATGCATTTACCCTGTTTATGAAATGGTTAATTTTAAAAGGTTGGAAGAGTCACGATGCAGCCATCAGACAGAAGCCAAATGTACATAGAAGAGCGCAGCCAGCAAATCACAGAGCATTGAAGCGCAAGCCGCAGAAATCAAATAAATCTGATATTGTTAACTATATTATGAGATTCTCAACACCCACCTGGAGTTCATTTATATGTGTGTATTACATAGCTGCACGGCAATATAATCATATTTGTGCCGATTGTGACGCTATTCTCCCCTAAGGTCCACAAGATCATGGGGCTGTGCAAGAGGCAGGGCCCATGAGGGCAGGTACATGCTTCCACCCTCCAGACAGCAATGAAGGGGGAGTCTTGGATGACTTGCCAAGCCCAGCCCATCAGCCAGGGCAGTACAGCAGGGCCACTAGCTCCCTGCCTTCTGTTATGCTCAGGTGGGGGTTGTCCCAGAGCATGCAGCAGAGAGGTGAATTTGCCCTTCGACAGCATTAACTCTCTGGGAGCTCTTTCTGCATAGTGAATCAGTTTTTTTGGTGAGTGGGGGGGGGAGGGGAAGGGAGGATGCTGCTTACTGCTACTCTTCCATTCCTCCTCCCATCACTAGTCACGTCCACTCTTTCCATGCAGCTCTGCAGAGGGGGAAGCGTTGGTAGCATGGAGATGCTGGGGCAACCCCGTTTCCCTTTCATATGGGCTCAGTTCAGTTTTCTCTGCAGAGTCACTCCCTTCTGTCCCATGCAGGAGCTAATATATAAAGCTATCTGGACATTTTCCTAGAACTCGAAATGTGAACAGAATACCGCATATTTTGAAGAAAGGCCTCTACCCCCACACCTGTTATAATTATCACTCCCAGATTCCTGAGTTAACTTCTAGACAGCTGGCCACTTCTGCAGGGGCAAATACAATTTACATGCCCCAAATGAGGCATTTATTGTTACACTAGATGACTGCCCTTGCACACCAGAGAGCACAGACTGAGCATGCAAAAGATTGCACATGGACTTTCACATGCACAAATGCATAGGTTGCATTGAGGCCCTGTAGTGAGGCGGTGTGGCTCCCCGCCGCCCCGGAGAGGGACGAGCCCATCCAGAGGCCAGAGTGGGCGGAGCTAGGGAGCTCTGAGCCCGCCCCCTCAGACGGTCAGGCGGCGACCCGGAAGTATAAAGGCTCACTCTCAGAGCTCAGTAAGGGCCCAGTCGCCAGAGAGGCCAGACGCCTCCAGCCTAGCCCGCGACTGGGAAAACCCCGCGGCCCAAGGTGGCCGCCAGGATTGGCCGGGCCTGCCCTGCGCCCACTACCCGTAGGAGTTGCCAGGCCTGCCCTGCGCCCGCTACCCGGAGGAGTTGCTGGGCCTGCCGCTCGCCCACTGCCCTGAGAAACCTATGGTGCTGGACCCCCCCCCCCAGAGGACAACACCCTGACCCGAGGGGGAGTCTGGAAGTAGCCCGGGGGCAGCCGACCCTAGTCTGGCTGCAGCACTGCCAGAGCCCATGTCAGTGTGTTGCGGCCAGGATCCCCACTGACTCAGCAGCGGGTCTGTTGCCGCTGCTAGGGCCCCGGGCTGGGACGCAGTGGAGTGGGAGGGCCTGCGTCTCCCCTGTCACCCAACTCGTGGGTGGCAGTCTCCCCCTCTCCCAGTCCTTTGGAGGCTTGGGCCTACTGTTTGTACTGCTACTGCTCAGCCCTGCCTGAGGGCCTGAGCTCCTGACTCATTGTTGCCCCGCCCTGATCCAGGGCCTGGGCTTACGGTGCTTATTTCAGTTACCGCAAGGGCTGCCAAGGGAGACCCCCACGGACAGACTAATTCCCCCAAACATCAACTGTGTGTAGTGAGCCGGTGTGGCTCCCCGCCGCCCCGGAGAGGGTCGAGCCCTAGCTAAACCTTGTACAGGCCCCTTTGGAGGAAAAAATGGCTTGCTTAGTGGAGTGCAGGACAATCCAGAACAAACCACATTCAAGGGGCGTGTGTAATCTGCACAGCCCTCTACAGCAGAGGCGTCAGAACAGCTCCTTGCTGCGCTCAAGGGATGTAGACAGGAGCTGGGAAATGGACAGTTGTATGGAACACAGATATCTTAAAAAAAAGTCAGCCTTGCAAGAGGGTTCCTGCAGAGAAACAGACACAACTTGCACCCGGTATTTACCTGAGCAATGCTGTCAAAGTCACTGGAGTTATTTGCATCAGAAGAGAGAACAGGGCTTGACACACGAGGAGAGCAATGGAGACAGACAGCATGGGTGTAATGATGGGGGGGGGGCGATTGTATGGTATTCCAACGTTAGAGTTGGACAGGAGCATGCTGCAGCACTCGGCTTCTTTGAGAAGATGCGTGTAATAGGGGGCTTGCCCCTTGAAGGGCCTGTCAATCGGCACACAGGGCCTGAGCCAAAGTTCAGAGGTCAATGGGGATGTTTAGCGGGCTATGCATTCTAGCTTTCAGCCGGCTAAGGCTGACATGAGGGCGCAAGGCAAAGCACAGACCTTTAAGGAGTAGGCATGAAAGATTCATTCAGGAAAGATAAAATGACACGATAAAATTACATGTAAATGACTTTCTGTACCATCCCCTTCCGTAAGTATGTATTTCAGAGACCAATAACTTTCAATCAGGGAAGTGAAGAGAGAGCCCATTTGGTGGAACAAGGGGGTATGTCTACACAGCAGAGGTGTAATTCCTAGCTTGGGGAGAGGTGAATGCACTGGTTCTGCTCAAGCTAGCCCACGAAAAGTAGCGGTGTGGCCATGGTGGCAAGGGCAGCAAGTGGAGTATGTCCTTTGAATCTTGCATGGAATTGTCGTGGGGCAACTAGCCTGAGATGTCATCACTGCCACACTGCTATTTTTAGTGCCCTAGCTCAGTCAGAGCTGGCACATGTACGTCTACCCAAACTGTAGCCTCCTCGGCTGCAGTGTAGACGTACCGTGAGGTCCCTTGGAAGGTAGTACATTTGAGTTATGCAATACGTGTTCGAAGATGACCCTGATCTATGTCTCCATGCACAAGGAGCGAAACACATTAATCTAAAATGAGTTCTTGAAACTGAAGGAAAGTAACAAGATAGAGCAAAAGTGAAATGTCAGGAGAGCACAGTGTCTCTTTCTGCAGTAACTCTGAGGATAAAATGACTGCCTAACTCCACATGCAAGGAAAGTTTTAGACTTTTTTTTTTTAATTAAAGGTGCAATAGGCAGTTCCAGAGATGTGTACCCTGCATGAATAGAAACAACGACCGTTAAACCTGAAGTGAAAGCAAAAAAAGCTATAGCTGTATGTGCTATAGGTTATGCTATAGCTTGCTCGTTCACAGGTCGTTCTAAACCAGGGGTAGGCAACCTATGGCACGCGTGCCGAAGGCGGCACGCGAGCTGATTTTTAGTGGCACTCACACTGCCTGGGCCCTGGCCACCAGGCCGGGGAGCTCTGCATTTTAATTTAATTTTAAATGAAGTTTCTTAAACATTTTAAAAACCTTATTTACTTTACATACAACAATAGTTTCGTTACATATTATAGACTTATAGAAAGAGACCGTCTAAAAAGGTTAAAATGTATCACTGGCACGCGAAACCTTAAATTAGAGTGACTAAATGAAGACTCGGCACACCACTTCTGAAAGGTTGCTGGCCCCTGTTCTAAACCATAACGTATGAGTGCCCTTTCCAAGAACAGAGAGAGACTGGGGGACAGTATGCGGTGCCGTGTGTGTGTGTGTGTGTGTGTGTGCGTGCGCAATTATAGGAAGCAAGTAAAGAAGTCTCTCTTAGGGAGTTCAGTAATGCTGGAATGAGTAGAACATTGCAGGCAGCTCTCAGATAGCTGATCACTGACTCAGCGATTTCAGGCAGCAGAAAAGATGATTCCAGGAGGTTAAATTGATTGCAAAGGAGGTTCTACAAACTTGACAGTCTCAGAACAGCTCAACTTCACTTAAACTATTTCAAGGTAATTCCAGGAGGGCCAAAGCGGAGGGAGGGATGGGGAAACCAAGGAACGGCTGTTTGCTCTTAAAGTGCATACGTTTTTCCCCAGTCACTTTCTTTTCTGTTTCTCCTTCAAGGAATCATATTTCTTGCAGGATAAAAATCTGTCAGTTTGTCTTGGTTTTTAACTGTACGCTTCCTTAAGGGAAGCCTTAGGGCCAGCTCCTCAGTGGATATAAATCACTGACTTCAATGCGGTTGGTGGACTTGCACCAGTTGAGGATCTGGCCTATGGATCTATACTGGTAAAGTTGGGGTCTGTCCCTTTTTAAGAGGTGATGTAGCAGAACTTTGTAAGATCTATTATGGTCAGTAACCAGTACAGCACTGGATTCTAAAAGGCTCCCATAATAAGGCATTCTGGGACAATTTGACCATGGAGGAAGCAGACGATGTAATATTTGCAGCATATTAGAAGGAGGTAGGTGAAATCTGAGTGAATCAATTTTTTAGATGTTTGGTACTTGAGTCATCTGTCAATATTAGTGTAAACATTTACACTCCAACAAGAGTCCATATAATCACTTGTCTATCAGTCACTTACTACTGATTCTGCCTTGCTACCATTGTTGATATTTACACTAGCTTTTTATTAGCTGTAAGAGTCAAATATTTATCAGCTGCACTCAAATTTCCATTGCACTGAGAATGCCTGGGCTCTGTAGCAGACTGTACCTTTTACTTCAGTTTCCAGGCTGGAATTTTCCCACAGCAAAAAAACTAAACCGTGAGAAGGCAGGTGGTGCATTATTGTTGCAACACAGTCTAATGCCCTAATTAGGATTATGGCCCCATTTTGCTGGGCACTGAGCACATACCTAGTAAGAGATGGCCCCTGGAAGAGTTTGCAATTTACAGGGAAAAGGCAGGCAAAGGGCTGGAGATGGGGAACTGAGGCCCAGAGAGACTTGCCCAAGGTCATACAGGGAAGTCTGTGGCAGACTCAGAAATTGAACCCAAATCTCCTGAGTCCAAGTGCCACAAGACCTTCTTTGTGTAAACTATACTGGTAGCAAATATACAAGTGGAAATTCTGCCACCCAGTCAGAAAGCAGAAACAATAGCATGTGACTTAAAGGTTCAGTCATACATCACTACCAGCAAGCAGCTGAAGCAAACAGTTCCCAAAGATCCACCGACTTAAAATTGTTTATCCAACATATTGGACAGAAAGTCATGAATAACCAATACGTTCACAGCTGTCGGGTATGACGTGCAGATGATTCCCAGAGGAAAGGGGCCTAATTCTCAGCATATGGTCTGCTCCCAATGAAACTCAACTGAAACTGCCTAGAATCAAATGGATTTTCATCAATACTGTGCTTATTCTGTGGTTGTTTGTTTGTTTGTTTGTTTGTTTTAAAGTCAAAAGAGCAAAATCATTTGTGAAACTCAGTGATCTGAGACCTGAGTTTGTAACCAAACATGAAACCCAGTGAAATTTTGTCTTGTTCCCAGCTCTGTTGCAAACATTTTGCATAGACCTAATGAAGTCTCACGTCTGGCATCTCCTCAGAAGTGGGGTGTTAACTTTTGAATGGAGAAGAGTACACTAGTGTTCACGTGTCAACCTGGCGCAATACACGTCATGAACACTTGCTTAAAGTTTATTTCCATTTCTACACTGCATAATAAGGTGAAGTCCTCTGTTAAAGGGCAGATGGAGGGGCTCTGAGGGGGTGGCAATTCTAATGCTCATTGTTACGTTCTGTGTTTTGTCCTTTGGCCACAAGATGATGATTGGCTTAACAAGGTGCAAGGAGTCAACTTATTCATTAGCCACCTCTCAGTCCAAGGGGGAAACAATATTTGTGTCTGGCTGCAGACAAGAAATTCTGTCAACGTTCTTTATAAACATTCTACAGATACAAGGGACTTCTACCGGACGAAGTGCTTCAGGGCTAAGCTGTTAGGGCAGGATGTTACACTGCACATAACCTCCCTAGCAACAGTATGGGGTAAGGTCCTTGATAGGGTAGAGGGGAGTTCTGCAAATGGCTCCAGGAGGTCCCTGTCATAGGCTTTGATGGGGCATTTTCCTCTCCCTGTATCCTCTCTAGCCTTGCCCCGACTATAAAACCATATGGGCCAGGTTCTGACAGAGCTGCTCTGGTTTGATGTCGCCCTCCTTTGAGAGTAGTCCTATTAAAAATCTATGGGGCTAGTCACAGAGTAAAATACTGCTCAATGTAAGGGGGGCAGAATCCAGCCCATGGAGAACCACTTTCTATGTCCCTCTTGCATGCGCTCTCTCTTCTGCTTTTCTTTTTCTGATTTCTCCCTCTTAGTGTCTTTTCTTTCCTTTCCTTCTGGCTGCTAGTGGTCAGCATTCTCCCCACTACCCCCGTGTTGACATGCCTGAAATATCTATGCTTCACTGACTGGGCTCTTGGAAGTGTTTTGCTGCTATCACTTCTTCTAGAGAGACACATTCATCTGTCAGCTTATGGAAGGAATTTCTAGCATTCTGTGGCAACACCACAAGCCTTAATCTTGTTGTAAGCACCTATAGACAATTAGCATACAAGATATTTCCCGCTCACACTGCGCTCTAATGGCCTGAGAGTTCTTTTGGTTTTTCTTTTTAGAATCTAAAGGAAAATGATGTAAGCAGACAGTAGCATATGTCCTATAAATAACGTTAAGAATTCATGAGATGGTAGCCATATGGAACCGTAACACTGGTATTGCTATTGCACAATAGTCAAGTGTTCATTTTTTTCTAATGAATTCTTTAGTCGTCGCATATATTTCTTTAGTATCAGAAATGCTGACACGACTCATCTCTGTGGTTTATTGAAACAATACAGCTCCCACTGGAGTTCAATGCCTATACTATTGGCTTTGTTCTAACACTTTGTGGAGATGCTGGGAAGCCAATGATACAACGAAAGGCTGCTGTTTCTCAAGACTGCCCTCTTCTGGCAGTTAACCTAATTTTAGTGTGTTGCAATGGTGCCTTTATATAGGTCTAGGTAGCCTGCAGTTGCTGATGTTGCATTTATTCAGAAAGAACTACAGCACTAGGGTGGTTGAGAATGATTTTATATATTTAGTCTCAGCTTCTGTAAAGTTTAACGTAATCTAGATGTTTGTGTTAATAAACTTCTGTGTGTGTGAGCGAGAGAGCGGGCAAGGTGACTTATTGAGTGAACTGAAAATCCTACTAGCAATATTTTATCCAGTACTATCTAACCATACTCTTGTTGTGTATAATAATTAATATCTGTGCCATGCTAGCTTTCTCATGGGTATAGCAATGCATGTCCTTATTCCCTAGCAAAACAATATTTCAGCATCATTGAGTTAATTCTCTCGTGTCCTCCTTTTGTGCCTTGTTAGTTGTACAGTTACTGTAAATATAAAGTTTTTAAACCAACTTTGCTGATTATCCCTTCTGCTCGTTCTCTTCTACCCCTGAACATTGTACACATCCTTAGGAAAACTGTATCTTTTGCTTTTCACATTGCCTGGATTTTTTCCAAGCAAAATATCCAAGATTCTCCAAAGACCGTGTTAGAATCCTTAAAGCTTTCAGTGCAGACCTATCCTTGTTGTATTGGTGAGCATTTCTCCAGTTCACAAAGCTGGACTACAGATTTTTTTTTCCCCTGGGGCTGGTTTAAATACATATAGGAGTTACATTAGCCATGGATCTATACTGCAGGATTGAGACGTGCTTCTGCAGTTCTTCCCTGCAAAAATATTTCATTTCTTTGTTCTGACTGGTGTCAAAGAGATTCTGCTCCATTGATCCCATTTAAAAACAATTAGTAACTATTTGATTCCATTTGAAATTGGGACATAAGCTGATTTACCAGCAAGCTATTGTTGTTCTTACAACCAATTAAAATGCCCAATGAATTGATCCCTGGTTGGAAACCAAAGGTCATTCCCACCCAGATGATTCAGGCAAAGTAAACCAGTTAAGAGCAGCTCAGTCCAATTTCTTTCTTGATAGATAACGACTGGGGTTTTCGCCCGGGATCTGAGATTTTCTATTGATGAAAATCTGCCTTTTCTGATACTCAGAGGTATCTGTCTTTCTAAACTTCAGGGCTCTTGCCAAATTCACAGGCAGCCCTGTGAATGTGCTATGTCCCACAAGAGCCGTGTATTTTAATATGAAGTGGTTTCCTTTGTCCCGGAACCAGGAGCAGCCTCCATGCTAACAAAACATATAAGACCCAATGATGCATTTGAGGAAAGTTAACTGGCAAGGTGGCCATTCAAGGTAGAATGTTTGTTTGTTCATTCGTTCCTCCCCGATGGTGTGCATCTGTTGAACCAGATTTGATCTTCAGAGCCCTGTAATATTGAATATTCCAAAAATCAAGCTCAACAGGAGATTAAAGGATAACTCTCTCACTGCCGGACCTTATTTAATGGCCCTGAAGGGTTCAGATAGGGGCAATGATATCTTTCTCAAAGCTTCTCCCTCTTTGTGCCAGTGTATATAGGAACTGCAAGGCACTCTGGATAACTACAATGCAGAGCAGTAATTTCTCTCCTCTGGATGGTTTTGGGGTTAAGGTAGTGGGCTGGGATTGGGGAGGTCTGGGTTTACTTCCTAGGTCTGTCAGACTTTATGTGATCTTGGGCAAGTCACTTACTCTCTCTGTGCCTCCATCTGTAAAATGGGGATAATTGTGCTTCCCTTCTTCACAGGGATGCTCTGTAAATCCATAAATACTAAGAAGGTATTCCAGTGCCATGGCGATGGGAGCTATATCGGTACCTCCTAGACAAAGATGTTCCGGGGAAACGTTTCTATTTGTTTAAAGCTCTTCCAATGTGTAACTTAGTTACCAAACTGAGCTGATCTGTGCTTCTGATCTGTTGTACTGGAGTAACTCCATTGATTCATATTGGAGTAACAGAGCTCAGAGTTTGGCTGCCCGTTAACAGTAGATGCTAACACAAAGAAGGCACCATGAAAGACTGGTAACATGCACCAATGTCCCTCTTGTGCAGGAAGGCCAGATGAATACACAGCTGCACATTAGAATTGCTCTTGGCTACCTGATATGTGAATTCCCAATGCATTTTTTTTGAAGGTCCAGGCTACTACACAAGGCCCACTCTTGCTCCCCTAACACTGAAGTCATTGGGAGCTTTGCCATTGACTTCACTAGGATCCTAATCCCCGGTGTAACTACTCCACTGAGTTTGTAAACATGGAGCTAATGGATAACAGTGTAGGAATGGCCAACCAAGTCAGGGGTGATTTCTGCAAGCAGTGTGACAGGTATCTCCAGCCTGCAG
Organism: Terrapene triunguis; assembly: GCF_002925995.2. Taxonomy (NCBI): domain Eukaryota; kingdom Metazoa; phylum Chordata; order Testudines; family Emydidae; genus Terrapene; species Terrapene triunguis. Next base: position 7,615,622 of record NW_020664481.1, read on the forward strand.
GGACGTGGGTACCATGTGCCTTAGAACCAGATTGCATCTTACGCTGTGTCTCAGTAGCGTTAAATTGCCCCGTGGCGTAACTACATTGTAGCCAATGTAACATAGTGATTTTAAAACAGCAGTACCCCAATGTAGAATGATGACTTCACTTTACATCCCTCTCCTCTGGAAAGCAGTGTTTTAGTACCGAATCCTTTCCCTAACAAAGTAACAAGGGGAATCCACCTTTGAACTTCAAAGACCCACCATTTACTTTATATATTCCTGCCAGTAAATGCTTTGTTCTAAGAATGTGCAAGAAATACTGACAAGCCTCCGTTGATTGTGAGTACAGCTTTAAGAAGAGCACACCAGTGATTAAACGTTATGCAGTAGCTTTGCATCCTGTCCACTCGGAGTATAATTTTATTAGGGAATTGGCAGGCACATCATCTGGCTGTTATGATCTGATGCCTGCTCTTTCCTAGGCAGTTTGCTTTTCACTGTACATATCATAGGTAAAACGATCAGAAAGGGGAACTCTGTGATGGCTTTGAACACAGAGGACCAGGATCACTTTTAGCTTAGTGGCACCAGTTCCAGCCTTCCTTTCTATTAAGGGCCTCATGGGTAGCACCCACTTGCTCTGAAGCAAGGCTATTCTCCTTTATCATTACTTTCATTAGGACAAGATTCTTTAGAACATGCAGAAAGTGAGGCTAAGTGGTAGGGTGGGTGTAGCGAGGTGCACGCTGGGCCCCTCTCGTTTCAGCCCCTGTTGCCTTCTCCAATCAGCCAGGAAGGCCTCAGCTTGATGCAACACCAGTGGTTTTTATCTACAGTTGTTTTCCCACCACCACTTTCTACCTATGTACAGGTTTTGCAGCCAACTCTGCCCAGTACAGGCCTGGCCAGCAACAGACCAGACCAGACAGCGCCCGCCGCCTGGCCTGGCCTGCCCTGGCCTTTCTCCCCCCCTCCCTCCCAGCCTTTATAGCCCTGGCTAATGAGGCTGGCAGGTGCTGCCCATTACCAGGCAGACATAGGGCTATCCAACCAGCCCCAATCCAGGGGAATGGATTGGGGCTGGAGTGGCAGGAGTGGATTAAGTGCTTCTCACTCAGCACCCTGTCACAGTGGGCTAATGCAATGTAGCTTCTCTCATCTGGAGAACTGAGTTCAAACTGTGCCTTAGATCACAAATAAAACAGTTTTTTTTTTTTTTTGGTGGTGGTCTCTAGGGTGAGAAGGAAGCAGACAATATGGAGTACAAGGGATCCTGACATACGTCCAACTCAGTGGGAGTAAAGGCTGCAGAAATGGGGCAAGTTCACACAGGTATTTTCAGTCACATGGGCCTGATAAAAGCCTGTCAGCCTGTCCAAGGATAATTTCAGGAAACAGCTAAATAAGGGTTCTGGCCAGTGGCACACGCTCACCCAACTAATCACTGAATGATTAGCAATAGGTGAGCCAATTCTGAAAAAATATAGAAATTGTCCCACATCCAAACCCTGGATCTGAACCCCCTACTTGGGGGAATCTCAGCTCTAGGATTTGGGAAGGAGTCGGATGCAAAGCTGGGATCAGGAGCAGAGCGCAGCCAAACTTTGGAGAAGAGGTTCACCTGTAAAATAGAAGAATCCAGCCTCATTGAATCTCCTTCCCAGAGCTTTGCTCATCCTATTTCTAAAACAGAATCTTTCTGGAGGGTCTGAATGTTTGAGAGAGGGATGTTTCCTGTCTGGCACTTGCGGTTAATATGCAGAAATGGAAGGATAAATGCCTAAAACCTTGGGAGAGAACCTGCTATTTCCAGCAGAATTTTTCCAGAGGCAAGAGGTCTGAATAATGCTGAGATGTTTCAGATGAGCATCCAAACTGAACCTGAGTTCAACCTTTAGAGAGTTGCCTGGCTCTTGTTGTTAATTGTATTAGACTGTGTGCTGCTATCATGCCCTATGGTGACCGGGTAAAAGATAATCTTCGTATTTAGGAATGTATGGTAAAATTCATCCATAGGCGAGGTCTCCTGTGGGATCTCTGCGGCACCTTTTCAAGGGGAATTTCCCCACTCCCTGGGCACCTCAGCTAGCAACTGCAGAGTGGATAAACTGCCCGAGGAGGTGGCTGCCCCAACACTGCACAGGGCATGGGAAGCTCTGTTATTCTGGCTGTATGTAGAGTCCAAGGTTTTAACCATAAAGTCTGTCTAAGGTACCGACAGCCCCTATCACTAGTTGCCGATTGTGTCTTTAATCCCCACAACACCTCTCTCAGGTGGGGGTCATGCTCTTTTCCCCATTTTATAGCTGGGGAACTGAGTCACAGAGAGGGTAAGTGACTTATCCATGGTTAAGCAGGGACCGGAACCTTGGTCTCCCATGCACTAAACTGGTGCTCTAACCACTGGATCATCCTTTCTCTCTAGAGCCTTGATCTTGTCCGGGGCTTACTGTCAGTTCATTAACACAGAGCGCACCATTAGGAACTATAGCAGATTAAATCTGAAAATGCCATTCACTTAAATAAACATATTCAGACAGGATAATTTTGGGCCACCGCCTTTCTCAGGTTAACCTGTTTTACAAATGGTCTGTGGCCTACAAGGCTGATTTTTATTTTTATGATGATGATAATTGGCCCATTCTACAGAATGAAAAATCAGCTCATTGATTTCATTTTTAATTTGATCTCTAATTTAGTGGTGGCGCATTGCATGCTAGGAGGGGGGAGCCCGAGCACTTATATTTTCATGTTCCATAAGTGGTGCTTGCTTGGGAGTCTTTACTCCCAAAGCCGGTAGCAACGGGCACACAGCTCTGTACTGCTGGATGTGAGGAACTGTGCAGGGAAAGGGCTTTTCATCACGCTCCAGCCCCTGTTGTTTTAACACTCCGAATATAATTTCAGCATACCAGAGTTTCACCTTGAAACCGTGTCAGACCCTATTAAGGCAGAGAGGAGGACAGGTCAGTGGCCTTTTCTACACCTGGGAATAGCCCCAATTCAGCAATTGCTATCCTTGCACCAGTGCTGACCCCTGCGTTTAGACAAGGACAGGAAGGAGTTTGCATTGATTCAGCCGATCAGGGATTGTTCATTACACAGGGGTAACCCTTGATTAGCTCAACTTCAGCTTTCCACTGTTCTCCTAAAGGGGATAGCAGTTATGCAGATCTCTGACCACTGAGTGCAGAACTGAAGCTACTCCCAAATATATGCCTGGCCTTGTTGGTTTCTGTGTCTCTGAGTAGATATTTTCCCAAGTGCCCTGCATCCTGCATATACACACACCCTGTTCCTGCTGCCAACAGCCCACACAAAGATCTCTGTATTCAAAAGGCTTGTGTGCAAGCAGCTGGAACAAGGTGAGCTGATGGCAATCAGTAGTTTAAAGCATTGGATAACAGAACTGAGAACAGAGCAGATCGTCTCATGTGAGCATAACTTCAGAGCTCTTGTCGCTTTGCAGCAATCACCAAGAATAAAAGACTTTTGCATCAATCCACCAAGATACACCGTCCCTTCCTGTGAACCTTATTTAAAATTTGTTTGTTCAGGAGCTTGTAAGATCTCCACCCTTCAAAAGCCTTGTTATGCACTGAAGAGGAATTTTTTTACCCTTGGAGTGCCCTAATTATACAGAGCATTGATTTTTACAATGCATTCATGGATTGATTGTACTGCTATGCTCCTCCCACAGGAAGCAGCTTGCACGCTAGCACTTTTTGATCTCTCCAAAGTATTCCCTAAGGTGAATCAATGGCTCTTGCATCTTTTTGTCTCTTACTTAACTACAAGGGAAGCTGACAATGTCTTGCTACTAAAATGAGCTGTAAGAAAAATATCTGCATATTATTAATGCCATCCAAAAAAATCTTAGGTACAGCAAAATATATTCTGTTAAGATAATGTCCACATTCAGACCCAGCCAATTGTAATAACAGAAGAACCACAGGGACTTTCATACCAATTACCTTTAATAAACTAGCCAAGATAGAGACAATGATACCGTCAGAAACAGAGTGCATAATAAAATATAAAAAAATCATTAAATGGTTTACTAAAGGTGGTGGGGAGACAGAGGTGATTTAAGTCTTTTATGGCTTTGGCACATTTGTAAAAGAAATCTTGAATATACTGGTATAAACCAGACTAAACCCTTTAATTTAAAGCAGAGGGTTCTCTTAAAGATATTAGCTCCAATTTTTAGGGAGAGTGTGCCAAGGTGGTAATGGAATAGACACAGATTCAATCTGAAGGCTTTAATTCATGTCCTAACGACTGTACATCATAATCTGAGTGACAGCATGGCTCGCTAAGGGCCTGATCCAAACCCCATTGAAGTCAATGGAAAGATTCAGGTCCTAACAGTAATGTTTCCGCAATAAGACCCAACGCAGAGGATAGCTCCTAGAGTTATGGATTAATTTGGGGTTAGCACAGAGATCCCTGTTGGATCCTAGTGGGTCTGTATCTGCTGGCAAATACTTTATGTGGAGGTTTGATTCTGCTCTCCTGAGGATACTGGAAATCATACTTTTATCCATTCTGTTCCTTCGTTTTAACTTAGATCTGTGGAGGGTTTCATTCTGGCATGTCTTTTGCAATAAGGTTTGTTGATTTCAATCTAGTCCCTGAGTTTTACAGTCCAGGAATCCTATTTGTTTAGCACAAAGGGGTCCTGATCCAGGCCTGGGTTCTTGGTGTTACAAGTAATTCGGCTTGGAAGGCTTAGATTTGTGTCCGTGAATGTCAGTAAACGTTGACTTCACTTTACACACAAACTGATGAGAAAATATTTCCATCGGCAATTGAAATTTACAGAGGCAAAGTAAGAGAGGCTATGTGAGAACTTGTTAGAGTTTGATTTAAAGATATTGACTTAGTATATTTTGACATGTGATGTTGACCACTTGTATTTTAATGGTTATAAAGCTGTAACTTTTTGAATCTCAATGTCTACTGTCATTAAATAATTATTGTCCTACCCACCCATTGTCTGACACTCCTATAATTTCCTGCAACTGTGAAAATTTAAATAGATTATCTCCATGTCGATTTTTAAGCTTTATAAGTTTTTATCTGTCAACATTATATTTAAAAACACCAAATTCATCCAAGCCTACAAATAATAAAGGCATCAGGAACTCCCTGATGCCCAGCCTCTTCTGCCCCGCCCCACCTCATGAAGAGAAACTAATCTTTTTATTATCACAGGTGTAAACTTTCACACCTCTGTGATCAATTGCGCAGTTATGACTAGGTTTCCCTGTAATGCAATTTACTACTCCCCACTAGATAGGATGAAGAAAGTTATCGTTGTTCCAAAAAGGAAAATCTATATCACTTACAAACGGTTTTTAGATTTATTTTTAAAGGGGAAAAAGTGCAATGTTGATCTTTCGTAGCTGGTATCAAGAAGACACATGGATGTGTACATGGGTGCTGGAACTAGAGGTGCTGGGGGTACTACTGCACCCCCTGGCTTGAAGTGGCTCCCATCATATACAGGGTTTACAGTTTGGTTCAGTGGCTCGCAGCACCCCCACTGTAGAAATTGTTCCAGCACCCCTGAGTATAATACAGTCAAAGGTACAGTCTAGCTTTGATTCCTCATTCGCGTGCTATTGGAGTCTGAAACTGATAAAATCAACAAAAGCCCAGATTTACCCCTGGAAGAGAGTGCTGATTCTCGCTTTGTTAGGCTCATCTTCCTTAACAGTTCTCCTGGCCCCAGGCTTCCAACATGAATGGCAGTTGTTGGCTAGGAAGATAATGTCCTTTCATAACTTTTTGCCTCCTCATGATCTTAACATGTTGTGTAACAGTCTTGGGATTTCTTTGCTCAGTGGTGATTGGAGGTTTTGGATGTACACTTCTCCTGTTTTATCTGTGCTGACTATGAACCTGATCCGGCTCTGACTAAATTCAGTGGTAAGATTCCTATTTACTTCAGTGGGAGTTGGATCAGACCCCACAGGTGACCCCAAACCAAAACTGCAGATGTTGAACACCCATGAACTTTAGAAGAACTCACCATGCAAGTATAAGCTTTGTGCATTATCTCCCTGCCTCTAGTGCTAAGGGGAGATTTTATCAATGAGGAGTAAATATCAATATAAAATATATTCAGGGAATGGGATCCCAAAGTTAGACTCTTGAGTCTGCATTTAGGCATCTAAAGAAAGAAGCCAGATTTCAAAGGTGTAAGAACTCGAAGTTCCCATTGGCTTCAATATCAATCTGGGAGCTTAGCTCTAGGCATCCATATTTGAAAATCTTAGCCAAGGTCCATGCCCTGAGCATCTTACAGTCTGATTCATTTGGGTACATGGCAGCTAATTAAAAGCTGATCAGTGATGGATGGCTCAGAGGTAGGCAGTCAGAATAGGCTGTGGGGGGAAGCATGGCTTGAGGTGCTGTGGGATGCATACCTGAGCTCCCTGGAACCAAATGCAAAGGGACTCTTGGGAGAATCTGAATGCAGACTAGATTCTGTGGGACTGAGCCCAAGAAGCTACAGAACATGCGGGCTCCACATCCAAAACCGCAGCGCTCATTACGTCTGAGGAATGGGGCCCTATGAACCTTACCTCTCAAGCCCTCGCCTTTGGGATGGCAGGATTTATCTTTTCAGTTCTAAATAACCTAGAAAGGTAGCCGATAATTGGCAGGATGTTCCAATTCATCTTTCCCTGAAAAGAAATGTAGCCTCCTGTATCAGAATAGTGCCAAATGGATAGTGTCATAGCGGCTTACAGTGTTGGATCTTCCAAGTTCAATGTCCCGTCCCCTGCACTAATGCCTGAGACTTCAGAGCAACGTCAAAAAAAGTCCCATACTGTGGCTTTGCAATTGTGGATTGCTAGAAGAGGAAGGGGAGAAGGGATCCCTCCTGCCCCATTGAGGTGGTCAGTTTACACCCTGAACGTGAGCGGTTTACCTTCATTTCCACATGCCTTACCCAGTCCCCTGGTCTAGCCACCAGACTAGGCTGTCCCCACTCTCCAGTGAGGATTTTGGCATCTTATGATTACTTTGTAATGTAACTTAAATGCCTGCTGCCTTTGGAGCAATATCATCTGAGCACGGCTCATTGCAGGTGGATTCTATGGTCTCTGCCAAAACCTGTGGCCTTGAAATTAATCTCCGCTAATCATTAGATAGCAATCAAGCTTTCTAACATGGTTTATCCCAGTCCCCTTTTCCCCCTCCCCCGTTCTGCCCCTCCTTCATTCAAAATGGAAGCCGGGACCATTGATTCTATATAGCCTCTCCTGGCTCCAAATATGGTTCAGTTGTTCCCTAATTCACAGTGAGCCGCCTTCCAAAGCCTTCTCAGACTGATGATATAATAACAGCTTGCTCATTACTGCGCATATAAATAGTTGAAGCATCCCCCGAGAATGGACGCAGCTGGTGGAACTTCACATATTAGCACCGCATTAATATTTATGGCAGCTCTGTGTAAGTATGCAAAATATTGGCGTGCCTCCATGCAAAAGTTTACACATCTGTCATTCCTGATTCTGCCTTAATATCCTACACTGGTTAGTAAGCTGGAGTGGAGAGCTTGGGTCCCTGTCCAAACTGCAGCCAGAAGAACAGCCTAGTGTCTTTGGGCTTGATTCTCCTCTCACAGCAGTATAATGCCATTAAAGTCTCAGAACCTGATTCTGATCCTATTTAGGCCCCGATCCTGCAAAACACTTATGCATATGAGCAGTCCCATTGAATTTATTTCTCCACAGGCTGTGGCCATTTAATTGAAGTCTCATAATTCAAGTTATGCACATGCACATGCTTAATGCTGTGCAGGATCAGGGCATTATTCCAGCACCACAAGGATGGCGCTCCATTGGCTTTGAGGAATTTGGATTCACATAGGTGTGAGATTGGAGCCAGGTCCAATGGAATTAAACTGTGCTTGTTCTTTACACTCCCATGCTGCACCAGTGGATGCCATTGTCTGCACTGCCATCAGTAGGGCCGGCACAACCCATTAGGCGAGCTAGGCGGTCGCCTAGGGCGCTACAATTTGGGGGGCGGCGACCATGGCGGTATTTCGGTGGCGGGACCTTCCGCTGCGCCTCTGGGGGGCGGCATTTTGGAGCATGACCTTCCGCCGCCTAGGGTGACAGAAAAGCTGGCGGCGCTCCTGGCCATCAGGAAATGGGGTGGCATCAGGGGGCTGGGTTGGGTTTTGAAAGGACATGGTGGCAGCCCGCTTAATTGTTCGTCTAACATTTAAACTGTCTCAGCTAGGATTCCAGTCAGTGACGTCCCCTCGGGTTAGACGGGAGAGAAAGTAATGGTGCCATAAAAGCACATTTCAGTATATCTTTAAAGTTTAAAGAGAGTTTAATTGAGGGATGGCCTGCTGTTTGGAATGAGAGTCTGCGGTGTGGCACTTCCCTAGGAAAGGAGCAAGGAGGGTCAGTCCTGCCCTGTAGCTTCAGGCTTACGTATTCCTAGGAGGACTAAATTTTCACCAGTTTTTGCTCCAGCGGCAAGTCAGATTTTAAATGAAAATAATATCAGATGGTGCAGATCTTCAGTTGGTGTAAATTAGCATACTCTATTGGCTTCGGTAGTGATTTGCACCAGCTGAGGATCTGGTGCTGTTAATATCTAGCTTTACTCGTTTAATCTTTGAAAAATCACCCTGCATTACAAGTCTGTTGCAAATTTATAACCACCTTAAGAATAAAGAACTTGCATTTTAAATAGCACCTTTCATTCAGAAGGATCCAAAAGCACTTTTAAAACTAGCCAATATACAGGGACTCTCCATGATCACAGCACCCACTCCTGAAATGAAGCCACCTCTCAAATGGAAACACAGAAACCATTTAACAGTACCCAGCAACCTTGCACAACATTTTTAGGACAGTAGAGGATGAATATCTTTTTATTAAAAGAAACTGCATGAGGCATGCAGCTAGGCAGACTGTATTACCTGTGCTCAAACGTTGTACACACACATGCACTCACACAATTCTTTGTATGTCAATGCACTGGCTTGTGATGGGAGGTTAAATATTACCCATTCTGTTTTCAGCTTATGATATCCCTCTCTGCACTAGATGGAGTGCATTCCAATTTGCAGTGCAGTGTTAATGAAATATGAGGCACACTGTTGAAATCGAGTGTTGAATCGTGATTTATAAAGAAAGATGTTTTGAAAATGGTTAACGGCTCCATTAAAGGAACTATGATATTTGGCATGGTGGTTTTCTTTGGTCCTTTTCAGAGCATTGAGTGTTAGGAGTTTAGCATATTCAATAGTAACTTTAGATCAGCATTTCCCAGAATGTGGAGGCATAGGGGGAAAGGACAAGCCTCTAAAATCTTCTCCACAGACTCCGCTTTCATTTAAAAACCAGATTTGTTTCTAGCTGTTATGGTTGGCATTAAAACCTCCAAAACAGGATCTAAGTGTAACCAAGTCACTGACTGCCTGAATTTGCAGAGAGTCTGAAACAGTAGTTCTGAGGTGTGAATTGTCTCATGCCTCTCCTTGGATATTAACTCCGAAGATGCCAGTGATGATACACTAAATGAGCATTTTCCAAAGTGTGGAGAGCAACTCTTGGGGGAATTCAAAAGACAAGCTGTGAAGGGTAGGAGTGATGCATAGATCTTCAGCAATATGTGGCAGGGCTGCAGTGATTGGCTTTATTTTCCTGGAGCGGGAAATGCTGCTGTAGATGGTGGGGGAGATTCTCAGTTTTGTTCCAGCAGCCCCTTTGTGCTGCCTGAGCAATATATTAGAATCTGTTGCATTGGTACAAGCTTCACTTTGCCTGGGTTTGGGATATTTAATTTTCATTAGGGGTTTGCACCAGCATAGCTCTAATGGTGCAGATTTAGCTAGAGCAGGCAGCTCCAAAGTCTTCAACGCTTGCATTATAAAAATGACTTCGCAGCAGACAAAACAATCGTTTATTGAGATACATATAATAAGCAGCCAAGTTTGTATAATACTGTCCACAAGCTTTTCAGCGGGCTCTGTGAAACATTCAGGGGGTGACTTGAAAATGGCTTGTTTGCTTCTTACTAAATCCCTACATCCTCCTTTGAGAAGATACTGACAGAGTGCTGAAATGAAACACTTTGTACCCCGCTGCTGTTTTCCATCCTGTGTCTCAGACTAATATAAATGCATCTGGGGTAAAGTTCTGGGCCCAGATCCTTGGTGCTGGCTGGGGAGCATACAACACAATTTAGAAGGAAGTGGGTTAGTGCCCTAATTTGCTCTGGTTGACAATGACCCAGGGGGCCAATACAACATCTGCAGATTAGTGGGATGTATGGGAGTCCCAGCCGCAATCCCTCCCCCTTGGCCACACAGCACGTCACCTTTTATGCCACCTCTGTCTCTTTCCCGATACATTGGAGTTATGCTCCCCGGCTAGCTACACCATCTTTAGGACCACTTTGCACTGGCTGACCAGCACAGATCATCCTCAATGCAGCAAAGGTCCAGGGCCTAGTCTTTAATGTACTTTGTACAGAGTAGGTATTATGTTATCAGACAATGCAGAAATGAAGGGTTTGATCTTGCAACGCTCACTCAAGTGAGTAATCTTTTCCCAAGCTGGCAGTGCAATTGAAGCTCAATAGGATGGCTCCCATGCATCAGGACTATTCATGTGAATAAAGTTAATAGCCCTAAATTGTAATTTTTGGATTTGTTGCTTTCAGTTCAGCTTTTGTTTATAAGATCAATTATAACCTGGCTTCTTGTTAGTCAGTCCCAGAGAACTTGGGAAATACTGCAAAATATGTTCCACTAATGTTTGCTGGAGTTTTTAAATGAATTTGCTTTGGATATGATGGTTTGCAGAAACCCAACAGAAAAAGAAATGCATTTCAAAGTTGTCTAGATATTTACAGAAAACTGATCTTTAATTTGCTGGCACAAGTATTCACACTCCAGGAGTCATTTCAACTTCCTCCAATTAGAGCTCAGAAATACCATGTGACTTCTGACCAATCACAACTACCCAGCATGTCTTGAATATTGACTATCAAATATTCGGAGAGAATTGTTTCTGAACAATCCAGTTTAAAAAATATTCACAACATATTTCCAATAATGAATACACTCGAGGAAACCGCAATTTGCCTGTGGCTCTCTGACAAGCAGTGAAAAAGGCAACATTAGTTGGATAAACTATTAGTTGCAAATATTTGCTCACTTCTACAGAAACCCACTTTCTTAGCACAAATAGTCCTTAGAGGACAAAAGGTCAAGGAAAACCTATTTCCATAAACTCTTGTCCCATCAGGTACTCTAGCTAAAATGAATTGATAATACATAATTGCTCATTGATGCCCTTTTATAAAAGATAAAATATGTTTCAAAGCTAATTTAGACCTTCAGACAAATGGCTTAAAGAAGAGCTGCTGTACTGAAAAATGTCTGTCATTCTCCCCCAAATCATAGTTTCAATGCACACAGCCTTAGCCTGACATCTGAATTATGTCTTTTATTAAACATTAGTAATAGAGAGCACTTAAATCATGGTTTCCCCGTAAAAGAAAGATGTGTTCAACTCGGATCTGCACATTTTAATGCCATATTTCTTCCTTTTACTCTCCCTGTAAGATAAATTTACTTACTCCACAAAAATGTTTTGCTGAAAATAATTCATCCTTCAGTATCCACCTAATGTACCTTGTGAGTAATGTGAAATGATGCAAAAATTACAATATACTGGACATGTTTGGAATATTTAGCCATCTCCATGTTAAAGGTTATGTATACCACAGCAGTGAAATTATATTTAATGATTATCATATTTTAGAACGTTGCAGTGCTGATTTTTTTTTTTTTTAATAAAAAAAGATTTGATCAGATGCATCCTGAATATAGTGAGGGTACAAACAATTGAATCCGCTGTTTTCAGAACAGCTGGTCAAGCCAAGAACCAGGGTTCCAAAACTTGGCCACTCAATTTGCAGGTGTGAATAGTTGTGGGCACAATTTTGCACGCACAATTATTTGCAGACCTAGTTTAGGTCATTTAGGCATCCAAGTAACTGATCTATCTGTGGTATTTATATGGCCCTCATCACTGTAGCATCTGAGTGCCTGACAATTTTTAATGTATTTATCCTCACAGTGCCCTGGTGTGATAGGGCAGTGCTGTTAAATCTATTCTACAGATAGGGAGCACAGAAGTTAACTGACTTGCCCAAGGTCCCCCGGGAAGGCTGTGCATGAACAGGAATTTGAATCTGGGTCTCCCAAACTTAGACTAGTGCCCTAACCACTGGACCATCCTTCCTTTATGATTGCACCCATAGGTGCAATTAGGTACTGAGGTAGTTAAATGAATATTGAAATGGTGCCTATTATTATTTGCACCCATAGACTAAGACTACAAAAAAACTCCAAAAGAGACCCGGATAAGAATGGGCAGAAGATCAGACCCCAAATTGTATATTCTCTGTTAAGACTTAATTTAACAATGGTCTTACTCATGGGGTTTAACTCACCCCATGCAGAAAGCACACACGAGGGCTGTGCACCACTTTGGTCTCACCTCAGCCCTCAGAATTGAGTTAAAGTGGGTTTTGAGTGTTGCATAGGCTTGTACTGACCTTCCGAATAAGGGTGATTTTCACCTCTAGGGCCCAATCTGGTTCCTACTGAGGGCAAAAGTAAAACTCCCATTGACTTCAGTTGGAACAACATCTGATCTCCACATGGTGAAGTTATAAATGTATACACGCTGTGTATACTCCTTTCAGTGCCTATGCAGAACACCCACCAATGAACCATGCCCTGCAAAGTAACCTTTTATTCAAAGGACGGCAGCCCTAGTATTGAATCACCGTCCCTTTGCTAAGAACTTTGCATAGGCACTGCAGTGCAGGGTCAGCATTGGGAATGATCCTAATTACAACTGATACTTGGATCCACTATGACTTACTGGCCCCCAGACAGGAGTGCTGCCAGCTGAGCGGCGTTGACACTGACGCTGATCGGCTCTGGTATTCTAAAGCATTGTCGGTGACTAGCTGAGAATTCCAATGCCTCTGTTTCTAAATGGAGTTATTGCTGCAGGTGCCACTAATGGGCAAAACACTTGTGTTTCGTAGGCAATCAAAAGCTACCCCGATGTAGCACTTTACATTTTTATTGCTCTGCACAAACATTAACTAATTAGTCCTCATGCCATAAAGATTTTTATCCCCATTTCCCATCCCAAAAGCCCTCCAACTTAACTTCCTGCAGGCTCTTCTAAATTACACCAGGTGGACCCTAACTCTACCAGGAGGAGCAATACCATAGACCCTCCAGAAATGTTCCCAACAGAGATGCTAATGTGAAACGAGGCATTGTCTGCTACAATTGAGTCCTGCATTAAAACTCAGCCATGTGGAATGGACATCACAGCTCAGTTTCTGCTCTGCACTATAAGTACTATCGATATTTATTAGAAGAATCAATATTCCATTGGCATGTTGGCATTTCAGACAGATCCTGCCCCTTTCCAAAACAGGGCAGAAGCCAAAGTGGAGAGCAACAATGATGCACTACAGCAGACTAAAGGAGATTTTTTCCCCAAGTGTAGAAGGTGAAGGACTAGCAGGGGAGGAGTGCATGGAACAATGACAATGCAGATTTCCCTCTTGCTGCACTGCTAATGTGGCCAGGTGGAACAGAGGTGCGATTGGTTTTATTTTCCTGAGTGGGGCTCAGCTTTCAACAATCTGGTAAATGTTACACCAAGGTATTTTCCCTTCATCAAGCTGTGGAGAAACAGCGAGTGTAACACTTTTGAGAAACTAGCTATGTAAACCATTTCCAAAAGAAGAAACAAAACTCAAGCTGTTGCCATTTGGGAGGGGGAGCTTTCTTTAAAGAGAGAAACTTCTATTACATCTGTGACGGGTTTGGTCACCTGATGTGCTGAAATTACCACTGAGCCCATTTTCTCTGCCAGCTTGGGACTTCCAGAACCCTGTCTTGTTGAGCCAGACATGCTAGCCTGCTGCAACACAGACACGGGGTCTAGGCCATGCCCCCAAAGCTGCAGACTTTAACTAAAAACAACTCAGCAGGTTACTGTCTCCAGCACCCAGACACCCAGCTCCCAATGGGATCCAAACCCCAAATAAATCAGTTTTACTTTGTATAAATCTTATACGGGGTAAATTCATCAGCTGTTTGCCCTCTATATCACTGACAGAGAGATATGCACAGCTGTTTGCAACCCCAGGTATTAATCACTTACTCTGGATTTATTAATAAACAAAAGTGATTTTATTAAGAATAAAAAGTAGGATTTAAGTGGTTTCAAGTAATAACAGACAGAACAAAGTAAGTCACAAAGCAAAATAAAACAAAACACACAAGTCTAAGCCTAATACATTAAGAAACTGATTACAGGTAATATCTCACCCTCAAAGATGTTCCAATAAGCTTCTTTCACAGACTAGACTCTTTCCTAGTCTGGGCCCAATCCTTCCCCTGGTACAGTCCTTGTTAGTTCCAGCAGACATCTCAGGTGGTAAGCAGAGGTTTTCTCATGACTGGCAGCCCCTTTTGTCCTGCTCCATCCCCTTTTATAGCTTTGGCACAAGGCGGGAATCTTTTGTCTCTCGGGGTTCCCACCCCTCCTTCTAAATGGAAAAGTACCAGATTGAAGATGGATTTCATTATCCGGTGACGTGGTCGCATGTCACTGTAAGACCCCTAGTCTCCATTTCCCATGGGCTGGCTCACATGTACACAGGAAGGCTTTCAAGTAACTAAGGCCATTTACAACTGATTGTTTCTGGAGCACCCTTAATGGCCTCCACTTAATATGTTTACAGCAGTGATACAAGTTTATATCTTCTTCTCCTAACTCCAGATATAGAAATAATACAGGCAAACAAATAGAATGAACACACTTAGTAGATTACAAGCTTTCTAATGACCCCATACAAGGGGTATTTAGCGTAAAGTATATTCCAGTTATGTCATATTTGTAAGCATATTTCCATGAAGCATATGGAGTACAATGTCCCATCCAGCAAGTTCGTCCTGATAAGCCCAACACAACTCATTGTAATAATCTGACAACTAAACCAAACTCAGGATCAGGCTCTCAGCTGGTGGAAACCAGGGTAGCTCTGCTACCTTCAGTGCAGATATGTTGGTTTATACCCACTGAGGACACAGCTCTCAGCATGTAGATGAAGCCAGACCTGAATTCTTATTATTTGTATTGCAGTAACACCTAGGAACCCTTGTCATGGAACAGGACCCACGTGTCAGGGCCGGCTCCAGGGTTTTTGCCGCCCCAAGTGGCGCGGCAATTCGGCGGGAGGTCCTTCGCTCCGAGCGGGAGTGAGGGAGCGTCCGCCGAATTGCTGCCAAATAGCTGGATGTGCCGCCCCTCTCCGGAGTGGCCGCCCCAAGCACCTGCTTGGCAAGCTGGTTGCCTGGAGCCGGCCCTGCCACTTGTCCTAGGCGCTGTACAGACATAGAACAAAAAGACCCTCTCCAAAGATCTTACAGGCTTCTGGATATCCTTTTGACAAGACCTGCTAAACTGGAAACCTAGCTATGGCAGGGGTTATCACTTTAGACACAGCATTATTGTTACAATAAGTTTAGTGGCTGAGAACAGGAAGACGGCTGAATGACTAACTTTGGAAATTGATAGTTTGATAGCTTTGGGCTGTGTTAGTTATGACCCTACCAATGAACTCTGATTTCATTTACATGTCCTCTTGAATAGCATAAATGCTTCCAAAATGAGAAAAATACCTTTAGCACATTAGCTAATATCACAGCAAGGGAAATGACTGCTTGCTATATTCTCAGTAGGCATTTTTACATGGAAGGATGTAAACTGACTCTGAATATTGAACTGAAGACATCAAATTGGACAATTAACCTTGAAAACTTAAATTAAGTCCCCTAAAAGGAGGGCCCTGAGCCTTCTGAAAACGTGTCCTCCATAAAAGGCAGAGGAACAGAACACAGCAGGATCTGCCACCATCAGTTGCAAGGTTCAAACACGTTCTGGGGACTCATGAAGATCTGTCCCAGTGGAGAGAATAGCTTTAGTGGTAGTGTAGCATGGTAGTGATCAGGGGATAAGGAGAGTCCAAGGGTTAGGGTATTAGTCTAGAACCAGGAGACTAGAGTTCAGTTCCTTGCTCCACCACAAACTTCTTGTGTGGCCTTTGGCAATTCACTTAGTGTCTCTGGCCCAGAGCCTCCAAGGTATTTAGTCATCTAATTCCCATTCATTTTAATGGGAGTTAAGTACCTAAATATCTTAACAGATGGGGAACAGAGACACAAAATGGGGATAATAGCACTGCCCTATCCCACAGGTGTGTTGTGAGGATAAATAGGTTAAAGATTATATGGTGTTTCCAATACTATGATATTGGGGACTGTTTACATGCCAAAGATAGAGCAAGGGGTCCATTCAGAACCAAATCCTGAGATTTTTACGTAGTCCAAACTCTCATTGACTTCAATGGGAGCTTGACTGAGTAGGACTTGAGTAAAAACTGAGCTATGCAAGGTTTAGAGGCCTGATCCAAAGACCACTGAAGTCAAGGGGTGTCTTTCCACTAATTTCAGTAGTGTTATCCCTTGAACTTCTGCTAAACTGTACCATTCTGATGCTACTACTAGTTGGGTGATGAAAACTGCAGAAGGTCTAGACAATTTATTCTGTTTAATTTCCTCCACTGAGGTGTTTTATCCTCACTAATAAAAGACTATAACTTGATCATTTTAAAAATATTGTTCCTTCTAAATCTTTATGGCTCAAAGTGGACTGAGATCATTAGAAGTTACTTTATGTGCGGTTCAATCAGTTGCAAAGGGCTATTTCAATCACTCTGTACCTGGTAAGATGAGATCCCATTTCCAGAGGCAAAAGGACATGACTTAATCACTGCCTTGCTTGTTAGGTGTTTTAACAAGTTGTATTAAGCTTCATCAATGGGAGCTCTCTTGCCAGATTAAAAATGATAGTTCACTTCTCCATTATTACAGGGCATCATTTGTTTTCTTTTGTTTTGCCAGGCAGTCGCATGCCACTATGATTTTACATGAAAATATATGACTGATATCACTCAGAAGTAATTAGGTTTTAAAAGCCTTGATTGCAATAGACACAAACGTTATGGCTTTACGGTGCTACTGCATTGCCATCAGTTTTATAGCTGTTGATTCTGCAAGTATTTCATAGATCTGTCAATCGGAATAACTTAGTTGACATTGACTGGGACCATTAATCAGAGGGAAGCATAATCTGCATTCTTATTTCTGTGGCTAAGGGCACGTCTTCACTACCCGCCGGATCGGCGGGTAGCAATCGATCTATTGGGGATCGACTTATCGCGTCTAATGAAGACGCGATAAAATCGATCCCCGATGGCTCTGCCGTCGACTCCGGAACTCCACCGCAGCAAGAGGCGGAAGCAGAGTCGACAGCGGCGCGGTAGCGGTCGACTCGCCGCCGTCCTCACAGCCAGGTAAGTCGACCTAAAATACGCAACTTCAGCTACGCTATTCACGTAGCTGAAGTTGCGTATCTTAGGTCGACCCCCCCCCCCCCCGTAGTGTAGACCTAGCCTGAGGTTGCAACTGCAGTAGAAGCCCCACCCACCCAGCCTTGTTGCATCTGGTACATCACAGATCTTCAGTATTTATCCATTTAAACAGACCCACTTTGAGAGATGTCCTGGAGTATCTCAGTTTTCAAATAACAGGCCACTTATTATTCTTCGTTCCATCTCTTAGTAGAATAGAGGTTTGTTCTTTTATTAAGTATTTATTTAAATATTTAATGTTGTGTATATAAATATTGGATGTTAATGCCCGGACAAAATGTAGTTAGATCATTTCATCCTTTAATGGGGAGAGAGTTGTGTTATAAGGATATTGAAATTCTAGTAGGAGTGGGACATTGCATTTGCTTTCTTAACATCTCCGTTAAGCAGAATGTTAGTCAGAAGAAAAAGCTCCTGTGTTTTCAGTGATTGAGTTTAACACGCCTGGGTTTATATTCAAATATAAACTCCAGCACTGTGGAATTAGGCCACTAACATTCAAGGCAGTTCTGCTATACCTAAAGAACTTCGGGAGCTTTTTGCTGCCCTAATCAGCACTGCAACGAAGTACAATATTGAGAGAGTGAAATCCTGGCCCCACTGACGTCAAAAGCACAACTCCCATCAATGTCAGTGTGGCCAGGAATCCATCCGAAGTGTTTAGTGCTGATCTCTGACAGCCAAGGCGGAAAGAAGGGTATTACTTTAGAAGAATTTGCTTATAACCTGCAGCATGAAGCATTTTATAAAACAATCCACACACTTTCTTTAAAGTTTATAGTTCTCTTGGCAAAACGTATCGCCTAAGACTGGATCACTATTAATACTCTTTAATTTTCTTATAATAATTAGTCTCATCAGATCCCCCCAAAACACAACAATTGCAATATATTTACTACTTTTAAATTCCCACTTTATTCCTCTTTCCTCTGAGCTCAATTTTACAGTGAAGTAACCCCACTAATTTCAATGAAGTTGCTTCTGATTGACACCATTGTAAGTAAGATCAGACACAGGCCCATAGTAAATTGTGCCTTACCTGCTCATAGTAATATGTGCCTTACAGGGCACGATTCTGCACTGACTTACACTCTATCTAAACTCAAGTCAAAGGCATGGCAAATCCGTGCAGAATTTGGCCCTGAAGCTCTCATGCACACCCCAATCTAGGTTGATTTGTAAAATCTCTCACACTTAACATCAATCTCCCATTAGGCTAAGAATGAACAGGGATATGGAAGCATGCCAAAGTTCATGCCAACTCATCAGGAAATTCAAATTGCTTTAAGCACGGGAGCCAAGGAGCCTTTCGTTCGTGCTGCAGAAACCATGACGGATTGGACCATTCAGAAGGTGATCACCAAATCAGGATTTCATTCTGGTACAGGAGTTTCTGAACTAGACTTAAATATTTTGAGGGAAAGGGGTGAAAAAGGTCAGGAAAAAAAGAAGCGTCGCTAGAGGGATTCTTTCAGATCAGGATAAAGGAGCTACTATGACTGGGGGAGAGACACTGAATCCCAAACATCTAAAATGGTACAAAGGCAACCCTGGTCATCTGGCCCTGCAATTAAATCACCTGATGCACATACACAACGGCAGTAACTGCACATGCAAGCAAGACATGCAATTACACACATGCAGTTAGTTATGCAAATCTTGCTCTACGGTGATAGAATCTGATCTGTTCATATTACAGCTCATGAGGTCTATGTTAAATAGTCTCAGTTCCTTCGGGTTTGGGTAACCTGTCAGCATTCCTCCCTCAGTTTATAGATAACAGGAAATACACAAGGTTACTGACTTTAAGAAATAGATCCCAGACACACCCACCTTGTCGGATACTTTGGCGTTACTCAGACCTGGGTCAAGGCAGGCATATGACATGTCGTGGCTTCGTTTGGGCACTTGTTTTGGTCTTCATCGGAGCTCTTCTAAAAACACTGCTAGATATCTAATCTCATTCACTGCGTTGGAGCAGATTCTGCCTCCCTTACTTGTGAGTAGTCCATTAGACCTAGCTCATGCATGTTTGCCAATACATAATATTAAATGAAGCACATGTTTTAAAAAAAGATTTACAGGCCATCTAATCAATGTCAACCAAAATCTCCAAGCACAAAAACACAGACCCCCCACAGCTGAGTTTTAACTCCTCTTAATAAAATCCTGGAGGAAAGGATAAGCTCTACACACTGACTTGAAGGTGAACAAACTTGGGCTCTGCTGGACCCAGGAGGAATTGTGAATTCCAGAATCTAGGGCCTTCTGCTAACCCCTAGATGCACACATCTAAGGTGCCTCAGCTTGGGTGTCTCATCTCAACTCAATTGCCTCTTCAAAGCCCTTTATGGACATGAATCTAACTAAGGTCTAGTGGTAGCACAAGAATCCTCATCTGGGGAAGGGTGTTAGGGAAAGCAGCAGTATAATGATCTTGCAGCAAACTCCATCCACTGAAATACTTACTCCTGAGATCAGTCCCCTTGAAGTCAAGGTTGTGACCCCAGCAGTGCACTAAGTGCTTGCAGGGACAGGCCCAACATTATTTGCCTGAAACTAATAAGAGTGAAGAACATGCCTCTCTGGGAACAAGTAAAGGCAGGTCAAAGACATGTTCCTTGCCCTTGGAACAGGAAGTGGTGGGTTTGGGATGGTCCTTAGTTCAAGGGGGAGTTTGTTCCACAGTCTGGCACCAGCCCCCCAGAAGGTTCTTACTGTTGAGAATGCCACTGAGCCAGCAGAACAGAGTGGTTGACAGTGACCCTCTTCTAGATCTTGAGGTGATCCTGTAGATATCCTGGGCCTAGGCCAGGGAGCGCTTGGAAGATAAGGACTGCGACCAAAAGGAGGTTGGATAGCCATGTGTCTACACCATCCAAGGCAGAACAAATCCTGCATCTTGTGAGGGGGTTAGACTAGATGACCCTCGCAGTCCCTTCTGACCCTATGGTTCTATGCTGCCACATCAATCAAGTAGAGTAGTTTTCAGGTGTGCTCATTTCCCGCATTGTTGCTATAATGAAGGGAGTTCTGCCTTCCTGGTAATTTGTAGTAATTTAGGTGAGACTTTGGGGTTCCATTATTCTAGGAAGCCATACATGGGCATGCCTAAGAGCTGTGCCTGTCTTTTATCTGCTGATGGACCCTGGAGAATTGTTTGGTTGGCTCCTGATGAAAATAGGGGGCTGGTTTACACTTCTTTAAAAAGAGAATTCTAGACAGCAGACCCAGGAAGAAAAAGATTTGAATCGCTAGCAGATAAGCACAATTTCACCTGACCCCTGAGCTATATCAGTCATTCCTAACACTGGGGTGTATTCTTATCTCATTGTATCACTTAACATCCATTAATGCTTATGGGAGTTATTCCAGCTCATGGAGATACCCAAGTAAGAATTTCCTTAAAACCCTGAGATTCAAGGTTGAGGGTTAATTTACTTTAGGGACTGTAATTCACTAACCGGGGAAGTTCCAGGTGTTAGTAGACAGAAATAGCAAAGAATCGCTCTCAAACTTGCTTTACTCTCGGACAGGCCACTTTGGAGATACTCGATTTACACTGGACTGAACTTTAATCCACGGGAATGTATTCAGTAAATATATTAGGGTCTAGATCCTCCACTGGAGGAAATCTGCCTAGCTTTTTTTTATATAAACAGAATTATTGTGCCCACATATTCAGCTGGTAGAAATCAGCATAGTTCTAATGAAGTCAATGGAAGTGATTGGGTTAGATCCTCAGCTAATGCAAAATAATCTAGCTCCATGGACTTCAATATACTGCACTAACTCAAGATCTGGCCCTTTTCTTCACTGAGTCGGAAGGTCAAATTCTGACTTTGGATGTATGCACACAGGACTCCTATTGACTTCAGTGCATCAGAGGGCAGATACAAAAGCAGATCTTTCTGTTTTGATTTGTTTCAGTCCTCCCCTGGGAGGATGTGGTTGGGAAGTAGAACCTGATGATGGGTAAAAAATACACTGGCAAGCACACTAGCTTTTCCATCAGCTACCCAGCTATCTTTGGGTAGGCGAGCATGCCGCTAGCATTAAAGGCATTTTGGAGGCTGTCAAAAACAGGGCCCAGCCACACAGAAAACCTGACTTTGAAATACATCATCCGATGTGCCTGTAGCGGTTGTTTTGCAACAGGTGCCATTTAGAAAATGGAAACTGCCTTGCTATTCAGTGCTGTCGCTTGATGAATTAGCACGTTATTTCTCTTGAGCCAGTTGCCGTTTCAGCACCAAAGAAGAAACCCTTTTTTGGCAGCAGGTCCTAGGGAAATCACAATCAAGCCTGGCAATCAGTGGAGGTTAATAGTTTGCCTGGGCTTTAATTAATGACTTCATCTCAAACATTATCTCCAAGGCTAGGGGAGAGATCCCAGAGAGATGCGTTTTAGAAAGAACTGATTCAGCTGCACTAAATTCCATTCATGTGTTCGGCTCACATCTGAGTGGGACTACTGCTGTAATTGACGTTAAGCACATGCTTCCGTGCTTTGCTGAATCGGGATCTTTGTGTAGTTCTCCGTTTTTTGGATAATACAAGGTCCTGATATTTTTGTCCTCTTGCCTGTTGTATGAATGGAATCCCTCAATGAAAATACCTGAGAATAGAAGGAACAGTATTAAAATGAAATGCTAATAGCAGCTCAGATTCTGACTCTCAGTTCGACACTTGGTTTATCGCAGTTTCTGGGTTACCAGCTTCCCAGATCCCTTTTGCAAACCATCTGTTTTCTATGCTAACTGTCAAGTACTTATTCCTAATAATAATGCTTTGTGCTTCTGTAGGGCAATCGTTCCAGGATCTAAAGCCCCAGTCCAACAAAGCACTTAAGCACATGAGTAATTAATTCATTGGTCAAAAATCAAAATGTAATGAACTTGTACTTTGTCTCGGAAATATAGGATCATGCAGTCTTTCAAAAAACACTGAAGAGCATTGGAGAAACGCTGTTCCAATTTGTCTATAAATGCCTGGTCTTCACTAAAGATTTTCTAGTCCCAGATGGAAACCTTGTTTATAGATCCTCTTGGATGAAGGAAAACAAGTTACTAGGCTGAGGTTTATACCATCCATTTCTACTAATCTAAAGAGACCACACGAATCTACAGTAAATGCAGGATAATACAACCAGATGTGAAAAGATGTGACCCTAGTTTGGATGTAAATTTTAAAATGAACTCCCGATGAGGTAGTTGCCGTAGTAGCTCCATGGCCACCAGCAGATCGACAAAGAGCCAAACATCAGAACAATTTGGGGACTTTTTGTTTTTTATTTGAACTAATTTTAGACATAGTTCTGTCCTGAGGTCCTGTGAACGGGTTACAAACACAGGATCCCACAAATAAATACAACTTTTCAGTCCAATTGGTTGGAATTTTCCAAACATTTCTTCAGATTTAGTATTTGGATTGCTTCCCTTCCCCCCAAAATGGGGCAAAAAAATCCCCCAAAAGGTAGGTAGGTAGGGGTGTGTATGTGTTTCAACCAGCTGCAACCCTGATTGAAGTTATTTGAATTTCAAAAGTTCATTGAAAATATTTGACATTTTGATTTGGAAAGAAAAGAATGGGACAAGATCCTTTTGACGGTCACGGAACATGGAAACCTTCCTCATTCCCGATCACACACTTTGATTCCTTTTTGTCTGTGTGAACAGATGCCGCTACCTTAAATGGACCCTCCTTAGAAGTTGTAGTCCCAACTGAAAATCCCCAAAACTAGAAATTAACTGAAAGATCTATAGATCTTGTTAGTGCTACAGTGTTCCCAGACCGAGAGCAACAGTTCTTGTGATCTGGTCTAGCCAGGGGAATGACAGAATACTGGCCTGTACAACCAACAAGGAAAAATTAAACTATGAAAGTAAAAGGAATTGTTTTTTATTGATTCTGCCTCACCAGACCAGACCAGACAGTGCAGACTGGGGGCTGCAGAAACCAGAGGATGGGGGCAAGCCCATCTCTACTTCTCATAGCCATTACAGGGGATGTGTTTCCTGCCATTGTCCCCAGCAGAGAATTGGATTAACAACTGCTTTACAAAAGGGGCCCTTTTTGGTCTGGGAAAACCTGCCTCTCGATAATGCCCCCATCTTATTTCTGGCACAAGCCCAGTTTCCTTATTGACTTTGATTGACTGCAGCACCTCTGTCCAGCAAAGTATATTCTCTTTCTAAAGTGCTTTTAGCTCTGATGCCCAACTGGTAAAATAAATCCTACCTAATGAAATATGCTCTTTTTTTTTTTTCAAACAAATAGTTTAGAAGAGAGCAACCAGTAAATCTCTAATGAACTACAGCACACGTAGCTGGTGTATAACTCATTGCATTTTTAGCAGAAAAGCCTAATCCCTCTTCCCATACTCGCAACTCCCATTCACATCAGTGGGAGTGGGGATTACACAGGTCTCTGCGCTAGTGGGATGGGGGAGGGGGACACGGACTTCAGATTCTCCAGTCACTGACACTGGTGTACATTACAGGTAACTGCAGTGAAGTCCATGGCGTTGCAGCAGTGTGAAACTGGTTTGAATGTGGGAGAGTGAGGCTCGCGAATTGCCCCAATCCTGGGCCCCATTAGGGCCACTTTCTGCCAATTCACTAGCCCGCAGCAGTTCAAAAGCCGGTGTAGCCAGTCACTGGAGATCAATCCTACATAATGGGATCCTCTAGTGGAATACAGCCACTATAACAGCTCCTACACCGCTTCCTCCCTGCAGCTGGCATGGGGGTGTGTGGCCATGGTGTGTCTGCATCCCAGCTGCTGTAATGGCCCCTTTGGCCTCCTGGCAGCGAGTGTAATTTAGTGCAGCTCAGATTCCACTCTGTTACCCTTAGGGACCAGCCCAGGGTCAAGGGAATGCAACCTTGGCTTAAAACAATCCCTGTTTTGTGTGGGGAGCTCCTCAGCCAGAGCCAAGGATCAGGGCCTGAAAGGAGGCAAGAAACCTTTCGCAGTGTCTGTATCCACATTTGGATTTCAGACCTTCCCCAATGGCTTTGAGTGATTTAGGTCCAGCCTTTGTGTTCAGGCTCATCTCCTCTTCCTGTTTGGTATTACACATTACGTACTGTAAGTGAAGGCAGCTTTAAGTATGTATGGGTGAGCCTCTAGGGGGTGGGTAGTTTGGAAAAACCTTCAAAACTTTGGAGCTTGTCCAAAGTCCTTTGGATGCAACATTCTGAAGAAGCAGGTTCTGTCCTGGGGTTCATAAGCTTTTCGGATGGTGGTGTGGCTTTTTTTCCAGACAGATTGATGCATGACACACCTCACTATTTTTAACTTCATCAGACTTATTGAGCCTCAAGGAGGGTTACAGCTTGGTGCAAATCAGGAAAGAAGGTTTATGCTGGTTCTCATTTTACCCAGACCACGTCTCTCAGTTTTAAGCACAGATTTTCCACAGGAGACATTGTACAAAAAGGTCCCCTGTGAAAGGACAAAGTGAAAGTGCTTCGTGAATCTCAGTAGCACCAGAAATCCCTACCTATTCCCATTCTTCCCACTCCACACACAAGAACAGTCTCACATATGCTATAAAGAATCCCGTTTTCCTCTTTACTTTCATAACACTTTAAAATAATGGTGCGCTGCTACTGAATTACAAAGCAATTCCCTTGGACGTACCCATGGCATACGCATTATTAATACCAAGTGAATCCACCATGATTTATGTTATCGTAGTGATTTTGCATCTCGTTTATTACCTTCTGGAGATCACTTTGCACTCCACAGTGATTTTTAAGGTAGCATGGAAATTACCATGTGAATCGTGTCTTCTAAATCAATGCAGCCTTTTCCTGCCTGACAATAAAACTCTCTTGCGCTTTTCAATGAGGAGATGTTAGTTAATGCTTAATTACTATGGAATGACAGGTGATAAGGACAATAGAGTCAAATAGGCGCATCGTGATTAAAGGGCCTTCAATAGAAATAAGTCATGAGACGCATCAGGGCACATGTTATGGAATGAAATCCAGGCCTCATTGAAGTCAATGGGAGTTTTGCCACTGACTTCAATAGGGCCAGGATTTCATCCTTTGTGCACTAAAAAAGGGTGAGCTTACTCAACAATGGTTGGGTTTTGGTTTAGATATTCTAGCCACGTTATTCAGGGAATCCAACCTGAACTGGAAAGGCGCTGTGGCATGAGGACACTTGGGTGGCGTCAGCAGATCGTGTCGCTAATCTGCCAAATCACAGGTGCAATGACCTAATGCTTTTTGTTAGATATCTAGGATCAATGATGGTATGTCAGCATTTTCTGATCTGTCAGCCTGTGCTTTTTAAGACTGTAACTGCCCCCGGAACACTGCTGCCAGAACCCCTAAGAGGTCTGAGTGACTTCCTTTGACCATAGGACTCCAGTCTTAAATTCTCGTCATTGGTGACTACTATTTCACATTCGTTTTTAAAAGATCGAATTGTAATTTGCCCTAGAATTTTTGCTACGGGTTCTGTATAAGTGTATCATCAGTGACAGAGCTGGGCAAATGATGCCTGTGGTGACGCGGCAGTCACTTGCATTGAATTCAGAGAGTTGCAGGGACATCTCTGAGATCAGAATTGGAAAGCCCTGAATGTGTACGCAGCCTAGGCAATCTAGTTTCTGAAAGAGGGAGAAATGGGTGCTCCAATTTGCTTAGCTATGTAAGGTTTAGGCTTTTTTCCTTTAACCCTGGAACCTCTGGGGACTCTTCTGTCTGCAGAGACAGGATGCCATTTTTTATGTATTTCCTTGCGGATTATTAAAGGAGACGCATGTGCTACAAACCCCAAACATTCAAAAACCACGAGCCAACCCCAGAACTTCATAAGATTGGCTTAAAAATCATGTGATTTTTAAATTGTTTGTTTAAAATGTCTATTTGTCCTCTTGTGTTGGAAACGTTTAGGGTTCCTATGCTCCATTTTTTCCCCTCCACAATCAGAAGAGCCAGAAAATGAAAGCTGAGATTCTCCCATAATCACCTGACTCCTGGAGTGGGGGCTTCAAGAAAACCCGATATAGCGCGAGACTTGCAATAAAATCATGAGAGTTGGCAACACTTTCGCTTCTCTCATGGAGACTCTTTTCCTGTTCATTCTTGTTTTTGTTCTCTCAATCGAAAATCAAGGTCATTCTGGTTGGAAGCCTATGGCTGCTCTTTTCTGTATGGAAACATGTGACCTCAAAAATCCATCTGCACTTGTGCCCACTTACCTGTGCAAAAGTCTTAGTACAGGAGCATCAATACATCAGCTTTTGAAAATCGGGCTGCAACCTTATGGCTAGGTCAGTAAAATTTCCTCTTCCACGCCCTTCCATGCACGCTACATGCTTTCATGCCCTGTAAGAGTTCTCTCTGTATTTGCCTGACAGCAGCCCAGAGTTATTATTGAACACTTTGGACAGTCCTAAATCCTGGACAGGATTTCACTGATCCAGCGTGGAGCTTTTTGCTATTCCCCCGAATGAATTCTATGTATCCCTTTGAATATCTTGTTTTGTGACTCTGCTCAGCTAAAGCTAAATTACAATGGAACATTTACATAAGATTTACCAAAAGACACCGAACCCACTGTAATCCGGCAGTGGCAATAAATACTCAATGTACTCTCAAAGACAGGATGCTTAAATGTGACCGATACTGAACAGCGAACGTGCTCTAATTCTTGTGTGACTCTGGTGTTGCTTCCACTTCTTAAGGAATTTTATTTTAATTTCACAAGAGTTGAATATAAAATGGACCCTTTCAGTAGTACCTGATAGGGCTCTCTTGTAACTGATGCATCTCGTAAATAAAATGATACATTAATAAAAACTGCTGGTACCCACCACTGTCTGTAATTATAAGAATAAAAAAAAAAACCCTGGAATTGCTACTAGCAAAATTACACAAGCCAGGGCAGTAAGGAACCGTTAGCATTCTGTAAGGAGGTATCCACGTAGCCAAATAAATCCTCTTCCTTAAGCCAGCTAGTTATTGTCTGTATTACTCATAAAACACATCTCACAGAAGACCCTTACTGCTGAAATAAGCCATCAATCTCCCCACATTTCTATTCATTTTCCATGTGCGCTGAGAGCAAATGTCATTCAAGGCATTACAGTTCTCTCAAACTATATTAAAATACATAGTTTGATGTTATATCTTTTGGAGCCTCTCTGTTCATAAATTGCCACTGCTGATTGGAACATAAAACATATTTTATAACACCATAAAGCCCCCAGAAGATTCAAGCTCACTCATGTTTGTCTTTATGGCTCAATGTGTAGGACTTCTGGAAACAAAAGCATTGTGTATTTCTTAACAGTAATGGTAGGGTACTTCTGGAAAGGAAGCATCAGACATTTCAATAAAACATTATTACCGTACTCCTTGATGACTGAAACATTGTTAGTACATAGGACCCTGAACCCTTAACTTGTAGACTGTAAACTGGTGAGTTTTCCTAATAAATCAGCTTTATTTAGGAATGTAGTTATTGTTTTCAGTGCCCAACTCCTGGCTCTAAAAGGGGTGTGTGTGTGTGTGTGTGTGTGTGTGTGTGTGTGTGTGTGTGTGTG
>NW_020664481.1:7643772-7651386 GCF_002925995.2 Terrapene triunguis
TGTGTGTGTGTGTGTGTGTGTGTGTGTGTGTGTGTGTGTGTGTGTGTAGCAGGGGTAGGCAACCTATGGCACGTGTGCCGAAGGCGGCACACGAGTTGATTTTCAGTGGCACTCACACTGCACGGGTCCTGGCCACTGGTCCGGGGGGCTCTGCATTTTAATTTAAATGAAGCTTCTTAAACATTTTAAAAACCTAATTTACTTTACATACAACAATAGTTTAGTTCTATATTATAGACTTATAGAAAGAGACATTCGAAAAACATTAAAATGTATTACTGGCACATGAAACCTTAAATCAGAGTAAATAAATGAAGACTCGGCACACCACTTCTGAAAGGTTGCCGACCCCTGGTGTAGAGAGTTAAAGAAAACTTAGAATGATGATTCTCCTGAGAAATGAAGGGGCTGTTTCTGTGCATTGAAAAATACTAGATCATAAACTAAATTATTGTCCTTGGCTCCATCACCTTAGAGAATCCAGAAGTGTAGGCCACAATCCTGCAAAGAATTTAAACACATGAGGGGGCGATGCATGTGCTGAAAGGGGCCTTACATTGGAAAACTCTGCATTCTCTTATTTTCACTCTGTCGTTCTGACGCCTTCCAACATTTGTAAGGCAGAAGAGTTTTGAGCCATGTATTGTTTATATTACTGTAATGCCTAGATGCCCCAGCTGTGACCAGGACCTTATTGTGCTATATTTTCAATGCCTCCCCTGCTTTGAATCAGACACATTATGATCTGTACCTGCTGAGTGCACCTGCACCTGTCAGTTTCACTCTCTTTCAGATGCCACCTGCCTCCAGTGAATTTACTTTGCTGCCAATTTCCTCCTTCCCCTGCTCTTGCTGGAGATATGTGTTTCTGAAGGAGCTTTTTCTCCATGCCAAGACAGCCTCCCTTCCTGCACTGCAATTATTCATACTCCGGTGTCCTTGGATTAGAAACTCCCTGGGCAGAGGCTGCATCTGCCTATATGTCTGGGCAGTGCCTGGCGCTGTGGGGGCCTCAGCACTGGGCCTCTCGGCACTGCTGCAGAATAAATATTCAGAGCTAGATTGTGACTTGGATTATACGCCTACACGAGGGGAGCAGGGGAGAGTAAAATCCACCCCCTTACAGCACTGCATGGGCTACCTAGACCATGGGCCAGATCCTCAGCTAGTGTAAACTTAATCCAGTGAAGTCAGTGGAGCCATACCATTTCATGCCATCTGAGGATCTGGTGCCTTGGGGTCACTATACAACTCTCCCATCCCCAAACCCAGAGCAGGTGGATGGGGAAAGGTAGGGAATGGGAAAAAGCTGGGTTCCAAACCCTACTACACCAGCCAGCACAGCTAAACCAGCACTGGAGGGTATCATAATTTGCTGCTGATATAAGGCAAATTACAGCAAGGGAGCGGCATGGAGGGAACTGTGCCTCAAAGTTGGAAGGTTGGTAGGAAAAACGTTCCCAGAGAGTAGTTATCAGTGGCTCACAGTCATGCTGGAAGGGCATATTGAGTGGGGTCCCACAGGGATCAGTTCTGGGTCCGGTTCTGTTCAGTATCTTCATCAGTCATTTAGATAATGGCATAGAGAGTACACTGATAAAGTTTGCAGATGATACCAAGCTGGGAGGGATTGCAAGTGCTTTGGAGGATAGGATTAAAATTCAAAATGATCTGGACAAACTGGAGAAATGGTCTGAAGTAAATAGGATGAAATTCAATAAGGACAAATGCAAAGTACTCCACTTAGGAAGGAACAATCAGTTGCACACATACAAAATGGGGAAATGACTGCCTAGGAAGGAGTACTGTGGAAAGGGATCTGAGGGTCATTGTGGACCACAAGCTAAATATGAGTCAACACTGTTGCAAAAAAAGTGAACATCATTCTGGGATGTATTCGCAGGAGTGTTGTAAGCAAGACACGAGAAGTCATTCTTCCGCTCTACTCTGCGCTGATTAGGCCTCAACTGGAGTATTGTGTCCAGTTCTGGGCGCCACATTTCAGGAAAGATGTGCACAATCTATGGTCCAAGAGCTATTTAGAAAAATTCTTCATTAAATCACTGAGTCTAATAAACATAAGAGAATCATAAACTACAAGTGGGAAAAGTGTGAACTGGAAGGGGTGAAGCTAAAGTCATTTTATTTATTGTGACTCACCCGTGGAGCTCTCGCTGCAATTATCACTTAATATTTCATATAATTAAATCTCAGCTGAATTTTCCCTTTCATTCCCCTTTAATAACACTGGGGTTGGATATTCCATTAAGACACTTTCCGACAAGCATTTTTGCATATGTCTTTCCTGAAGCATCTGCTTCTATTCGTAGTTCAAGGGTCCGGCTCATTGTCATTCTGAATTCACCTGGCATTCACTCTAATGCCACTGATCCTAATGACTTCATTTTGTATTCATGGTGGGGATTGCATGTACTCTTCGCAGACATTCCACTTTCATTTAGCTTTAATTACTGGACACTTAGAATAATATGTTACTGGAAGTAGCTATTGCTATATTTAGCTTGGTGATTTTTAGACTGTATCATTCCCCTGCCTCGAGATGACGGCAAAACCCAGGGAAATTTGAAGCCTAGTAGACTGCTAGCTTTGATAGCCACCTTAAGAACTTGGCATCTGATCCAAAGCTCATTGAAATCAGGGAACTCTTTCCAAAATGACATCTCCAAGTGCCGGAAAGGGGGCGCTGTTCCATGGGAGCATTCCCCCACCAGGGACAAGCAGGTGATGCACTCCCAGGGGGAGGCAGTATCTGCGCAGATCAGTGAATTCCCCAACTGCCTTGGCTGTGTCTCCTCATGTGGAACAGCACTGGCTGGTGTCGAGCATCCAGGTAGAGTTGAAGCAGTCTCGTGTTCCCCCATAACCCCAAGGTATTTCCACAGGAAGCCATGTGGTATTTCTATCAGTTGAATGGCCCATAGGGGCCCCATCAAAGCCTAGGTATAGTCACAGTGAACTTTTCACTACTGGAGTAGGGACTGGAAGCCCTTCAGTTCTTGTGAAAGCTGCATCTTGCCAGTAGACTTTACTGGCCCAAATTCTCCATGGGTGTCCAAAAACTGCCTAGCCTGTGCACCCGCTTACCCAATCCCCCAACTTCTCACACCGGCATGTGCACTGAACACGATGACACAGAATGGTAACTGTGGCCAAACTGGCATCGTTGGTACAAGCCCAGTACCTCGCACGGGGGATGATGTCACTCTGTGAGTCTGTGTTCTGGACTTCCCAGGCAAACAAATACACTGCGAGTTGATGCAAGGCCTGGCGGAAACCTGCACCTTAGTCAAAAATCCCAGTAGCGTTTATACCGCAGAGCACTTAAATGGCTCTTTACCTGGCAAAGATTTCCCTTCACTAATGTTCATGGGACATCCTCAGTAAGTATCTATCCATTACAATAAATGTTGAAACTCAGCCAAGGTCTGGCATGATTCTGTCTGTTACCATGTGCTGTGTAGCGAATGCCTTGGTATTTGTATGGTTTCCTTTTTCACAGAAATCCCTGTAGTATTTCTATCCATTTAATGGACTATAAGGGCCTCATCAAAGCCAGGTATAGTTTATATTGCAGATGGCTGCTGACATGATATAATCCACCCTAACAGGCAGGCTGTTAAAGGTCAGAGTCCCACTTCACTTCTGTTATTAGCTTTGAAGTTGGTAATATGCTGAATTCTCCCTCTCTGTCTTTTTCTTTTAGAGGGAGAAAAGACACTATTTACTGCCTGGCTCTTCATCAACATAATTGGTAGCTTCTTTAGGCTCTCTCCTGCTTTAAAAACTGCTGTAAATCAGCTGTACAAAGCCTGGTCTTTGAAAAATTCATGGGAGGAAGAAGAACACGAGCAACAGTTTGCAGGAAAGGGGCAGTGTCTGCTCCAGATGTGTGCGGAAGGCAGACAAGGCCATGTCGTTTTCATCCTCCATTCCCCCATGCTGGATCCAGACTGAAAACAGCTCTTAGACGGGAGGATGCTGTTGGTGATAACGATCCTGTCAGGATCAGCAACATCTGTACCACCAATCCCACAACAGTAGACCAACGAGGCAAATAGACATCTGTGACCTGAACCGGCAGGGAGTTCACTGGCTGGGCTAGAACTTCATCGCTATCAATTGCTTTCATCAATAGGATAGCAGCCATTCCAGACTCTTCTTCTCTCTGAAACAATTCTGCAGCCTGTGTGTAAAGCTTGTGTGCATGGCTACGTCTAAGGCAGCCATCAAACCTTGGGGCTTGAATCATTAAAATAAGGCACACTAGAGACCCAGAGAGAGGTCTCGGAAAGCGAAAGGAGTTCAAATTATCTCCACTTTGATTGTCAGCTCCTGGAGGCAGGGACTGACTCTTTGAGTTTGTTTGTACAGCACCTGGGACAATGAAGCCCTCATCTGTGACTGGAGCGCCTAGGTGTCATTGCAATACAAATAATGATGACAATGCAGGGCCCAATCCTGCAAACACTTATGCACATGCTTAAATATAAGCATCCGAGTAGTCTGAGTGAAATGAAGTCAAGCATGTATGTAAGTGTTGATAGGATTGGGGGCCCAAGTTTTTTCAGGCCGCTGTCCCACATCTGAACCCTAGTAATGTAATACAATGTAGCCCAACTGCCTAGGAAATGGTGCAAGCCTCATCTGATGCAGCCAGAACACTGAATTCAGCATGGAAGTCGATTTCTGTTTAAATTCTGTTGTGTTGTAGCCTACAAGGCGAAAGAGTTTGCAAAGCTTTCTGCAATGCAAAATTTCCCCTAATTTGGAAAATGTTACAGAGAATTATAATTTAGCCTTTGGGTGAGGGATAAATATTACAGGTACTCGTGAATAAGAAGAAAGATTTCTCTCCTTAAGTCAGCCTAGGAACTCTGATTCGGGCTGATGCCTCTCTTGACTGCAGCCCGTACTACCTTGCTTCCAAATTGGACAGGACACTGAGATTGCCAAGCTCAACTGCTGTTCAGAATGAACTGGAATTGCTGGCCTGTCCATGATAAGGCAGGAATGGTGGGCTAGCTCCTAGTACCAGGGGCGGCTCTATGTATTTTGCAGCCCCAAGCACAGCAGTCAGGCGGCTTTCGACGGCATGCCTGTGGGAGGTCCGCTGATCCCGCGCCTTCAGCGTATCTACCACCGAATTGCTGCCGAAGCCGCGGGACCGGCGGACCTCCCGCAGGCATGCCGCTGAAGGCTGCCAGACTGCCGCCCTCATGGCGACCGGCATGCCGTCCCCTGCGGCTTGCCACCCCAGGCACGCGCTTGGTGCGCTGGTGTCTGGAGCCGCCCCGCCTAGTACACACAGGGCTGAATTCTGTTCGGACACACGTTCTGACCCACTGATGTCAGAGGCTGACTGGAGAGTCTAGCAAAACCTGGCCCTTGGCCTTTTTTGCTTTTTTCCTTTTCCAAACATCCCCAAAAGGTTCAAGTTAGTATCTGAGGTGGGGGTGTTGTTCGGACTGAGTTATTATTTTGTAGTATTGGCCTTGTTAAGTAAGAGCATTATGTGCTTGATCCTGAAAGCTGGTGAGCACTCTTCCCCCGTCCAGCAAAGCCTGTACGCACATGCTTCACTTTAAAGCATGTGAGTCGACCCATCGACTTCAGTGCTCTAGCAGGGCTTCCATGGAACTAGTCAGATGCTTAAAATTAAGCAAGTGCTTAAGTGCTTTGCTAGATCGGGACTTTGACTATATCTGTTCTTTTGGAGCTATGCGGCAGCCCTTTCTGGTTTTTAAATAGGCCAGTTTTTCCTTTGCCGGTGCAGTAATCAGTCCTTTGATCGCGGCAGTATTTACGCTTTGCCTGAAGATGGCGCTACAGAACGCCTGTGACTCAGGGAGAGCTGAATCAGGCCCACCGCTGCAATTGCAGTTCTATTAATACAGCACCTTCTGGCCAATAATCACAGTTCATCTGACTCATAAAAAATGCATGTCCTTTCACATTTGACTACCGGATTAGGGTTTACTGGGGATAAAACAGCAGAGGTCACTAGCAGCCTTGCAAAAAGCAAACCTGAGTGTTCTTGGGAAAAGGGCTTTTTTTCCTTTATATGTCCACAGATCTGGAGGTCTGAATTGCCCTCCTGCTTTTCAAGGTTACGTCTTTAATCCATACTGTTCCTGATTCCAAGTATGAATCTTCCCACTGTAGCGTCTCTACCTGTGCAAATCTCACCATCTAGGGCTGAAGGCTTGGCTTCAAAACATCTCAATAAATTGAGAGATACCTTTCAGTAACCAGAAGGTTAGAGGGGTTGGTATTTCCCCCTTGCAGCTCCATATAAAATAACACAAACAGGTTAACAAATTCCGCCTGCCTTTTCACTATCCCCAAATTCTCCCATCTGGGAAATGTCAAAGCCACAAGAAGCCTAAATCACAAAGTTAATCACAAAGATACCTGGAGCCGGGGGGAGGGCAGCATGGCCTGTGATGTTTACAGAGACACTTTCCTTTGAATTCATATTAGGCTTAACATTTCGTGTTGGGAAAATTCCTGGGATCAGGGCCAGAATGTGGGTGGGTGGGGGAGGAGAGAGCCAATGCCAGGAAAAGCTCAAAGGCTAACTGATTTATAGAGGAGAGGGGCTTTCTCTAGCCAAGCCCACGTTCCCATGCATAGGGGCCAATATTTGGTGAGCACCCCTGCCCTGAGAGAAGGGGCAAGGGGAAACCCCATGATACTTTTACTCAGCAAACAGGGAAATTTCATGTTGCCAGAGCATCATACCAAAGTTCACACCTCTGTTTTCCACCCTAGCAGAAGCTATTGTTAGGAAGATTTTTAAAAAAAGGGGAGGAGGGGGGAGGAATGTGTGTTGTACAGGAGGAAAATTAGATCAATTAAAGGTAAATTAAAATCAGACGCAACCTTACTGGAATTATTGCTGAGCAAAAAGGCATTCCTCATCTCTGTCCTCACCCCCATCCGCATAGGCAGTGTCGACACTGAATCACTACCGTGGCTCAGCTGTAACTCTGTAGTGGTTTAAGTGTAGGCATCCCGTATACCCCTGCAATTCTGCACCCTTCAGTAGCCCATGGCATGGGAGAATCTCCCAGTGTCCCCATAGGGGAGGCAGGGGCTGCTTCTCTTCTGTGGCCACTCCACGGCGGGTCTGGCAGAGTCAGAAATAGAGCCCATGATTCTTGACTTTCCCTCGCCTGCTCTAATCATTGCAACGCTGCATGTCTCGTGATGCTTCCGGTCAAAGTTCGGGGGGCTTTTGTGGAAGGATATTTTGCCAGGGTCATGCTGGAGCCTGTTCTTAAAAGGGAGACGTGCAAAAGGAAAACCACTGAACCACCAAAGCATTCTGGGAGAAAGCTATTATGGCCCTCGCTTAGCAGTGACTTTACACCCCTGTTTATCAAGTGTTTTGCCCTCTTTTGGTGTAACATTGCATATACTCCACCCTTATTTATGATTCCATCCTTGAGAACCAAACTTTTCTGATGTGTTATATAAAAAGGTATTTTTATGACAGGAATAATTGATCATAATGGGGGTTAGCATAAGCTGAAGTCTGCAAAGAGTGTGTGTGTGTGTGTGTGTGTGTGTGTGTGTGTGTGTGTGTGTGTG
>NW_020664481.1:7651396-7683543 GCF_002925995.2 Terrapene triunguis
GTGTGTGTGTGTGTGTGTGTGTGTGTGTGTGTGTGTGTGTGTGTGTGGTACACCAGAGAGTGTCCCAAAGAGGATAAGATGTGAAGGACAGGATAAACGCCAAGACATTCATTCAGCAGGGTAATGTTTGTGACTCAGCTCTCCCTCCACGGCAAAGTTCAGAGCCAGATCCTGAGCTGAATCAGGACTCCCGCAGAGTTCATAACTCGACGTTCTGGCAAACCAAGCTATGACATTCACATCTGAACTTCCCCGCCGTTCCGAAGGGTTGGTTTCAGCATTCCGGTTGGGTCTGTTAGAGGGACAAGCTGAGCTATGACGTTCACATCTGAACTTCTCCAAAGTTTTGGCGTTGCCTATAAGGCCCGTTCCTAGGGCCCAAGCCTGATTCACTGGGAGTTAAAGTAAAGTTTTGACCCGGCCTCTCAAGCCCCTAGTCTGTATAAGTCTAAATTCCAGCCATTTCCTAAATCCTGTCATCTGTCTGTGCATCATTCACAAGCTTCCTAAAGTTTCCCATCATTCTTGGCCGTTGGAAACTCTCTTTGGATCTTCCTTTTGTTTACAATGAGGAAGGAGTTAACAGAGGTTCCAGAGGAAAAGGTCAGCATAGTTCAAGAAGCATTAGGAAGAGCTTCTCAGGCCCGCTTTGATCTGTGGAGGATTTAACCAGTCAATAAGGCTGCCTCAGAGCCACATCTAGAGAAGCACCAGCATTGCCCAGATGCCCTATCCTTGGAGCCACTGGAAGGCCCTTGTCTGTGTCCCTGGCCCCACTAGTACAAGTCACTTGGGGTTTATGGCTGGAAAGAGAGTGAGTCAACAGGCTCCGTGACTGGTAGTACCATGCACGGCCTCACATTGGACTCCAGTCACCTCAGCCGCGCTGACTGTTTGTAATTGCTGATGAAGCAGACTGTTTGCTCCTGCCACGTCCGTAGCAATATAGTAAAAGTTTACAAAGGGCTAGAGCTTAATCATGAGCTTGTGAAAACACCATTCAGGGCTCCTCTGCCCCACGGTTCAAAGTCTGAAGTGTGCTCGCAGATTTATTCATGTATTTATGTAACTGCTTTTCCGCGGAGAGGAGTCATTTCTTGTAGGTCTCATTTGTAAGACACAAGATAAATGGGGTGAAAACAAAAATACTGTGAGTGGAAAGGAGTTTTGTGTGTTAACCTCCAAACTCACCGGGCTAATGAAGCCACATGTGCTCTTACAGGGCTGAATTTGTCCCATTAGCTTCACGTATGCAGGAGGATCTGTTTAAAACTCCTTGAATATAATGCGCCTCCATTTACATTGGAATTGGATGGCACCGGGGCTGAAGTATTTGGAACCTAGGATCTTCCCTCTCTTCTGACATTAATAAAACACAGTGGGTCAGACTTTCAAGTGCTCAGCCCCCACAGTGTGGCCCAGATTTTCAAAAGCACTCAGATCCCAGTTGCCCTAAATAAGGGTCACATTTTCAGAAGTGTTTAGCACCCAGGAAGTTTCACTGTGACACCTGGTGCTTAGATTTTTAAAAACTGGCCCCTTACTTCACTCCCTAAACAGGAACTGAGCTTCCTAGAAAATTTGGGCCCCATTTTGCATGCTGAGTCCCATCTGAAAATTCTGTCCGGTAGCATAAAAAAAATCTCGTTGTCTCCTAGGTCTGATTCTGTCTTCAGCATTTGTTTCCTGGAGGAATTCCTTTGGTTTGCCAGCTGATAGAATTCTTCAGTTTCATTGTGTGTTACAATCACTTCTTATGCAGCCTGATTTAAATCACTGACTATAAAAGGAAACCATTATTGCACATTCTGTTCTGTAAGATGGGGAAGGTGCACATAGGTAAATATATTTTTTTATGTCTGAATGTGATTTCAATTAACTCGACATGTCCATGTTGCTTTGTCATTCCTTTTTATTTTAAATAATTGTCACCACATTCTCACTTGCTCATTGTGTTTCAAATTCACTTAAACCATCAGAGCTCAAAATTACAGCAGCAGAACTGTGAGGCAGCGGGCTGTTTGGCCCTTACGGAAATGCCTGGAAGAGGCAGAACAAAGAAAGTGGAAAGAAACTTTATATTGAGGGCATTGAGTCATATTTTACCCTGATTTACACCATGTGCAATTTCAGAAAGGATTGCACATTAAGTCAGGATAGAATTTGCCCCTAACTGCTTGTCCGCACATAAAAGTTATTCCAGAATAAGGTGGGTGTGATTTTAAAGGGGAATAGCTATTCCGGAATATCTCCGGGCAGGTCTTCACTACAGGGGGGGTCGATTTAAGATACGCAAATTCAGCTATGCGAATAGCGTAGCTGAATTCGACGTATCGCAGCCAACTTACCCCGCTGTAAGGACGGTGGCAAAATCGACCTCCGCGGCTTCCCGTCAACGGCGCTTACTCCCACCTCCGCTGGTGGAGTTAGAGCGTCGATTCGGGGATCGATTGTCGCGTCCCGACGAGATGCGATAATTCGATCCCCGAGAGGTCGATTTCTACCCGCCGATTCAGGCGGGTAGTGTAGACCTAGCCTAAATGTACGGATGCTCTTATTCCAGAATAAGCATGCCTTTTTCTGGTTTAGCTGGATCCACTTCCAGCTATTCCAGAATAGCTCCATGTGTAGACAAACAGTAGAAATCGACTTTAAAATACAAGGGTGAAATCCTGCCCCCATTAAAGTCAAAACTCTCATTGACTTCATTTGGGCCAGGATGTCACCCCCAAATGTATGTGCTAGGATTGCAATGGAAAAGAGCTTTAATTCCATTAATTTCCTTTCGCTGTCTGTATACCCTCCTGCCTCTCCCTCTCTTTATTTAGTGTTGGCCCACTAGTTGGCCCCCACCAACACACACACACCCCTGTGCCACTGAGCTACCTTCCAGTGTTTCTTCATCTCCTCAGTTCTCCATACCATGTCAAATCCTACCTGGATCCATCATCTCTGCATTCTCTTCATCTCTCTCTCCCTCTGCTATTATTTATCATCATTCTTCCATTTTGGATGACTGCTTTTATTAATAATGTTGCACACTATTGGCTAAATCTCCAGTAGGGTCCCCATCATCCACTCAGTAGGTTTCCAGATGAGAAATAGAATGAAAGTGAACTGGCTGGTTCTGGAGACTAGTAATGGAACATTGAAGCCTGTCAATTATTGGTCTGAATTCAGTCCAGGTCAGTAGGGAGTGAATGGGACCATCTGACCTTTTTCAGTGGTCTGTGTGAAATGTGGCCTCAGGGAAGCCAAGACTGGAATAGGCCTGGAAAGTTAAATACTTTCTCCCCCTTAGAGGTGCAGAAGAAGGTTGTGGCCCATTGGTGGGTATTCAGGAAGCTTGAATAAATGTTTATTGTCATTAATTTTTCTCCTCCACTCTTCATTAACCATGTCCTAGGTTCTGAACCTGTTTTTTTAAAAGGGAGTCCATAGATCTTTCCATTAATCCCTCCCAGGCTAAACCTTAAGAGACAAAGGCATACACACTGTTCACTGCAGAGGAAAGCATGTGGAAATGGGGTCACAGGGAGCAAAGAGTTTATGTATGGGAAAGGCAACTAAATGGCTGGAGTCCCATGCCAAGTAGCCACCTCCAACCCATCCATGGCTGCTACATAGGAGCTTAGTTACACTTGGTCAGGGGAAAGAACATGGCCAGCCCGAAGTGGGGAGGAACTGGAAAACACTGCTCAGCCATCATGGTTTCTTTTTCAAAACACCAGGGAGTGGTTGACAGGACTGGCTGGGAATCAAGTGAACCAACACATGACTTGAGACAGTCGAAGGAATTCTCATGGATATTACCTGTCAATAACAGCCAATGCGAATATTGCAGCCACGCTCCCTTTGTTGTTAATACTACCACTGGGGGACGATGCAGTAGACCAGTAGCTCTCTAAAGGCCACACATATCTGAAGAGCAGCACTCCCGTTCTTCCTCCTGCTCAAAGCGCCTAGCTTCTGATCATCGTCCTCCGGTTGCTTGCTTCCATTGCATCTCCCCATAAAGTTAATGAGAGTTACCTGTGCAGATTGGGGGAGGGGAGAGGTGGCTATCAGGCTAAAGCAAATCCAAATACTATAAGACAATTTGACACCATCAAACTTTTTTCCCATGTTCATCCACGCTGCCCTCAGAAATGAGACCCACGAGTTCCCAGGATGGGTTCATGTAAGACACAAGCAAAGCATATAAATATAGGCATATCGGAAAGCTCCAAGGTTTCTAGTCCAAGGACGGGGAATTATTCAAAGAGATAAGCACCAAAAAAGTTCATTAGCCATAGAGGGCAGTATTTATTTGAACAGGACAAAACCAATAGGGAAAATACAGTAGGCTGGCAAAGTAAATATTTCAAGCTGTGTTTCCATTAACTGTAAATTCCCTTTGCAAATTATCCCTGGTTTTTTTCCTTGCACTTGAAACCATTGTTGCTTTCAGAGACTTTGCAACCCTTATCTTGATTCAGAATGTTAAACTCCTTGAGTCAACGGTTCCTAATGTTTCAGTTTGTTGTTTCAGCGATTTATCAGAGCAGTAGGAGTCAGAATGAGGTATTCTTTGGAAAAGTTTGCTTGAAACCTTGCAAAGGAAGGCCTCCGGTCTGAAGGCATGAATGGGATTTTTCAAAAGATTGCCTGGGTCGTACAAGAGACAGCGTGTCATTTTTCTGAAGCAGTTTGTTTGACAGTAAAAACCAATGCAACAAATACCCTTGTTGCACTAAAACTGTATTATTTTCAGTCTACTATTCCACAAATAAGACCTTTCTTTTCTATTAAATGTGTTTGGTTGTGCATACAGAAAATTCATTTCTGTAACAGACCAATTCTTTCATGGAAACAATTCTGTATTGTTTTACCTTCAGGTGCATTTTCCACAGGTTTATTTGTTAGTCCTTTTAAAAGGCTTTTATATATTGGCTTTATTTTTATTTATTTATTTTCATGGTGCAATATATATAATATAAAAATGTCTGTTCCTGTAAAATGAATAATCTTGCTGTTAAAACCCTGGCCTGGGATACTGGGTTCAGCTCCTGGTCTGCCACCAATCTGGATTCAATCCCAGCTCTGTTACAGGTTACTTGCATGACCTTGGGGAATCCGCATAATCTCTGTGTGCCTCAGCTCCCCATCTATAAAACGGGGATAATGGTACTGCTTTGTCTGTTGAGTCTATTTAAATTGTAAACTATGTGGGGCAGAGATTCTCTTCCTATCTGTCTATAAAGTGCCTAGGACAATGAGGCCCTGAGCTCAATTAAGGCCCTTTAGTGCTTCTGTAATACAAAGAATAGGAAGTATTCAAATCTTTCCCTATACTAGGAAGATTAGAGTGACTGGAAGGAATTCTGGACTACATTTCTGATCAGTATTTGCTTGTGATGACAGTGTTTCCACTTTTATCATGAATCTTGCAATATTGTTTTTTTCTTTAAACTCCCCCCTCCCCCAGCTCCTGAAGTCATGTTATTATGTGAGAATCTCCATTTTCATTTTTTAAAAGGAGGGGTTCACATGCCTTGGGGCAGAGGAAAAACCTGAAAACGTGAACCCTACCGGTTCAAACACTTGAAGACAATTAAAAGGAACACAAAATATATCTTTTAAAACAAACCCTCATGATTTTAAGACAGTCTCATCATTTTGAGGGCCAAATTTGTGGCCTTTTTTTAATGCCCACCATTTGCAACACTATGACGATTGTTATAAATGCAACAATCCAAAGTTTTGCATTTAAATGTGCCTGGATCTGCCCTTCTCTTACCCTGAAAGAGGTAAATTCTCAGCGGGCTGCAGAGGGAACCCCATTAGTAGCAATGGATAAACGCACTTATGCATGTGTGCTCACTTCAGTCCTTTCCCACACGTGCAGTTTCCTTCAACCAGTGGCTCCAATTAAAGGGCCACCTTGGAAGAGTTAAGAGTTTCTAAGACTGATAGCTCTAAGGAGAGACTTGTCGAGTATTCCTCTGCCAGAGGAAGAGTGTGTGGGTATGGGGTGGGTGGGAGGGATTCAGGATGGGGACAGAAGAGTCCAAACTAAACCTAGAATGAGTTAGGAAGGCCCACCGTCTGCCAACACTCGTGTGCCACTATAGTCCCTAGATATTGATCGTGTGTGATATACCCACTTGACCACAATGGATTTGGTGCATGCTCAGTGCTCCGAAGGGAGGCAAAACCAAAATGGTCTCTGTCAATCTACTATGACAGGGGAAATCCTTCTTGTCTCCAAAGCTAGGGGTCAGCTGACAAACAGGGCTCAATTCTAACAGTTGCTGGATGCCTCTATCGTCCCATTTATATCCTGAGGTATCATTGGTGTCCTACTAATAGTCTTCCTGTTCCTAAATCCCCAGTTATTTGGATTCTGCCAGGACCGCCTGAGGCAGATAATTTATATATAAAATGCTATTTTTCTTAATTGTTAGTGATCAGACTCTGCCGTCGGTAACCCC
Source organism: Terrapene triunguis (assembly GCF_002925995.2). Taxonomy (NCBI): domain Eukaryota; kingdom Metazoa; phylum Chordata; order Testudines; family Emydidae; genus Terrapene; species Terrapene triunguis. The sequence goes on from NW_020664481.1 coordinate 7,657,870, forward strand.
TGTTCATTTCCTGGAAGGTGGCCTGAGGATTTGGCACCAGACATTTGAGGAGAGATACAGTGGCCAGCGATGAAAACGAAGTCTGAGGGTAAAAAGCATGGTCCCATGGCTAGGGCACTCACCTAGGCCTTGAGAAACCTGGGTTCAAGTCCCTGCTCTGCCACAGACTTCCTGTCTGCCCTTGAGCGAGTCACTTAGCCTCTTTGGGCTTCAGTTCCTTGCCTGTAAAATGGGAATAAAGTATTTCCCTTCCTCACTGTTGTACAGATAGCTATAGTGAGGCACTCAGATGCCAGTAATGGGGGCCATGTGAGTACTGTAGTTAGATACAGTTTATGTGTAGTTTGCCTGCCATGGTACCAGCAGCAGAGCCCATTGGTTTCCCTGGTAAACACCATGGGGATGTGTTTTCTGGGCACAATGGCCTTTCTCTCTGCCCAGAGAGTGCTTGAGTTGTGCTGTCCCTCCCCACATCCCAACAACTAGACTCTTCGTGCCCAGCAATGTTTGTTGTGTGACCTGCCAAGATGGGGGTCAGGCGGAGGTCATTCCAAAGGAGAGAAAGCAGCCATTGCCTTTGTGCTTATCAGCTGCATCCCTGGGTGTAGAGACACTCAGGTCAGCGTAGGGAAGGTGGCTGTCAAGGACAGGCCTGACAGGGTCACTGTTGGGTTACGAGTTAATAGCTGCTGTGATGATAGAACAAGATTTCAGGACTCGCTAATCACATTCATTAATACTTAAGCCTCAACCTCCCTGCCTGAGCAATTTTATTATAAGGCCAAGATAGTAAAAATTAAGTACATGTCCTAAGCAAGAATAGGGTTTATCCAACTGGTGTTATAGAAACTTACACCCTCATTGTGTCCAGCGCAGATCTGGCAACACTGTAGGGTGGCTTCTGCACAGTCAGTAAATAAGGCTCTGACCCTACAAACACTTATGCATGTGCTTAACTTTACTCATGTGAGCAATCCATTGACTACCCATGTGCTTAAAATTCTGTATGACCCTAATCAACAAAGCACTTAAGCAGGTACTTAACTTTAAGTGCACGAGTAGTCCTATTGACTTCAATCAGATCACTTATGAGCTTTAAGTTAAGCACATGCTTAAGTGCTTTTCTAGATCCGGACCCAGCTGCGTAAGTGTTTGCAAGGTCAAAGACCAGCTCATTGCTCAGAACTCCATACAAACACTTCTGAGGAAAAGGGCACTATACCGACAAACGAGCCCATCATGCCACAAATACTGAAAATTCAGTTCCATCTAGAATCGAAGAGGGAACTCTATCTAGCAACTATATTAAATATGTGGTGTATCCTGCTGTAAGGCCAATCTGTCACGGGTCTAGTGCAGGGGTAGTCAATACGCAGACTGGGGGCCAAATCCAGACCGCCAGGCACTTTTAAACGGACCGCAAAATCTTTTTATTGCCTTATTACCATTGTTGTTATTTCTGTATTATTTTCTCTGGAGTTTGGACCTTGACTATACCTTGACCAAGAAATTTGGACCTTGACGAAAAATAATTGATTGCCCCTGGTCTAGTGCATTTTCATGGTAATTTACCATTAAATACCATTTTATTACTAATTATTCAAAGTTAAAAGCTGCAATCTCCACCTAATCTACTGCTTGCCAAAAGGTATAACTTTAAAGAGTCTTTAAATATCTCTACATCATCGAACTACCCTGAGAATAGAAAAGGTACATTTTGATAGGAAAAGTAAAGGTGACTCTCAGAATTCTAGGTCAGGCTCTCTGTATTTTTATTTAGTTTAGCTGATGGAATCGGAGTAAAAACAGAGGGAAACAGATGTTCCATTGTAAATACTTGTCCTAATGTTACCAGTGTAAGATCTCAAGTGCTGTACACTTGGGGCTGACTCTTATAATGCTGCCTTTAACTTTCTGTGGTGTGGGTGAAATCCACCTGTTAGCAAAGAGCCTGCACAAGACCTCCTGAGCTAGGGAATCCCTGCAGCTCCCCTATGTGGATGTAGGGATATCTATACGACTGTGTATCAGATCTGAATATATTGGCATGGAGGGGAGTGGTGATGTGGGCTAGGCAAGAGGCCAGTGGATCTGCCCATATGCAGATCCTCTGGCCAAGAACTCTCATCTAGGAGTGCTGCAGCCCTACGACATTCCCCTCCCTGAAGCCCTGTGAACATTCAGCCTCATAAACTTTTATGTGGGATTCAAGAATTTCATCCTGAAGTAGCAGTAGTAGTAAATGTGGATTTGATAGGGTGAACCCTGCACGGTCAATTCTAAAGACACAGTAATTTGTGCCATAAATGACCGTGCAATAAAAACTTGGGCCCCAAGCTAGAGACAGTACATGGAAAATGTTGCCCCCAGAGGATTGCTGAGATTTTTGTGCTAGGGATCTGGCTTGATCTTTGTTTTATTCTGTAGCTCTGGGTTGTATCTAGAAGAAGAAGAAAAAAAGAGAACTGTTATATCTCCTCAGCAAAGTATTTCACCCAAACATTCCCCAAACTATACACTATCCTACTCTTTCCCCTGATTTCTAGGTTAGTAATCCCAGCTTGTCTTTCCCTGTATATTCTCCTACAGTAAAATCCTCCATTGAAGTCAATGGCAAAACTCCTATTGACTTCAATGGAGCCAGGATTTCACTCCTGCTTGGTAACTGATAACCCTGTCTAAACACTACTTTGATAGCTTTCTTAGCATACTCTCGTTTTCCCAGAAGGCCTGTTCCCTACTTTATAAACAAATAGAGAAGCCTGACCTAAAGCATACTGAAGTCTATATGTTTTCCCACATATTTTAGTAAGGGCATAAACCAGTACTTTTCAAGATCTCCATGGCAGATGGTTATCTTCTGGATGGGGAAGGCGGGGAGAGACAGCAGTGTTAATGTGCATTATTATTAATGTTATTGCTCTCAAGAGTGAATGAATAATAATAGTACTGGCTAGAGCCAGGTGTCATGTAGATATCAGTATTGTATGGTAAACATTGCCAGAATCCTGAGTAATGTTAACCTGACAGAGGTACGGTAATGCACTGATTTTTCATCTCTGGACCTGTGCAAAATTCCACATTATTGCTTTGTGGATTTGCACAGGGCGACTATCACAACATTTTACCACCCAAAAATTTGTAGTTTTAAAAATGCCAAAGTGTCACAATTGTGACATCTCCAGCTTGGTTTGTACGGGCTGTGATGTTTATGCAGATAATTAATCTGTATGTTAGAATGCTGAACAAGCGGAATGCTTCCAACCCTCTCGTCTGGAAGAAAGAGAGCCTCATGCTGCTAATGTAGTGATGATAATGGGTCAAATCATAGATTATCAGGGCTGGAAGGGACCTCAGCAGGTCATCTAGTCCAACCCCCTGCTCAAAGCAGGACCAATCCCCAACTAAATCATCCCAACCAGGGCTTTGTCAAGCCTGATCTTAAAAACCTCTAAGGAAGGAGATTCCACCACCTCCCTAGGTAACCCATTCCAGTGCTTCACCACCCTCCTAGTGAAAAAGTTTTTCCTAATATCTAACCTAAACCTCCCCCACTGCAACTTGAGACCATTACTCCTTGTTCTGTCATCTGCTACCACTGAGAACAGTCTAGATCCATCCTCTTTGGAACCCCCTTTCAGGTAGTTGAAAGCAGCTATCAAATCCCCCCTCACTCTTCTCTTCTGCAGACTAAACAATTCCAGTTCCCTCAGCCTCTCCTCATAAGTCATGTGCTCCAGCCCCCTAATCATTTTTGTTGCCCTCCTCTGGACTTTTTCCAATTTTTCCACATCCTTCTTGTAGTGTGGGGCCCAAAACTGGACACAGTACTCCAGATGAGGCCTTACCAATGTCGAATAGAGGGAAATGATGACGTCCCTTGATCTGCTGGCAATGCCCCTACTTATACAGTCCAAAATGCCATTAGCCTTCTTGGCAACAAGGGCACACTGTCGACTCATATCCAGCTTCTCGTCCACTGTAACCCCTAGGTCCTTTTCTGCAGAACTGCCTAGCCACTCAGTCCCTAGTCTGTAGCAGTGCATGGGATTCTTCCATCCTAAGTGCAGGACTCTGCACTTGTCCTTGTTGAACCCTCAATCCTTACTCAGTCTAGACTCTCGCTATGTTCAGTAGGCCATTCTGCCTAAAATCTGTTGGTATAATGTGGCCTGGAGTAAGGATATGGAATCAGGCCCTTGAATAATACAGTGGCAGGAGTGGAACCAATGACTGAAATAACATTGGTGCTAAATTGCAAAAGCGTTTTAAGACCCCTACATTGTTACTGTTTGGAGCTTTTCAAAATACAAAAGGCTGTATCTTAAATTATACTCATCTGCCTAAAGTAGTCTATGATCACTCTTTTGCTTCTTCGATTGATATGTAACTCAATTTTTTCTTTCAGAGTTGTAACCGTGTTAGTCTGTATCAGCGAAAACAATGAGTCCTTGTGGCACCTTAGAGACTAAAGCTTATGCCCAAATAAATTTGTTAGTCTCTAAGGTGCCACAAGGACTCCTCGTTGTTTTTTCAATTTTTTCTTGTTCCTTAAGATTCAAACTAGTTTGTGATCCAGAAAGCTAGGCTACTCTATTGCTCTCAAATAAACTGATCATAGACACAGAGGAGTTACCATATCAGAGCAGACCAGTGGTCCATCTAGTCCATTATCCTCTCACCAGCAGTGGCCGACACCAGATTCTTCAGAGAAAGCTGTGAGAAACCTCCTATTGGACAATGATGGAATAACCTGCCCAGAGGGAAGATTTCTTCCTAACCTCAGACAGCTAAGAACTGGTAGAGAGGGCCAAAGTTCTGAACCTACCTATTTGTGCCACTGAATAGTCTCCTTGGTTTGCTCCCTATCTCAGATAATAACCTGGGACATATTGACATAGCATATGAGTGCCTCACAGTCTTTAAATGATACCTCACAACACCCGCATGAGATAGGGAAATGCTATTGTCCCCATTTTACAGATGGGGAACTAAAGCACAGAAAGACTGAGTGAACTGACCAAGAAAGTTAGTGGTGGGCCTTGAACCCAGGTGTCTCAAGCTCTAACCAGGGCCGGCTCTAGGTTTTTTGCCGCCCCAAGCAAAAAAAATTTTGGCCGCTCCCCCACCCCAGCCCTGGGCTCTCACCCCCCCACCAGTGCCCTCCCCCACCCACACCCCCTGCCGCTCCAGCCCTGGAATCTCCACCCCACCCGCACCACCTGCCGCCCCAGCGCTGGGCTCTCTCCCCCACTCCACCCCACCCCACCGCACCCCCTGCCGCCCCAGCCCTGGGCTCCCCCCCACCAGTGCTGACTCCGCCCGCTCCCCCCTCGCCTCCGGCCGGTCCGGCACTGGCAGGGTTGGGGTAAGCAGCGGGGCTCCCGGGCCGCACCTCAGCCCAGGGTCCCTCCAGCCAGGGATCCCGCCTCCAGGACCACCCCGGCAAGGGGTTGAGGAGCCAGAGCAGGGTAGCCCCAGAAGGAGCAGAGCCCCGGAGAGTGGGACGTGGGCTCCGCACAGCAGCGCCCTGCCCTCTATGGCCCCGCTGCTGCTTCTGGCCGTCCTGCCACAGTCCCTGGGTAGCTCGGGCTGGTTTGCCCAGCCCCGGCTGTAGGACTAGGGTGCGGCCGCCCTGCGGCATCTGCAGGCAGCTCCGTGTGCCCCGAGGGGCAGCCCCCAGCCTGAGTGTCCCCCGCTAGGAGCCTGCCCGGCCCAGCCACAAGGTGCGGGCGCTGCTCCCCCGTGGCGCGAACCGCAGCAGCCCCAGGGCGCCTCCCCCGCCCCCCGCGCATGACGCGCTGCTACTGCCAGGGCCGGCACTAGGCTTTTGCTGCCCGAAGGAAAAAAAAAAGGATGGCCAGAATGCCACCCTTGAAAATGTGCTGCCCCAAGCACGTGCTTGGTTTGCTGGTGCCTAGAGCCGGCCCTGGCTCTAACCACTGGACCATCCACCCTCTCTTTACTGTTAGCATAAAAAGTGCCCAGATTCCAGAGAGCATGGCTCAACAAGAAAGCTTTGAAATTCCTACTCAATGTGTTTTGTCTTTTGATTCAATGACAAAAATCTAGTTTTGAAAAAATCTATGTAATAATGTTCCCCAACAAAGGACATATAGGCCAAGACTTTCAAAAGAGACTAAGGGAGATAGGGTTGTGCAAATCCCAGGCGTAGTGGTAATAGTAATAATAATAATAATTAATAATATCTAGCTCTTATCCAGTGCTTTTCATCAGCAGATCTCAAAGCACTTTACAAAGGAGGTCAGTATCATTATCCCCATTTTACAGATGGGGAAACTGAGGCACGGAGAGGGGAAGTGACTTGGCCAGTGGCAGAGTCAGTAGATGCCAGATCTCCTGAGTCTGATTTTGGTGCTGTATCCACTAAACAACACTGATGCAGATAATTGATATTATGCAAATGTCTTGGCAGTACATAGAGAGTGCAGCTGGTCAAAAATGTTCAATGAAACAATTTTTCATAGAAAACGCAGTTTTACTGAAATTGAAATGTTTTGCGGGAATGGGCAGGAGCTGAAACTGCTCTCAGGTTCGTCTACATGAACAAGAAAACCACTGCAAGCTGGGGTGTGAATCTAGCCTAGGCTAGCTTGCCGTGGTCTAACTGTTCATGTGCACCCCACTTTTGTGCATTAGCAGTTCGTTAGGGTGCTTTAATCTAGTCATCTTTGAAACAGGACTAAATCAAAGCACATTTATGGACTGTTAATGCACATCAACAGGGTGCACATGAAGAATTAAAAGGCAGCGGGCTAGATTCACACAGCGAGCCCCCTACGGTGGCCCAACGCACTACCTGTATTCGGTATCTCTGGCCCAACCTCTTGAGATTGTTTACAGCCCCAGGGTGCTGCTCTGAAGATGTCAGAAGAAGACTCTTCTCTCCTTTAGTAGCGTTGGTGGCACTGTACTATTTCAGGGGTGGGGATGAACTGATGAGGTGCATGTACCTTCAATCACAGTGGTTGGGGTGAAATATTTTTCAACAATTCCAACTCCATTATGCTAAATAGCCGTTTGAACTGGACCTTGGATATCCAGAAGAGTCTCCAGAAGGACGAAGAAATGGTTAAGCCACCATTACTTGACTGATTGCTTTGTAGGTGAAGTAGGACAATCCATCCACTTCACAATATGTATCTAGTACTACTTTGTGCTCTTCATTCTTTTGTGGAATGTTTTTCCTCTCTGCTGCTCTGGGTGGATAATTACTCCAGTTTGCAAGGTGTGATTTCCACTTACGTTATCTGTACAGCTGGCCACTTGCCAGTTCTCAAAGCTACATGTATTCAGAGCAGAGTCAAGGGAATAGACTTGACATGTGCACCCAGCCAAGCCAAGAGGCAACAGAAATTGTGCACCCCCTCTTAAGGCCAGGAGATGAAATGGGAAGCGACATCCACCCACCAATGGAACAAGGGGCTATGAACTGTCTTTGAGACTTATTTGCCAATGTGGAAAGAGAAGGTCAAACCGGTGCCTGGCACCTGATTGCCAGCCAGAGGAGGTGGGTGGTGCATCTCTAGTCATCTACTCCATATTTCTGAATCTCTGGAGGCCCCAGGCCATTCTGGGAGGCACAGTCCTGAAACTCTAGGGATTGTGTTTTAATGAGGCTCTATTACCCCTCCTGAGGAAACTCCACTGGGTCAGAGGAAACATGCATCTTCTTATCCTAGTCCCCACCCTCTCTCTTCCTCTGCAGATTCCCGAATGCACAGAGCACACAAGCACTGGTCTGAGGAATAGGGGAAAGGGCAGAGTCAGCCAAGTCCCACTTCCATGTGAGAACAGGGATTTCTCCCAACAATTGTAACCAGTAGTGAGGAGAAAAGCCCAACGGTTGCTTCTTCGCCTGGATTTAAAGTGCTCACTTCAGACCAAATTCTGGTGTCCAGTCGTCACGCCCACTGACATCAGTGGAGTTCCATAGTTGTGACTGACAGGGGGATTTGGCCTTTATGGTGAAATTCACCCCACACAGACAGCTCAAACAACTATATGCACCACTTAAACCCTAAAGACATGCTTTCAATGGGGCTTGAGTAGCAAATGCAAGGCCTTGCTTAGGCCATGTTCACAGGATTGAATGTCCCCTTTCCAATCCTGAGCAGCCTGTACATGCTCAATGGGTATCTCTGGCTGTGTTGACTTCATGCAATGTTGCTTTGCACAGGCCCAGCACATAACTTTCAACTCTTTATAGATTTGTTTAATCAAAACCAGGTTGTTTATTTCAAACCCAGCTGAGATGCTGCTCCTCACTGAGGACTATTGGCATATCAACCTTCAGCTTTCAAATGTCAGCCGTCTTTAGTTAATCCAGGTTATATACATAAAAAAGAGAGAGATTAGTGGGTGGATATTTTTTAAGGCAGATTTTTTTTCTTTCTCATTCTCCTATATCTGAGAAACAGCTGAAGCGATTTTCTGCATGCTCTGCAGAAATATGGCATGGGATTTTCAAAAAGGCTCAGCTTTTCCCTGGCTCTCCTCCCACTGAAATCAGTGGTAAAACTCCCTTTGACTTCAGTCAGAGCTGAGTTAAACCAACGGTGAGCACATTTGAAAACCCCACCCATTCACCTTTTGACAGCGAGACCAAGCATGGAACGTTTAATCTGAATTCTTTAGAAAGTTCTGACCAAGGCACTGTGTATTTGGCAGCACGCTGAACCCAAATTCTGCAACAAGGGCCCTAGAATCTACGGGACTCCATTGGAAATTGTCAAAATTCTGTGACAGCTGCAGATAAATGTTCAAAGTTGAAGGTTTTATTGAATTAAATTCAACAATTGTTTATTTTTATATTCTATTCTGTTTATTTCACATTCTCGTCACGTTTTCGTATGTTGATTTCCATCTTCAGATATCAGAGCTAACCAGCCACAGATGAATGAGGCAGTTCACACCCTTTCAGGTGTATTGTATCAGACTTTCTGCAAAGTTAAGAAGATAAAGCTGTATTTATATTTCTACTCCAAGATTTTTAACGTTATCTTCAAAGTCATGTTAGTTAGAAACTATTTTTTTAAATGAAAGAAGAAATTCTACAGTGAAGTGTGAATGCAGTGATATGTGAATTCTACAACAAATTCTGAGGCTATGAATCACAGAATATACGGAGGCCTGTTTATGAGATGTGAAAACTGGGAATTATATCTAAAACTAGCATTTCACCGCCTTGAATTCTATTGTATGCATCCTTGCATATCTTACTAAAGATGCTAGTGTTCCAAGCTTTTTCTAGCTGCTAAAATCTATGGTATCCAGATGAAATGATCATACTGGCCTCCAAAAGAAAATATTTAACCCAGAGATGTCAATGGAATATAGAAATAATGGTCAAAATCCCAGAAGCCTGCCTTGTTTTTGTCTTTCTCCTTTCATCTCGCACTTTAGGTCATGCCATCACTTACATGCTTCAGCCCAAACAGGCAATCATTGAGTTAAGAACCTCCAGTTCAAAGTGAACCATAAACCTTAGTCTATAAGATAAATCATACAAATTACTTTACAGAAATAAATAGAACATTTGGGAAAGAGGTTATCTTATTGCCTTCAGTTTACATCTCTAATGACTGTAAGTTCACAAATGCATTCTGTCAAGAATATAAACACTGTTTTTATTGTACCAAGTACAGATATTTATTACCAACATGTACTGTATGGCTTGTTGGTTTAGAGGAAAATATTAGACTTTGGGTGAGAATGTACATACTTTATTATTAAATTCTCTGGCCACAATGTTTGTAACTGTGCAGACCAATATTTTGAAAGCTTGATCATCTTTGATAAGAACTGGTGAATTAATTTATGCAAAAGTGTAAGGAAGAGGGGCTGAGCTCTGCTAACCTTTACCCTTACTCCCACGAGTAGAGACATTGACTACACATAGGAGTAAGGATTACTCACCTGTGTAAGCATCTTTCAAAAGCCTTGAATTCAATATTTCAGTTCCCACCCTCCCACAAATCAGCATGCTTAGATTTCTTTTATATAGCATACTTATGAGCTGTCTATTACCTAGGGTCAGATTCTTGCTGACAATGAGTAGGTCCATTAAAATCAATGGACCGATCATTCCATTTGTCCATGTAAGTACTTATTTTTTGGTGGTACAAGCATATTGCTGGGGTACATGTGTTCTGTGATTGCAACAGTCATGAATATATGAGAAATGGGACAACATCTTGCATTTCCTGCTCATGCATATGTTTGATAAGCTCTTTGGAGACTGTAGTTGCAGCCAGAGATTGTTTGCTTCCTTCCCATGCTAATCACAGTGACTCTGTTCTGTCAGTCTGTGTTATGTCTGGTAAAGCAATGACAAGGAAGGCACAACATAGACAAAACCATTTAAGCCTAGACATGTTTGTGAGCATATGTGTGACATGTTTATGGGCTTGTTTGTCAGAAGAAGGAATATGAACCCTCTGCCCATAGCCGAGCTGGGCAAATCAAAGGGCAGAATATAGTAGAAATTCCAAAGCTCTAGCTATATCTACAGATCTGCCAAAATGTTGCTCTTATGCAATACCAGAACCAGATCAGCTATGAGGAAGTCTCTGATAGAGACCAGCCCGAGCTGCTGATTTCACCTCTTAAAATAATTTCAATTATTCCGAAGTTCAAGGGTATTCAGAGCAAGGTTTTTTTGTTTCAGGTCCATCTTTCTTTGTTTAGTGAGAGCATGTGAGAACATGTATTCAGCTGGCCCACAATGTACCTCAATGGCTCAATTTAGGAGGGACTGTAGACTATCAATCCTGGGCTTAGGATCCAGGTCCGAGCACTGCTTGGACCTTGTTATCATCTTTCTCAAAAATGCTGCTAATGGAGAACTAACCAGCATCTGGACTATAAAAAGTATATTTAGGTTTCATAGAATTTAATTTTTTTATATAATTTCACTGGCTAATATCAATTTTTATTTTAAGCTTTTTTTTCCATTTTTAAATTTTCACAGTTGGGCAAAATTATGTGATTTTAATTGTCTCGGTTGTGGGAAATTATGGGGAGGTCATACAATAATTACTTAATGACTGTAGATATTGAGATTCAAAAAGTTAAAGCTTTATAACCATTACAACACAAATGATCATCATCACATGTTAAAATATGCAAAGGAACTATCCTTAAATCAAACTCTAAAAAGTTCTCAAGCAGCATTTTTCTTCCGTTGCCTCTCAGTAAATTTAGATGATTATCAATGAAAATATTTTTTTCAGTTTGTATGTGTCTGGCAAAATCGACGTTTACCAACATTTACTGATAAAAATGTAATCTTTCCAAGCCTAAATATATTTATTTCTAGAGTTTAGTTAATATTTTCAAAAGTGGCCTCTGACTTTGGGTGCTTCGGTTTCTGAGTCCCAAGTCTGAAGGGCTCTAATAGCAAAGAGCTAAAAATGGGAACACACGAGTTGTCTCAAACGTACTGCAGTTCAAATTTCAATAACCTAGCTATTATTTGCCAGACGTAGATGATGCAAACTATAAGAGAAGCAGGCTGTGCTGAAGCCTCCTTCATCTGACTATTCTTAATGAACTACATAATTTTCATTCTTGATAGGATAAGGTGTTCCCACATGTTTTAATTTTCAAAGCAATGTTGCATTGAGGTAAAAATCTACACATTGCACTAGTAATTTTCAGAATTATAAATTCATTATTGCCTGTGTTAAAACTGGCATGTCTTAAAATACAGTTTGGGTCTATCCTAGATTAATAAAGTATGTGGATTTCTATATGGAGGATTACTCTTTATTGAAATCTACAATCTTTTGTAACATGAGAAAGATACAAGTGTGCCTGGATTATACCTGAAGAAGAGCTCTGTGTAAGATCAAAAGCTTGTCCCTTTCACCAACAGAAGTTGATTCAGTAAAAGATATTACCACATCCACCTAGTCTCTCTGGATTATACCAGTCATAATAAAGGGCTGGAACAATAATACATTAAGCACGAAATTTAACTAAGGTGAATGTTTTAATACAGTAGTTTATATAAGAACTAATACACAGACCATCTACAGAGCATGTTACCTGAATGATACATTAAAATCAAGCATCCAGTAACAATAATAATGTAAAACAATTTGTGAAGCTGTTTCCTAAGAACACCTTGGTTAGTTTCCAAAGAAAATAGATGTCAAAAACATTCCAAATCTCATGTGGTTTCATTGACGTTGGCTGTCTCAGAGCTCGGTATACAGAGTTTTCCCCAAATCTCTGTAAGGAAAACAAGCCTAGTGAATTAGGGGCCAATCCTGCAAAGTGCTGAGTGCCTTCAATTCTTATTGACCTCTCTGGGATTCATAGATTTCTGGTCAGTTCTCCTCTGTAACAGAGGCCAAGGAATTTCATCCAACACTTCCTGCACCAATAAATGGGAGTTGAGGATACTCAGCAACCCCACTGTAAGGGCTCAGCAACTTGCAGAATCAGGCCCCTATTTTGAATATTGTTTTTTAAAATATAAATAATATGAGACAGAGATCCAGGTCTTGAAGTCCTTATTCAAGCAAAGCTCCTACATTGGAGTCTATAGCGTAAGGACTGCAGAATTGGGCTGATGGTCTCAAGTTTAGGGCCAATTCCGCCTTGCTTTACTCATATGAGTATCCCCAGTGTTTGGGATGGGAAGTGCTCCTGCAAATGTTTCCTTACATGAGTAATCGTTACTTGCAAAAGTAAGACTATTGAGAGTAGGTCTACTCTGAACATTAAGCCCGCGTCTGTGAGAGGTGTTCAGGATTGGGCCCTTCGCCCTTAATCTTCCCAGTTCGAACACTGCACACAAGATGTAGCAACAAACCAGATTTAGTTCAAGGTTAGTCTCAGGAACCCTTATCTGATCACTGACAGTAATTTATCACCCAGAACCCATCATTAGTGTCAAGCTGTTTTATTACCCACTAACTTAACACTGTTTTACCAAGAGTCAAGTGTGATGTCACTCATGTTAAAGTAATTTACAGCTAATAGATCTGAGGACCGAGTCAATGTTAGCCTGCTGGGTTCTTTTCATACTGACTGTTAGGAGTTCTTTTAAATTTTACCCAGTAGGCAAATTAGATAACATCAAGGAAGGATTGATAACAAAGAAAAAATTAGCACAAAATCCCTAAATATTCTCGGAGTGGATCTTTTAACTGTAAATATAAAATCTCATCCACGGCATGTTTTGCAAAACTGAAGTATCTAGTAAGGCCTAGGAGATAGTAATAAATATTCTGCAATATGTGACAGGAAATTTGTTAATGCTCTGGTCATGTAGCAAGCTTCGGCACATCAGCAGAGATAAATATTGAATATGCAGAGTAAGGGTTCTTGCCATTCTGAACGTTAAGAAAAACTACAGGAGACTTTTAAGCCAGATTTTGTTACAATAAATGGAATCTGTTACATATGAACAGAGTTTTCATTTTCAGCTTTCTTTGTCTTTCCAGCCAATTCTGTGCAGTCTTAGGGTCAGCCTCAGTGCAGGCTGTGTTTATAATAGAATACATTTCCCATTTCCAAGCACTTGCTGTCTCTTCTAATGAAATCTCTTGCTGACGTCTCCAGGATCCATATTCTCAGCCTGCTAGATGTTCAGAGATAATCCTGATTAATGTGTATATATTCTAGGCAGTGCGTGATGGCGAATTATACTTTTGGAATGAGAGTAAGGCCACCTCTGTCAATTCACCTTACAAGTTTCATATCCATTAAAAACATTGTAAATGACTACATCTGCTATTATTTTCCCCTGAAGGTTCTTAAACTCAGGATCGTTTCTCTGATTATTTGCAAATGGACCAGAAGTTGTGAACCTCCCAAGACATTGCAGAAAAGCCCTAGTTAGGAAAGGTCTTTAAAGATTAACATTTAACTGTTCTTGGAATCTCAGGTAAATATCTTGCTCTGACAACACACACCTGGACTGTAAATCATTGCAACATCACGTTTGTCAGCCTTGTCAATAACTGTCCTGGTCTGTAAATTCTGTTTGATCAACAAGCTCTTAAAACATACTATTCATTGGTGACCTCAACTTCAACTCATAGTAATGATTGTATGCAGATTAGCGTAAGGTTCTGGCACAAGTGACCCCAACACCTTGCTCTTAGAAATGACTGGCCAACCAAATGTTGAGCTGAAGATTTTTGAATACCTGGCCGAGGGTTTTAGCTGCTGAAAGCAAAGCCTGGTCCAGTTAAAGTGGGATGGAACAAACAGGTTACTAACTTTCTTTCCCTTCATGAGAAACAGAATTAGGGTCCTACAAACACTTGTGCATGTTTATGAGTAGGTCCATTGGCCCTTAATGACACATGACTCTCTTCAGTTTGGCTCTGTGGAATTGCAGAAGTGAGTTATTGGATGTTAAAAGTTGTCCATTAAGCGCCAGTTCCTGGCCCTTCCTCCACAGCCACAGAGTGCCCCTGGCCACTAAATTAGTGGCTCCACTACACATAGAGGAAGCAGGATTTAGGGACAGTCACCTAAGATATGTGTCCACCTTATGCCCCATAAAGCTCAGCTTCATGGTGGATCTGTGCATGTCGGCATGCGGATCTGCTGTTCAGGTTGATCTTTCCATCCTCTTCCCAACCATAGATGGTTGGATTAGATCCACATGGGCTATTGCAGCTTCACGGCTGCAGTTGCAATCAGGGAGCACCTCTATGGCTTCGAAGAAGATTCTTTCCCCTGTGCACAGCCCTGGCTAGGGTCTGGATTTGGACCTATAAACAGAATTGTTTCTCTATTGGCACCCATGCCTCGTACATGCAAGGGTCACCGTTAAAACATTGGCATCTGCCACAGTGAGTGGTGTTTGGCATTAATGTGCTAGTTACACCGTTTGCTACTCTAAATGGGTGAGCGCTGGACTAACTGGCTGTGACTGGGGGAAGGCTAGCTCAGTGGTTTGAGCATTGGTCTGCTAAACCTAGGGTTGTGAGTTCAATCTTTGAGGGGGCCACTTAGGGATCTGGGGTAAAAATCTGTCTGGGGATTGGTCCTTCTTTGAGCAGGAGGGTGGACTAGATGACCTCCTGAGGTCCCTTCCAACCCTATGATTCTATGACTGCCATGGCTGTGGGGATGCATAAGCAGTAGGAAGACTTTTGTCATTGTTTTTAAAATAGAAGGCTGGGCTTTTCTTCAGGGAGGATCCTCATTCTGTCATGACAAATGTTTATTATTTAGCAGTTGTATTATGGTAGCACCTAGACTTCCCCCGCTGAGAACAGAGCCCCGCTAAGCTAGGGGGTGCTGAACAAACACAATGAGAGACAGCCCCTGCCTTGGAGAACTTACAACATCACAGACGAAGGGTGTGGAGAAATCGAGCCACGGAAAGGTGAGGTGACTTGCCCAAGATCACGCAGTAAATCGGTAGCAGAGCTGCGAATAGAACTCAATGCGTTCAATCCCAAGTCCAATGCTCTCTCCACTGCTTCTGAATATCAAATGTATTGGAGGATTAAAATGTCATTAGACTTTATCTCGTTCAGCTGGTTTATCTAAACAAGGTAAGTTCTGCTTCCTGTCTGGCCCTGAAAGGACTCATCTGCAATAAGAGAAATCACTTTCAAAATGTATTTAGCAACATGAAGGCCTTGTGCATATTTACAGCTAGCCACCCAAATTCTCCTCTCACTTGCACTTATGCAGCGCCACTGAAGCCACCTGGCTGGCACCAGTGTAGCTGTGAGAAGAGCGTGGCTCTTCTACTTTATGCATTTGTTTTTAGGGTCTTTTGTGTCCCAAAGCATCTCCTGTCCTTTATACTCGCCTCCCCCTTGACATGCATACTAGTGCATCACCCTGTCGCAGCAAGCTAGCATCCTTCTGAATGAAAAGGGTTGGGTGGGAGCTCCCCTCGGAACCAACCACCACGGCTTGTCCATTCGCTGGAGAGAGAGATGATTGCGGAGTAAGACAGGATGTTCCCTCTCAGTGTTCCCAGGCCTTTCAAATTGTGGAAGCAAATGGAGCAGGACCCAGAAGCGAACCAAGATCTCCCACATGACCATATGCAGCAGCTCGACCAGATCAGCCCTACTTGTTCCTATACACACCTAGGTCTGTGTGTGGAACACACTTATGGTGAACCCAGATACCGCACTCAGGTAGTGAAACTCTACTTGTAGTGAAATCATGACAATCCAGGATTGTGTCAATGCACAGTGTGCAAAGTGCAGTTCCATCTACAGTGAACCTCCCACTATGGGCTCCAGTTGTTCAAAGGTACATGTTTACTTTTGCACACTCCTGACTTGTGTGCAACCAGTGCCCAGAGCATGTGCACAAAGTGTGTGTGTGTGAGAGAGAGAGAGAGAGAGAGAGAAACCCTCTGGCAGTGTGTTTTACAAGTCCTCCTCTAGTCTGATCTGCATGGACTATGAGTTGTTACAGTCCCCAGTTACAGAGCCCTGGCTCTTTAGCGTAAGCTGTAGCACCTCAAGCTTTGATGGCTGGAATTCCCCTTTTCAATACCCCCTTGTGTCAGCCAACAGAGTGCCAGTCCCATGGGCATGAATCCTTGACTTGTGTGAACATAGTTTAGTATGTGCACTCTTGAGAGTTTGGGACAGAATGAAATTGTTTTCACTAAAACAATGGCTTGCCTAGAAGAGGCTAAGACAACACATTGCATGATGAAATATTCCTCTGGCTAGCCAGAGAGACTTAGATCATTGGTATAGATGGAATAGCCATCCCAAACTGTTCTCACTCCAGGGGAGTCTGTTCAAACTCCTGGAAGCTAGATTTTTCTGCCAAAGGAAAAATGCAGTCAGTGAGGTTGAGATGTCAATGGTGGTGAGGGACTGAAAAATGAGGTTAGGTCAGGTGAGAGATGCAGCCAAAGAGCTGTAGTGAGGCCATGAGAATGTTTAGAGATGTGGTTGGAGGGCGTGCCGGACAAAGCCAGAGGAGCCGAGATGTGTTGGAGAAATTGAGAAATAAAACCATTTGTCTGAGAATGTAGGTAAAGGACCTAAGGCAGAAAAGCATGTTAGACATGATGGTATAAAAATCATCTGGCCAAGTAATGCAAAGAATGTTCCATTTGGCTACAATGGCTAGGGGTAGCTACACTGCATATTTATCTCATCGCTATCTTGCTCAGGAGGTGTCGGGGTGCCACTTCTCCCTCATGGAAAATTATTTCTATCTATGTGAAATGAGGAGAGAGGTGCAGACTGAAAATTAGCCCACGGTAAAGACATTGCTGAAATTCATCTCTGGGGTGTATCTTCATTAACATCAGTGGCCTTGCACCAGATTTGAACTCAGACCTGGATACATTCGTGTGTGTCTGTGCAATGTCAGTGCTTTGATTCAATGAGTTCTCTTAGGAATGGATTCTTAGATAATGAATGACCGTTACTATCACAGCTGACAGGTTTTATAATGTGAACATGCGTGTGTCCAGCTACACTGCAGTTAAAATGTGCTGAGGAAAGTGATGGTAAAAATGGGAGTGGACTTAATTTCTCCTTCTGTGTCTTCAGAGTCGTAGCTGCTTAGTTTACGGCTGAATATAGGTTTCTGCAGCTCTCAGCAGTGCCGCGTCACCATAAATTTGGAAGAAGAATTAGCCCAAACTAGTGGCCCAGGTTTCTAGGTCCTTTAAGCCCAGACTATCTTACCCAGCTGGGCTGTTAGAACCCAGGCTCCAGCTTAATTTGAGCTGGAACCTGTCCATTTCACAGTGCAGACGCCGGCTAAATCACTTGAGTGTTGACAGTCCTCCAGTGCCTTCCCATAATCCCCCTGCAAGACAGACAAGTTCTCTGCAATTGACACAATTGACTGGGAAAGAATCCTAGAGCATCTTGACACAAAAAATTATGGGATATGCCCTCAGACACACCCGGGGCGAGTGCAGAACCAGTGAATACCCAGTAACATGGGTAGGGCTTTGCTGTGCGAATGTGCGCACTGAGATAGGCCAACCTGACTGTCAATCACCCATGTTAAGCGGTGAAGCCAGACCCTTCACATGGGCAACTGTGTTAAGAATACACGAACCTTACATGGCTGGAGATGATGTGAAAAGATGAGGGGGGAAATGTAGCTCCATTTTCCAGACACCGGATTGAGTTTAGAATTAGAAGCGTCTTTTCACCTAGGAGGCTGGTAAATGCAAACAAGAGTAAGGGGCAGAGACACAAGGCAAATAGTCCAACACAAGACTCCCAAAATGTCCCCCATTAGCCTTGGATCTATCCTAGCATTGCCAAGCCCAACTGTTCATAAATCATGAGTCAGGCTCCCCAAAAATCATAAGACCTTTAAAAAATAATAATATATTATGCACTTCATCAGCAGTTCTCAAAGTCCTTTACAGAGAGGTTTGTATCATTATCCCTATTTTACAGGTGGGGAAACTGAGGTACAGAGGGGTGAAGTGACTTGCCCAAGGTCACCCAGCAGGAGGGGAAGAGCTGGAAATATAACCCAGGTCTCCTGGTCCAGTGATATAACCACTAACCTACCCTGCCTGTTGGGGTCTTTAAATTTGCCTTCTAGTGTTTGAGCCTGTATCACACCGTCAAGCTGCTCTCTGTAACAATTCTGGCTAGAAACTTACCTTTTGTTTCCATGAAAGCTGGGAGTCTGGGGTAATCACATGACTCCAGTGGCTGAGGCTTTAAGAAAAAAATCACAAGCCTCATGATAAAACTGGTGAGAATCAGCAACACTGAGTCCTGTCCCCAAGATGCCAGGCGAGGAGAAACTGGTCACTTACAACAGAATTTTCCAAAGCGCCTAAGTGGCTTCGAAGCCCAAGTCCCATTTTTAGGAGCTGTGCAATGGTGACAGCTTCCCTGATGGGGCAGGGAGGAGAAAGACCCTTGGCACGTCTCCCCGGGGCCATGTAATAACCATGTTACATCATGACTTAGATGGCTGAAGCCCTGCTCTCTCCCCCACCCCCGCCTCACTGAACAATGGCTAACTGTTCTTTTTCCATCTATAAATTTGTCTGAGTTAACAGTTCCCCAGATCTGGCAGCAAGCTGGAGCTGGGAGTGAGCTGAGAGATAGGAGAGTGACAGTCTGAAATGAAACACAGAACTGCTGGGCCTGCAGCCGTCAGACAGGAGCCTGGCTCTCTCCCTTAAAGATTACTCAGACTCCTTCGCTGGAGCCCTCCGCATTCCCCAAAATCCTAGCAACAAAGTGCTGTCTCTCAGCCTCCAATGAATCATGTGAATTTAACCTTTCACCTGGCCACAAGGAGGCTAATATACCAAAATAGCCTCTTTTTTTTTTTTCATTTCATTTATTGCCTTTGGGCTGGGGGAGGAGACTATGCAGGGTGGAAACCAAATGTAAGTGGGACATCATGAAAAGTGAGCTTAGCATTCAACCACAACTCCCTGCCTCGCTGGGCTGGCCTCTGCCAGGCAAAAGGGGCAGCCGGAGGATCCGGAGCACCAGCTGAAGGGTTCAACAGATACAAGTCTGGTATTTTCCATTTTGTTAGCATGAAATATTCCCCCACACACACACACTTGCACGCAGGTGGAAGGTGTAGAGTGGGCAGGTGCAGAGGAGGGGGTTGAGCGCAGGCTCACGGATTCTATTTCTAGCTTTGTCAGTAACTTGTTCTGCCCTTAAGGCTCCAACCCTGCAAGCCCTTATACCTAGAGGTACCATTAGCCACAAGAGAAAGGTCCCCTTGAGTTTTCACATGTCTAAGTGCTTGCAGAGCCAAGGCCCAATCCTGCTCCCCTTGAAATTAATGGCAGAACTCCTATTGACCTCAGTGGAGCAGGATCAGTTCCTTTAACTGCCTGGGCCAAATCCTGCACAATGTTGAGCATCTACTGAGAAGAGCTGCATGCCCATGTCTCCCAATGACTTTGCTCAAAGTTGAGGGGCTCAACAGCTCCCAGGGTTAAATCCTCCTCAGTGACCCTATCTGTAAAATGGGGGTGATAATTTTCAGCTTTCTGTACCTCAGTTTTCCTGGCTGGAGCATGGGTACAATAGTACTTACCTATCTCACCGGGAGAGTGGAAAGTTACAATAATGTTTGCAAAGTTCTTTGAGATTATGAGATGAAAATCAGTAGGGACAAGTGCAGGATTATTACTACCACTTATTTGATTGTATTCCCTTAATAATGATAATAACAGACTCCCACTCTGCTCAGACTCCATCCCATCTTCCATTAGATTTATACAGCTCGATTGCTGTGAAAGTCCCTATCTGAGAGTCACTCATGAGTGGGGCAAAGATGAGTTTGAAATCTTAAATAAATTCTTTATCAACAAAATTGTTAAAGCAAATTACAAGCAAGGGTCAGTGTGGAAACGCTCTAATTAACTTTGTGCCAGGTGATCCATTTGAAATTCAAACCACAAATCCGTAGTCACTGCCAAGCAATTTGTTTCTCTACAAATTAAAATAGTTGTTATTTGGAAAAAATGCTTTACACCTTTATCTGTGACCAGGCGCCCGCTTGGTGGTGTACAGTGTATCCAGGAGCTGAGGAGAAGCAAACGATATAAACTTCTGAGAACTTGAAACCCGTGGATGATCCCATATTCCCCCTACCATTGGAGTTCGGCTGAGTTACCAGAGAATATATGTGAACTTATTCTAGGAGAGAAAAGGCTTCTTAGAAAGGGGGAAAAGGCGTCTTTGAAGGACATAAAAATACTTGACACACACAAATACAAACTCCTTGAGACGTGGCTACATGCATTGAACATAAGATCAATATTTTCCCATTAAGCCTCTTGTGTGTTTAACCCTTTCGAGCGGCTTCTCTTAAGTGTCACGCATCTCCTCCCCACAAAACCAGGATCTCCCCTTTCAGCTGATGGGGCTGCTTTAGCTCAGTCCTCATACATACCTCGTCCAGTCTCTGCTCTCCTCCATCCCACCACGCTTCCTTCCAGCAAGCCTTTGGTCTTGATTTTCTCTCCAGGGTTACCTGCGGAAATTAACCTCGCTTGTAGGTTGCATTAGGCACCTGAGATCGACACCCTGTGAAAAAGACAGAGAATTCACTCTAAGCAGGTAGAAAGGTAACTATTTCTCTGGGGCTTTACCCCGTTGGGGAAATGTTGGTTCCCGTTTATTTAACTGGTATTTGATCACTGATCAGGGGCTGGGGAAAAGGTTCCTATGTTATCCTTTAAACATGGTTTAAATGCTTTTCTGTACAAAAGAAAGGAGAAATAAGATTATGTATGCTCCTTATCGCATTGAAGGCCGACATAGCAAAAGAGAGGGCGCATTTCGGGGTTTAGCAAGACTTGGCTAACGAATGTTTGACATGAAGTGTTTCCTGAAGCCATCTTTCCCGTTTGTTTCCCTTCCACTTCATTTAGACAGGAAGAGGGAAGCGAATCGAGGTACAGTGTGTCCCCTGGCTGTTGGTTTGGAAAGCCTGGGAAAGGTTTTAAAAGTGTACAGTCTTTTGCAGGAACCTGCAAAGTCTTTCAGTGTGGAGCGACAACATACTCCATGGGGCTAGTGTCGATTTGGATTTGGATTTGAATTTGGGGGTTTTTTTAGGTGGCATTAGGGAACCAATAGGGAACCATTTGAGCTCTAGATAGAGCAGGCACAGATAGTCTGGAAATATCGTCTCATGGGAGGCACTCCCATTAGGATTGTTGTGTGCATTTTCAGCTCGGAACACTCTTCCTGCTGCTCCAATTCTCGCTTGTTTAAAAGGCAAGGGGCGCGCTGTTCTCCACACAAGCCTTTCTGTTTGAAGTGAATTGTGATTCGGAGCGAATGGCGGGTTAAGCTCGCTCCGCGTTGAAGGATTTTCAGTTTCACTGGGCAGCTTGCGTGGAATGAACCAGGATCGATCGGTAGGGCACATCACCTGATTTGCGTTGTTTTCCACTCTGTTCAGCAATGGCTGATGCTGGCTCTGTAACCTCATTCCAAGGGCATGTCTTAGATTCAAAAGAAAGATGGGGCTTGTATTCGTTACTTGGTTTATTGGGGGCAACTTGTCTAATTAAAGGAGAATCTCTTTTGCATTTGCTCTTCTTTCAGCGCATGCCCCTCCAACTTCACTTCCCACCCAGAGTTGAAGCGAGATCAGAGAGTTTCACTCCTTAAAGTCTAAACACCACGAGTATTTCTCCCCCACCCCTCCTTTCGGTAAAAGGCTCCTGGTGTCTTTCCCTTTCACCTTAATTGGAAGGCATGTCCCCTGACCCCCCAGTCCCCACTACCCTCCTTCCAGTGACCTGCTCCTGTGGCGAATGCCTCACATGTCTAGGATCAGAAAATATCCTACAAATCAAAAGGGAAGTGGGGGTGGGGGGGATTAGGACAACGGGGTCTGGGGGCGCCACTCAGTCTGTCCCAGAGCCATGAAAAAAACCTCACCTGGACCGTTCAGCTCCTAAATCTCTCTCTCCTCTTCCCCAACACTAGCGGGGGTTGCATCCAAGCAGCTGTGAATTACACTTAATGCTGGGGATGGTGGTTTTTGTTTTTGTTTTTGTTTTTTACCGCAGCTAGACAATAATCACTACGCGTTACTGGATGCTCTTTTGCTAGCAGGGCTGCACTTTAAGGGGTTGGGGTTTGGGTATCCGCCTCCCCCTTTGGCGGCTCTGATCGCCCTGCAAAAAGACCAAAGGAAAGCAGCGGCCGGTCCTTAGCTGGTGTGAATTGGCATTGACTTCAGCTCTGACCATTCCCACCATCGGAGGAGCTGCCCCCAAAGGTGTTTCTCAGCTACACCTAGCAAGTGTGACACGGGGCCGGGACTCTCTCCGCCACCCGAGGCCCCGATCCTGCTCTCATGAGGGAGAAGTCGGCACAGAGCCTCGTCGATCCCTGCATGACACTGTAGGATGGGGTTCCTGAGCACGACTGGCTGGCCGGGGGAGCCCCAACAGGTATAAACAGATGCCTGCCCCAGACCGAGACTGAGTTTTCTCTCCTTTGACATCCGGTGAGCTCTTCCACACGGTGACATCCCCGCTGTTGGGAGCTGCGGTTGCTTCGCACACTGCTTCCATAGCGGTGAACAGGGCGATTGTTTGCAGGACCAAGTGACCCGCTCTTAAAACCCCCCATAGACCACATCCAACTACACAACCTGCCTTCCCTAGACTCTGCCCTGCTGGATGGACAGGGGAGGGCAACGCCCTGCCTTAGTGGGGTCCTTTTCCTCTCTCTCCCCTGAGCTAGCACCCGCAATGAGGACGTGGCTGCGAAGTGCAACAGCCCAGTGGAGGCTGATGCGCTGAGGGGAACCACGGGCCCATTCCTGAGCTTGGATCCCCTCCATGAGCAGGAAGGTGCCAGCTCTGGAGGAACATTGTCAGCAAGGACCCTGTCCTGGTACTGAACTGATCCGGATCCGGATCCCCGCCAATCCGCTGTCAGTCCTTCCCCAGGAGTTTATAAGAATGTCTGGACAGGATCTATATATCTGTTGTGGCCCCCCACTGTCAGCTACACCCTGACACGGGGGAGCTCTCCCGGAGCTCGTGTTGTGCGGGGTCTCACCGCCCGCCGGGAGCTCGGGGAAGGAGCAAGGTTGGAAATAGGATGATGGAGTCCTCGCTCTCCAGCCCCTCCTGGGGCAAAACTCCCATTGACTGCGGGGGGGGGGGGAGGCTCCAGCCCTGCGCCTTTCCATGCAGCCCTGCAAAGCACGTGCCCCTGGCAGATCTTGTATTGGTGTGGCTGTGCCCGCACAGGAGAGGGAGAGAAGCCAATTGTCAGGCAACCCAGCGCCTCGTCTTTCCTGTGACAAGGGCAGCACCTGCCCGTCTCTCCGGGCCCATGCTGGGCGGAGGGGCTGTGTTCAGGTGGGAGCCCGTGTGGGTCCCTGGTTGCAAGCCAGCGCCACGGGCAACAGCTCGGGAAAGCGCTTGGGTCTCAGACAAGCAAAGAACACGCGGGGGGGAGTTAGCCGGGCCTTGACTCGCCTCCTAGTTCCCAGAGTAGCACGGAATGAGCCCGGGATGCTGGTCTGGTGTCGCCTTTTTTAGGAGTGTGTTTGAGTCTGACAGTTACGTTCATATGAGTCGTTGCTTCTCCCACAGCCACCTGGGTGGAAGCATCGGGGTGCAGAAGAAATACAGAGGGGGAATTGGGCTTCAGCGGTGATGGTGGGGCGGAAATGGGGCTGGCTGCATCAGCCTGACCCTCTGTGTACGCTGCCTATTTGTTCGGACAGGTCCCCCTTGATCCCCTAGGTTTCCCTAGGAGCGCCCGGTCTGGAATCTCTCTCTCCATCCAGACACAGGAGTGTGAAATATCCTGAACTCTGTGTTAGCCTTGCCAAGTTCCAGGCCCCGTTCGCTTAGAGGACAGGGTCGATGCACGTGGGATCTAGCTGTCACGCTGAACTTCACTCTGGAGATCCATAAACCAGCTGTTTGATCTCTCCCGTCAGGTGCCTTACTGCGTTCTTACATTAAACCATTGCAGTTACAAGACAGCCCAGTGAAGGGACCCTGCACTGGCTGACACGTCTGTGCTAGCCCCTACGTGCTCTCCTCTTTCCAGATGTGCTGGCCCCTTGCACACCCCCGAAATTCAGGGTTGAGGGCTTCTGAGTTTGATGCAAACGGGTTAGCTTAGAAACGGTACCGATTTCCGTTTAAACCTTCCATGGATTCGAGCCCAGACAAGCAAACCTGATTGGAAACAGTGAGGTCTGTGCTCGGAGAGGTTCTTGATTTCAGCTCCATTGGGATTTTGAGAGTGGCCCTGCAAACCCTTCCTAGCCTGAGTAATCCTTACCCCGCAAGTTGCTCCACCGGAGCCAGTGGGGTCAGTCCCATTAGTAAGAATGGCAAGATCTTAACGAGAACTGGACCCTGCAGAAGTTTGTCTGGTCCAGCCCTGGGCTCTATTCCCAGCACCTGAGCTCCTTCTAGCTTTCCATGCGCCCAGCGTCTCTTTTCTAGCCGGCAATTGTTCAGTAAACCCGGTGAATTTCGAGTGCTCTTTTCCTTGCAACGAGACAGGGACTCTGCACCACATCTGAAGCATACGCTTGGGCTATGGACTGGGGGGGTCGCAGACGAATTCCGACAAGCCTCCAGAATCCTCCCACTACCGTTTTCAAAGCCCCCCCGTAACCTCGGACAGATCCTGCAGATCCTTGGCTGACTGTATCTCCCAGATCTGCCCTAGCCCAGCGATTACGGACCAACTAGCAGAACAAGATCTTTATTTGGTCAATATGAGCGCCACACGTCCCATAGCTCCTTTTGGGGGGTGGGGGTGTTTGTTTGTTTAAGTTTGATGAGTTTGAGAAGTTTGCAGTTTTCAGCAATCAGATGGTCCAGAAACATTTGCAAAGACCGGTTTCTAACGCTTTAGACTTAAAATCACAGCTGGCTTTTAAAGAGATGGACAGCAATCCAAAAATAGACTCGCTATATACACACGTAACGCGCACGTATACATACATATCGATCACGTATATATATGTATTATTTAAAAACATACATACAGAAACTGAAATCATACTACCTATATAGACAAACATAGAGATATATATGCGTTGCATACAAAACACGCACACATACAGACACAAACAATACCAACACACGGTGTATACACACTTCTACACAGGTAAATACATAATGCGCGCACAGACACACAAACATAATACGCGCATATAGACAAACAT
>NW_020664481.1:7683943-7852685 GCF_002925995.2 Terrapene triunguis
AATATGTACTATATATATATTGACATCTAGCTCTCTCTAGATATAGATATAGAGAGATGTCAATTTCTACATACAAACTTTTATATTATATATATATATACTATTAAATATATATATTATATATATAATGTTTTAATATTATTTTACAATCATGCTAATCCTAAAAGAAATCTTTCAAAAAGATTTTAAATTAAAATATTATTAAATAATGTTTTTAGTTTTAATAGTAAAATCAGAAAATTGAAATATTTTCAGTTATCTTCAAATTCCACAGTTTTCCCCAGTTTTGCCTTAAAGGCTAACGGAAGGGTATTTTCAAAGGGTTTTAGTAACTGCTGCATATGAGAAACACAGACTAAAGCTCTGAATCTTCTATGCGTTGTTTTTCTTGAATTTCTTTTCTGTGGACAGAGAATATATTATAAGTGGTAAATTGCAGAATCTTATCTGAATCAGCTAGAATGTAGCAAGTAAATAAATACACGTTTCGCCAGTTTCATCGTATTATTCGTGGTAAATAGCTCGCATTCTTATACAAATTCATTTTGAATCGGAGATTTTTTATGCCTCCAACATATTTTTTGTTATTGTCAAACATCCCAGCTAAAAGTACACAATAAACCAAACCGGAGAAATAACATCCAGCTCTTATTACTTCCCTGCTGTCTATTTGTGTTTCTTTTCTAATTATTAATACTAGCATTTTTTTAAAAAGCCGCCTAATATTTAATTTTTATTATAGGATGTTAGCAATAAATTCCAATGGAGGAATTGAACAGATTGGAATAGGGGGCCCGATCCTGCATGCAGTGGGGCTTCCCATTGTGGTCAGTGGGCGTTTAGCCTGTGCAGAGACTGCAAGATCGGGTCCCTAGTTTGTTGGGAAGCAGTAAACAGTGGGGTGTAGTGGGGGATAAGGAATTAAACCCCGATTTTTGTTTCCATTTGCGCAAAAGGGGTTGGGCGGGAGAGTCGGTAGGACTCGTTGCCCAGCATGAGCTGGGAGGAAAGGGTGGTCACCCCTTCTGGATTGCTGCGTTGAGCTGATGGCTAACTAAGGTGTAATTCCTTGTCCGTGGAAGGGAAAGAATTTCACAGGTATTTCAAGGCAGTAGAAAATAATCAGAGACCCCTTGACTCCCGAGATTAATTTTGCTAGCTCGCTCAGGTACAGCCGGCTGAGAACCTGCCCAGCGATGGAAACAGAAAAGAGACTTTTTATTGGTTCTGTTTAACCGATCTCTGCTAAAGGGCTTAAAATGTTGAATATAAAATCAAGTTTCATTTCCTGCCACCCTTTGCTTATTACATACGATCCGAATCAACTCTGCATCGTCTCTCTTCGGGACAAAATCCAAGTTATAACTTTGAGCTGTTTTAATATTCACCGTAATAATATATAACTATCATAATTAAAATAGTTGTTAAGCAGGTACAAGCTATAACTTGGATTTATATTTATTTAAGAGCCTTGTTCCTTAAGAGAGAAAATCTAGACTACATTATAAATGTATTGAATAAAAGGTGGCTGCAAATCCTACTAGATAATACACTCCCAATAAACTGTTTTCTGATTTTGTTGGTTTTTATTCCTTACAATAATAGCTCCTTGCTCTTTTAACCTCTTTCAAACAGTGACACCTTTAACCACAACTCCCTAAGAAGCAGAGGGATGTTTTCAAGTTCTGAGTAAACTCATGTTAAAATTCTGGTTTTCGAAATTCTTTCATCCTAATAACGATAATAAAAAACAATTAGGGGCTTGTTACTTAGAGCTAAATTCTGTCCTTGGTCACTCCTGGTCTTCGGTAAAGTTTATTGAACAGTTTGTTCTGTAGTTTATTGAAATTGTCAAGTTTTAGAAATACATTTAGGAATGACCCAGGGCCCTATAAGGTTCCGTCGGCTTCACCCCAGACGCGGCGAATAAAATATTGCTACATCTTCATCCGGATCTGGGATTTGTGAAGGTTTAGTTCAGTCGTTGTTTTGAGTAATTTTGTAAACTGGTAGTCGGGTTCCCCTTTCTCTATTATCTTGTTTTTAAAAAATGTAGAAGTTGCTGTTAAGGCAGAAATCACTCCACAGCTTCCTATATTTCAGTGACGAATGCTTAGCTCGATAGATACCTTTTAGATTGTTTTCATACTTGATAACATACAAAGTGACTCTTTAAAAAAAAGTGCTTTGATTTGGGGTGAGGAAGGGGACAATAATCTCTCATCTGACACTTTAAAACGAGGGCACCAGGACAGGGAACTTTGTGCATTTGATCGTATTTCTGCGGGAAACAGAAACTTCAAAACAGATATACACCGTTTCAAAGTAATTTCCAGACCCGGCGATCCTTACTGGCTGTAAAACCCACGAGTATTTTAACTCTAATGTCTGAGAGCGGATACGTGTTAGCAAAACAGCTCCCTCATTTTCAGATCTGAAAAGTAAGTGTGTGTGTGGTGTTGTGTGGTGTGGTGGGGGTGGGGAGTTGTGAGGAAGAAGGTGGCTTGTCCTTATATTCAGCGCCAGATCAAACAAACAAACTCCCCTCTAAACTCATGGCTTATAGAGACCCAGGTGTAGTCAGCACCGCGGAGAATTAGGCAAAGGCGGGATCTAGCTCTCTAAAACTTTCTGGTTCTTAATAAATACTAATAAAATAATACGAATAAAATAAATATGTATATATAATTAATTAATAGTACCAATGCCTCCGAGCTAGTCAATTGACTCAGACAGGGGATCGACCTCCCCTCCCCATTCCACTAACAGAGTAGCAAAAATCCCGGCCAACAAAGGGGACTCCAGTAAGAAATAAATACCTAAAACAAAATGCCCCTTGTGCAGCCCTGCGAGTTAAAGGGGCGATTCACTCCCCGGGAGTCTCTCGCTTCCCCCTCCCATGGAAAGTTTGTTGCTGGAGGTTGGTTTTGGGAGACACCCAATCCTTAGAGAACACCACGGCCTACCTAGCCGGGGGGGTCACGTGATCCGGGCCATACAATTGCCCTGCTGTAAAGCGAAGGGAACCACTTTAACTCCGAGATTAGCAGAGAAAGGAGCCAGTTAAAGCAGATAGGGGAGCTGGGTCAAACCCTATCAGAGCGATACCACTCCCTTCAAAGGGGAAGGCGGCGGGGGGTGTGGGTGAGGGGATTAAAGTCACCGATTCTTTACTGGGGGGGGGGGCAAATTAGTCCCTTTTTTTGCTGGAATTTCCCCGAGGATTTGGATTCAGCTGCTGCTTAATTCCCACCCAGCCATGCACGGTTTCGCTCCTTCCCCGCCGCACTGTAAGTAATTCTCTGCGAATTTATCTGCCAGCTGTCCTTATCTCGGAGATAATGGCTCGGGAGTCGGGAGGTTTCCCGATGGGATTCTGTTAGCTTTGCAAGGCAGCTAGTGAGATTGCTCCGTGATTTACGTGGTCTCTGATTTAAAAAAAAAAAAATCCCATTTTTAGATGGTCCTTTTATAGAGGGGCCAGATTAGGATTTTTTTTTTCTTCTTATCAAGGAAGCAGCACAATCCTGATGTGGAAAGGAGCCTTTCTTCCCACCCCTACCCAACAGGCCGGTACCGGCCGGGGGAATTAGCAACACTTGGAATTAATTCTTCGCTTTGCTGTCTCATTCCAAAAGAGCTTTTTAACGCCACGGTTTCGGTTGCGCCTGTGTGCAGCAGCTGCGCGGGTTATCTTTTCACCGAGGCCCATTATTTACGGCACAGCCACGGTTGCTGAGTTGTTTTTAAAAAGACACCTAATTCCCTGACTTCTTAAAATCGCCGAGGAAGTTGTAGGGTTGTGTTGCGACTTATTATTGTGGCTAGACTGTGATGGCTGAAAGCGAACAGTAATTTCTCTTCCTGGCAGGGTTAAACACGTTATTCATATGGCTGGAAAGTCTTTTCGAAACGTGTTGATTGTATGTGTTGTGTTTGTGTGCATTAGAGAACGAGTATTCCTGTTATTTCATTTGAAAAATGTATCTTAAAAAAAACAAACCAAGAATCAGTTACAGGACAATGTTAAATGTTTAAACCGACTTCAGGGTTTTTATTTGTACAAATCAATGTTGTAAAGAAAAAGCAAATGACATTAGAACCTGGCGAAATGTACATGGAAAGCAGAATATTTGTGAAGAAATCCTTTTAAAAAAAACCCCTCTTAGTAACAAAAGTTAAGAGCATTTGTTTAAAACACAGAAGTCCCCCGTTTAAAACACTCTTTTATTTTATCTAGCCTAAATGTAACTTTGGGACTCTGAGTGGCGTTTCTGTAGATAGATACTGTAACGCAAAATCCAACATATATATTATCTACTGCAAAGCCAATATTTATATAAGTAACGCCATATATTTCAATACATATGATGCGAAATATACACAATAAATATAAATTATATATGTTGTATATGTTCATGCATATGTATATAATTGTATGTGTGGTATAATTAGATAGGTTGGATATGTGTGTTGTATTATGCAATATAATAATACCCAATAGAGTGATTTTTCTCTGTAGAGTGAATTGTTATGGATAATACTGGCAAATTGAATAACTAAAAGGGGGATCAGTTCTGAAAGAAACATCTGCATCTGGCAATAATCCAAACCTTTAATTCTCGCCCGGTGATTTTACCCATCCTAATTCTTTTCGTCGTATTGAGCCGCGGTCTCCTTCACTGAAGACGTGTTAAAACATCCCTCCTCTTGCAACTGTGTCCGTGTGGAAGGACAGGTGCAAGAGGCTGCTGCGAACCAACACGGGGTTTTCTATGATATAATAGTTGTGCCATTAAAAAAAAAGTCATATCTCGCTGCTTTCATGTTTCAGGTGCCTGTAACTGTTACTGACCTGAGCCCGAACATCTGGAGACAGCTGCGGGACAGCCCAGCTTCTCATGTCAATCTCCCAGCCCTTGACCTAGGAATCTTTAAGCTTCACAACACAGAAAACTTCTGCGCCGACTGGGCTGCCGCTTTCCCCGACCCTCGGCTGCCCCGGGCCCTGGTCCCGCTTTGGAGGATATAAAATGTATCAGAGTTTAGCCCTAGCCCCCAACCATGGGCAATCGGCTTATTCCCACGACTCCAGCAATTTCCTGCACTCGTCGGCCAGCTCCCCGGTGTACGTGCCCACCACCCGGGTGCCCTCCATGCTGCAGACCCTGCCTTATCTGCAAGGCTGCGAGACAGCCCACCAGAGCCACCCCCTGGGCAACCACCCGGGCTGGGCGCAGAGCGGCGGCGAGGCATCGGCCTTCAACCCGAGCAGCCCTCATCCGTCTTCGGGCTTCCCTTACTCGCACAGTCCGCCCGTCAGCAACAACGCCGGCCGGGAGGGAGCCTACCAGAACCCGCTGCTCCTGGGCAGCGGGGCCAGGGAGCAGTACAGCAATGCCTTGGTGCGCTCGGTCAATGGATCCTACTCCAGCCCCTACCCTGCCTACGTGAGCCCGGAGATGCCTCCCTCCTGGACCGCGGGACACTTTGAAAGCAGCGTCCTGCACAGTCTCCAGACGAGGCAGGCTGCCTTGCCGGGCAGGAGATCCACTTTCGGTAGGTGACCGCACCTGGGCCCTGGGAGCTGCCCCCCAGGCACCGCGGAGCCCAGCCCGGCTGAGTCGCAGGCGGCTCCCAGCCTCGGCGCCCCCTTCCCAGCTCCCAGGGGCTCTCCATTCTGGCGGCCCTGGGGTAGGTTGAGCTATTTTTTAAAATGCAAATGATTTGTGAGGCCCCCACTTCTCTAGCTTCAGTGGGCAGCAGGACCCGCTCCCTAAAGTACTGCTGGGAGCCTCGTGGAAACTGAAAACTTACAAAAAAGAAAACCCAGCCCGGTTCTTGTGGTCAAAGTAGCGCCTGGCTCTGCCCCGCTGGAAGTAATGGGACTATCTCAGGCGGCAGGTAATGGGAGCAATGAGGCAGGAGAGGATCTGACCCCTGAGTTTTAAGTGAACCTGAAGGAAAAGATGGTTCTCTAGAAAGACCTCCTGTGTCTTTAACCCTAGGAAGGGTCCAGTGGTGGAAACAGCTGTCCGTCCCCTCCCCTCCCCAGGCAGGAGCTGGGCTGTTGCCACGTGAATGCCAGTATATATATGTATATATTGCAAGAAGGGGAAAGAACACATTTTAAAAGGAGAGTAATTTCCCTGGAGGACAGAAAAATGGAGGTTGTTTAAACGCCTGGCCCTTTACCCCAGATGATCCCTCCTTTCCACAATATCGACTTTGTGCCTTCGCCTCAATACTTGCCCTTGTGTTTGAATTAGGAGGGCAGATTTATCGCTCCTTCCCTTTTAAGTAATTTATTGTGGTAAATTAGTTTATATTTGAACAGACTCTTGGTCTCCTAATTCGCCTTCACCCAAACAATTCCCCAATTGCATCAATCTGCTGCCTCTGGAGAGACAGTGAAATCTAGTCAGGCGTTGAACAATAAAACCCACTTCAATTCGTTTTTATCCACACGGAGAGCCCTTTTAAATCAAGTTCCTAGCCAACTTTCCAGCTTCTCCCCCTCTTCCCCCTGACCCTTCCCGGTCTGCTAAATAAATAGGACCAGCTCTGGTTTATAACTCATGGGTCTATTCTTCTCCTAAGATTATGTTTTGAAAAGTACTTTAAAATCCACTTCAGGATCTCAGCCTTCTTATCATCTTTACTGCGGTGAATCGAATTATCTTATCTCTCCAGTAAGAACAAAGTAAACTAGGAAAAAATGCCTCCACTCCGTGTTTCTTACCAACTTTTCCAACTTGAGGGTCCTACTTTCTTCTACTGCACTTTAAACAGCTGCTTCCTTATGATTTCTGGGAATCGTTTTTCTTTGCCTTTGAAAGTCATGTACAATCTTCTTTTCCACTGCATTAGTAGGATCCCCTGATGAGTTGAATTGTAACTCTTCAATGCGCCTAAAGCAAACATTAATTCCAGAGAAATCACCCCCAGTTTATAAACTATCCCCTTTTCTGTTGAGAGATGTGGATTCCTTGCAAAGTCATTCTCTGGCCCTGTTGTATGTTATTGGCCTTCCAAAATGCAGTGTTCAAGAATCTCTTGTAGTTATTTATTTTTGCTCTTAGATCATGTAAGCGAGTGTGAAGTGCCTTAACACAACAACAAAAAGTCCAAACTTTTCTTTTTTAAGGAACGCTTCTTTAATAAGTTCAAAGAAGGTTAAACCAGGAGTGCATTTTTATTTGGAAAGAAAACAGGCAATTTTCAAACCACGAATAACAGCTTCTTCCAGATTGGGAGGGAGGGAGTTATTTCAGGAAAAAAATGAGGCTTTAAATCAACTTATACTAAGACTGAAATAATAGGGGTTGGTCTGTATTGCCCGCTTGTAAAATAACTGAGGCAAAAATATACAGCTGGGAGATACACAAAGCTAATCAGACAAACAAAACGTTTCACTTTCCCTTCTGATTTCTGGAAGAAGGGGGTCAGATCTCACTCTGAAATGTCTAGTTCAGTGCCTTATGAATATATAATATTTGGGACAGATGGGAAAGTATACACGTGTATCTATGTGCAAAATACCCATGTCATTCTTGAGTGTGTGTATATATGTGTGTGTGTAAAAGATGCGCATGTATGTGTGTATATATGTGTGTACACACACAGCACATTTATTTTATATTCAACGTTTATTTTACATATATGCTCTGTAGCCACACAGTATGGCTATAGAATACAATTAGCTGTGTGTGTCGACAGCCACATACAACTTCAAACTCCTCCAACGCTGGTCCTGGGAGCTGGAAGATTGACTCGGGAAAGCTGACCCCCCTTTCCCCTGCGAGTCTGTCATTTGTCAGCTCGGAGCTCTAGGTGTGATTGATACCCACAGGCCAGCATCCCCCGAAGTTGTACATCAGCCATAGACATTCCACCAGGCCTTCCCCAGCCTGCTTGTCGCCACCAGTCAGCAACCAACACCATTTGATTGAAATCAGGAAAGTCTTCCAGTTCCCTCTCCCCCCCCCCCCTCCTCCTTTTATCATCTTACAATAACATCATAGCGATCATTTATTTTTACAACCGAGCTGGGCTGCACCCGGCCCGCTTCCAGCCACATGAGAAGCGGTTTCTGGGGAGCCCGCGGGGAAATGAAATCAAATCAATCTTCATTATCGCCCCTTGCCGGGGATATTTATTTATTTATTTTTAAAAAAATCATTAAATGATACATTAAAAGGTTAAATAAAAACGAAAACAGGGGAGAGGGCGGGGGCTTCTTTCTCTTTCGTACCCAGCTCATGGGGGACACGTGAGATTGCTGCTAAAAGCAGGGATGGGGGTTAACTGAAATGGGTCCTTGCTAGCAGGTCCCCTCTGGTGCTTTGCAGTGGATCTTCAGCCCAGTGAAGCCAATGGGAAGAGTCCAGCTTCAAAATCCAGGCTCCCGTGAGGGTCGGCAGAGAAGAACTTGGGCTGATACATTCGCCTGGATTTCTTTCTTTATTCTCTGTTGACCCCGCTGCGGCTGGAGTCAATGGGAGTTTTGCAGCTGACATCCCTGAGTCTGACATTTCTCCAGGGCATGAAAAGTGGGAGACCGGCTGACGGGATGGGCAAACCGACCTGGCTATCGGCTGCCATCTCTGCTTAAGCAGAACTCCCCTATTCTCATAGCCCTGGGACAGGGCCCTCAGCTATTTCGCCTAGGATTTCTTTCATGCCGGACAAATCCAATACAGGTGAGATGAGGAGAAACCTTTGAAGTCAGTGGCAAAACTCCCTTTGACTTCCACGAGGCCAGGATTTCACGCGTGGGATTTTCACCTAAGATCTGGAGGTGGGCAAAACCGTCAGTGGCTCCAGTGGGAGGGATCTTCCCATAACATTTCATTTCTGGTCCTTATTTACCATGGCGCTCAGTCACTTCCCATGTACTGTTTCCCTTCTTCCAGCTGCGTTTCTTCCTGGGTCACGGTATCCGTGGCGCACGGGTGTGTTATTTTCAGTAGTGATGTTACAACGATTTGCCATGTAGGGAAAACAAGCTGGCCGGATCCTGGTAAGCCAGAGACCAGCCGGGGGGACACAGCACAGTTCTTTGCTGGAGCCAGGAGATTGCTGACAAAACCCTTAAAGGACGGAGAAAAGTTCTGCAGGTTCTTTGGCCGAAGAGAAGCCAGACGCCCCGGTGTATCTGACACTCGGTGTCCCGGGGCTGTTTGCTCTTGCAAAGAATCGTAGGTCGTATTTAGGAAAGTAGCCGGGGCCCGGGGGGGAGGCCGCTAAAGATCATTTTCAGAGGCACCTGAATGCGCAGCAGCTAAATGCTCTCCCATAGCCCCCAGAGAAAGGGCTAGGGAATGACGGTTTTGCCTTTTATTTCTCTGAAGACAAAACTGGGTTCCTCTGAGGACAGGCAGGCTGGCTCTGCCTGGCCCGGGTCGCCTGGGATCCCCGGGGGAAGTGACCTTGTCCGGGGAAGGGAGCGAGCGCCTAACGAGCTGCGTTTGGGTCAGTTTCAGAGTACTTGGAAGAATTCCCCGGGGATGGCCGAGAGTGTGTGAACTGCGGGGCCATGTCCACCCCGCTCTGGAGAAAGGATGGCACCGGGCACTATCTGTGCAACGCCTGCGGGCTCTATCACAAAATGAATGGCATCAACCGACCGCTCATCAAGCCACAGAAGAGGCTGGTAAGGCTGGCAACCCCAAACCGCTGATCTTTTCCCCCTCTCCCCTGCCCCGCGCTAGGGAAGTAGGGATCTGTGCCTGCGCCAGGCTCTGGCTAGAGGGGGTGGTTTGTGCGCTCCCAGGGGGGGAGAGGCGAGTGAGGTGCCTTGGCGCTGTCTTCTGGGGCTTGGAGAATTAAAGGTCCGGCCCCGGAGATGTTGCAGCTTCGAGGAATCCCGCTGAGAAGTGAACGCGTCAGTGTTACGCAACAATCCCAGCCCCATTTGCGCCGTTGGTCGGTGGCGATCGATGAGGATGATATTATTGCTCGTGAGTCGTTCGCTATTATTGGCTGGTGTGAATACAGCGAGCACACCCCACCCGCCCAGTTTGAGCTGTTCAGTAGGTAAAGGTGGAAAGGATGAAATGACATCAGCTCCGTACAAACGGAGACATTTTAGAACCTACGACTTCTGTGCAATTTTGCAAGGAAATTAACTAGCTATTTACACAGCTACTGCACCACTGGTGGGAATCCTACAGGATTGATTTGAAAGGATAGAAAGCGATAGGCTAAGAAACCAAAGGTTGTATGTTTCCTCTGGCATATGATTTATCTAATCAAAATCGAGTGACATGATCTCCCCTCAATCGTTCCCACAAAGAGAAATCCAGTTGCTTGCTTTAACCATAAAAAATAAAATAGTATTTGACACGGGAATACAGAGGTAAAACCCCTTAACCGACATCTAAAGCTGAGAACAATTGGGTGCTTTCGTTTTTGCAAGGTAGAATGCAATTAACATTGATAAGCGCGGGTTCTCTTGTCCTCTTTCCTCTCTGTCCACTTGCCTCGCGTTTGAAACAAAGGACAGGGTTTCTTGCTAGTCTGGGGGAAATCTTTAATGTTTGGGGCTGTATAAAAGCAGAATCTAAAGAGAGAAGCAAACTGTCATGTCCCTTTTTGTTTTGTTTTTAATATGACCACCTTTTCATTACCCCAGGACTGGCCTTTCTCTAAATATTTTTTATCCCCTCTATCAACAAAAAGTCTGTGTTTAAATTCAGGGGAAGTTATTCAATGTTCATTTGACATATTTTGACACTGTTCTTTAAAAAGAAAAGAAAAGAAAAGAAAAGAAAAGAAAAGAAAAGAAAAGAAAAAGGCCGGAGCTTAATTGGGATTCTAGTATACAGTGGCCAGTTAAAACAATATTGTGTGGGAGAGAATATTGTGTGTTTATAGTGTAGAAGAAGTGAATTTGCTTTTCATGTCAATAATAAAGTTATCTTTCCAAAGTTTTGCCTCTTGAGGCCCCTGAAATTTCCTGCTATAATGCCTAGCAAAAAAAACCAACAACTTATTTTGGAAGGCTGCCAAAGATAGATTAAAATGATCTATAGAGTGTCTGTCTGTGACCCTCTGGGTTTTTGATCACTTTGAGTGTATTTTATTGGGATAAATACATGCGTGCACATGTATGCATTGCTCTCTTAGAAGTAAGGAGTAGACAACTAAGAATCTACCAAAGGAAAATACAGCCAGGTTAGCTAGAGAATAAAAAATAGATATTAATGAGAATAAAGATCTCAAAAATGAGGGTCAATGCTATGGGACTGTACTTACATTTAAATGCTAACATGAGTAGCTGTGGTTTTCTGCCTCCAATGTATAAGGACCTCTTCAAGTGACAGGCAGAGATCTATTAGGACCCTCTAATGACTTAACTTGCTTATTATTGAATGCAGGAATTCACAGCTCCAAACACATTGGTGGATACAGGCTGATCAATAAAAAACATGTATGAACGCTGAGGATATTTTTAATATTGCTCTCAAATAGGAAAGGCCTGGTTCTGTGCATAGAGCTCTAACTAAGTATGCCTATCGCCTTTCCAGAGCTCCTTGTGCATTTCTGGGTTTGCAGAAAAGTTTTCCCATGTGGGCTCCCCAAGACCAAGAGAGAGGTCTGAGATCTGCCCTACACGCAAGTCACCAGCTCCCACCCTGTTGTCCTGCTTCCACAGTCACAGTTAGAGCTGAAGTCAGTGGGTGTGTGTTGCCTGAGTGTGGCTCTTCGAGGAGGCTGATCAGACATCCTGGCTCGGTGCTAATTGAGAGGAGCCATTTTTCAAGCGAGCACCATAAAAAAAATGGGCGGTAGAATGTTTACCTGATGCGTGGGCCCCGTACAAAGCCAGGAACCACTTTGATAGATTGTGGCTGAGGGTTGTTTAAATTAGCTGAAAAATGCAGCCGGGGAGTTACTAGTGGTGTGGCATGTGCCTGTCCTTGTGAAAACCTTGACCAAAATGAAGGCACTGAACACACTAGCTATTTGTGTGTTCAGTGAAGAGGCTGATCTTGCAATTCTGATTCAGGGGAATAGCCCCTTTGGAAGGTACAGGCTGGGCTCAAGGATAAAATGCCTAAGGTCTCAATTTAGGGCCAGACCCAGCTCCCATTAAAGTCCATCAGGCCTTTAATAGATTGAAATAATGAGTATATCTTAACAATTACTCTCCATAGTGTAAATGCCCTCAGGACAATAGGAAATTAAATGACATGCAACTAAGCAGTATTTTCAGATTAAATATGCCTCACAATTTCCAACCACTTCAATAATCGCAAACACATAGAATAGGCATATTATCAGATTAATATATAGTCGTGCATGCATCTAGATAGACAAACTGATTATCTATCTACTAGAATGCATATTATCACCTCTTTCTAATTTACTTAGGGTACATCTACACTACAGGGGGGAGTCGATTTAAGATACGCAAATTCAGCTACGTGAATAGCGTAGCTGAATTCGACGTATCACAGCCGACTTACCCCGTTGTGAGGACGGCGGCAAAATCGACTTCTGCGGCTTTTTGTCGGCGGCGCTTACTACCACCTCCGCTGGTGGAGTTAGAGCGCCGATTCGGGGATCGATTGTCGCGTCCCAACGGGACGCAATAAATCGATCCCCGAGAGGTCGATTTCTACCCGCCGATTCAGGCGGGTAGTATAGACCAGACCTTAGACTGGGCTGAATATGGAACAACAAGTGAACACTAATGTAGCCTTACTTCCATTGAAGTCGATGAGGGCTTTGCCACTGATTTAAATGGGAGCAGAATTGTCCCTGGTTAAATAAATACTGTAGGCTGGAATCGCATACAGTCACTGGTGCATTTCTGGCTGTCAGCATTGTCTGAAGGATGGGTTATGGTTACTGTGTTCATTAGTTGCTGTATCTTTTCATATTAAAGTATTAATCTTCCAGGTATTATACATTGGATTCCATCACAGTTGGGTCTCCTTGCAAGGGGGAGAAGGCGTGTCTTTTTCATGTAACTTCACCTTTGATATTTGAATTTAGTTGCAAAAAGTTTCACCTTTTCACACTGCAAACTCTGAATCAGTTCAGCTAAAAACTAGTAAATGTTTAGGATGAGTCCTTAGTGAAATGAAGTTTCAGTTGGAAATAGATTTCTTTGCTAGAGCTTAGGGTATGAATGCTTATGTAAAATCCCTCATTTTTACATGTATGTCTCCAAAACTGCAAAGACATTTGCACATGTTAACTTTAGATGTGTATGTAATCTGTGCATGTGTGTAAAGTAAAGCATGTGTGCAGAATTAGGGCTTATAGATAAATAATTTGGTAAAGACCCTAGTATTTTGGTATTAAAGACAGTTATCGATATAATGTAACAATATGAATAGGATATTACACTCATTACTCAGGTAAAACTCTCTTTGGATGTCAATGGACAGGTTTGACCGAGAATTTACAGGATCAGATCCATATAGCTCAGGGATCCCTAAGAAGCCCATTTTCCTTTGCATGATGATAAATCTTACCAAGGTCACTATGCAGGGACTTTGGTTTTTAACAAAATATTTCTATGAACAATTACAATCTCCGTGCAACATTTGTGCTTCGTGAGCGTCAGTGTAAATTGTCTGTTTTCTATCATATCGCCATTGAAGCTTTGTTTACAAGTTATCCAAGCAGATGCGATTTTTTAAAATTAAAACTAACATGTATCAGTTAAACTGTTTTAGAAGTCTAGTGCCAATTTTTAATAAGATTCCAACTTCTTATTATAACCAATTTCTTAAGACAAACAACTGTTTTAAAATGTAATTCTTCCGTCAGCCTTGCTGTGCTTTGCTTTCTGGTATTTATTGATATCTTCAAAGTCAGTCACTGGAAATAGTCAAGATGCTTGTGTCTGAATTAGAGCTGGGCCGGAACTATTCCATGATTTCAATTCTTCCCATTCCAAAATGGAACAATCCCCCAAAAATGTGAAATTTCCCCTTAAATCAAAATTTAAAAAAAATAATTTCAGGTGAATGGAAATGTTTCGTTTTGATAAAAATGAAACATTTCCTTCTGATTTTGCTTTTTTTTTTACATTATACATAATATAATATCAAAACAAAATGTTGTTTCAAACCAGAAAATTAAAATGTTGCCTCCATTTTGACGTCATCAGAATGCTCCATCCCATTATTTTAAAACATAATTTCATTGAAATCCACACGTTTCCATGGAACGTTTTGCTTTCAATGAATCAGCATTTTCTGATGGAAAAAACATTGTGTCAGAAAACTTCCGACCAGCTGTAATGTGTATACTGGGGCAGATTCTGATCTTAGGTATAGTGATGTAAATCCAGAGCAACTCCACTGATTTTGAATGCCTTTTTTGTTGAGAGAACTGTGTAACAAAAAATACCCAGGACCGTTATCTGATCTGAATGATGCTGGCATTGTAACTGACTTCAGAGCAGATGTTTCTCAGAGTTCTTTCAATACCTATAGCAGATGAAATAGAGACAAATAGGTTGCACCATTATTAAGGGTGCATAGAGTTAGGAAAGGCGAACTCTCACACCTTCCCACTTGTGTACTATGTCCAGGCTGCCTAAGGACCTTGTGGCTATTTCCTATGCTACAGGGGGTTAGGCCTGATCACTGCTCACCCATTCTTTATGCAACAGCCCCATCAGTAGAGCTGGTCAAAAATTTTCTGATGCAATGGTTTTCTGTTGGAAAATGATGATTCAACAAAATCTAAACCATTCCACTAGAATGTATCAATTTCACCAAAAAATCCAGTATGAAATTATCAAAATGCTTCATTTTGACAATAATATACTAGAATATAGTCGAAATGATCAAGTCAAAAAATGTTTTGATCTTACCAAAACTAAAAGGTTCAGTAAGGTTGAAATGAAATATCTCAGAATATTTTGTGACATGAACATTCAGAGATTTAGACTTTTTGTCCTGATTTGAGACAAAACCAAATTAAAAATCCCAGAATTTCCCATGGGATGGAAATTTAATTTTTCAACCAGCTCTCTCCATAAGAGGAAAAGTGATCAAGTTAGAGATGGTTTCAGAGCTTAGTCCCACTTATTGCATGTTCTGAGCTCAAAACACAGATATGTAACAGCCATTTGATATGTCCAGCATTACCTACGTACTATACTCCTCAGCGCCAGATCAGGAGGAACTGTTATTAGTTTGTTATTTCTGATGGTATTTCCAGCTGGGGGATGTAATGCATTTGCATATGTATATATTCAAAGCTCCAGGCCTTGCTGCATTGGGATATGCTGCTAAGGTTTTTTGTTGAAGTATTAGGACTTATTCATTGTTGGGGCTTTCCTGGTACAGGCCGTCTGCCTAGCACTGGGGAATCATTACTGACTAAATACTTTTAATTCCCAGTTTTTAGAGACGTAACAGCTAGGACTGACAAATGGAACTAATCTAAGATTTAGATAAACCCCAACATGTACAAGCCATCCTTCTTCTGACCAGCCCCAAATCTCAAGCTGTAGAGGTCTAGGGCCATGTGCAAAGTTTACTGCACACAGGCCAGGTGTGTGTCTTAGGCCTTGTCTACACTACAGAGGAAATTCAATCTAAGCTACGCAATTTGAGTTACGTGAATAGCATAACTCAAATGGACGTAGCTTAGATCTACTTACCACGGAGTCCACACTACGCGATGTCGACAGGAGATGCTCTCCCGTCGACTCCCCTTACTCTTCTCGATCTGGTGGAGTACAGGAGTCAATGGGAGAGCAATCTGTGGTCGATTTAGGTCTTCACTAAATCGACCGCTGATGCATCGATCGCCGCTCGTCGATCCCCTGGTAAGTGTAGACAAGCCCTTAGCCTGTCTGGCAAGCTCTCACACAGCTCCTCTCCCTCACTCCCACCTCCCAAAGACTCCCTTTATCAGACACACGCATGCCTAGCCTCTCATTTTTAATGTCCAGGCAGTATCCTATTCAGGTCAGGATTCATGACCATGTGAAGGATTTTCTCTGGCCATGACAGGCCCTGGTAGGGACAGGGTTTTACACCTATAGGGTCTGATTTGGCATCCATTGAAGTCAATGGCAAAGTTCTTACTGACTTAAGTGCTGCAGGATCACGCTTCTAGTGAAGCGAACCTCATGCACCTCAGCAGTTTCAGACAGTTGAAAACACGAGATGCTCATGATAGCTGCTCTTTTTGCTGCAGCGATTCCTTGCGCGTTACTCCAGTTGAAGTCAACAGGACCCTTGGCTGAGCAAGGAGGCTAGTACAGACTAATATCATTTGGATTTGTCAGGAAAATAAATGGTCAGGTCTGATACATTTACATTTTAACGAGCCGCTGAGCATGTAACACCCATTCCCCAGAGGGCTATACATGCACAGTCACTATTCTTCATCATTTTTAAGCAATTATTCATACCCGATTCAATGCTGTGAACTGGAAACGGAAAACATTGGGACCAGCTCCTGTAATCAACTCCGCGTAGGCAGACACTTGTACCCATCTGCAGGCCTGTGAACCAAAGGGTCTGATTGCAGGATCAGGGGTTGGCCTATGGAAACCCACAACTGACATGTACAATTCCCATTGACTTCGGTGGGAGTCCCCTGCACAATGCTTTGGCCTTAAGGGGGCAGATTTTCAAAAGGATTTAGCTCCCATTTAGGCACTGGAAGGGGCCAGATTTTCAGGATAATTCAGGCCTTTTTGAAAATCAAACCATTAGTGTCACAATGGGAGCTGATCGGTGCTGAGCACTGGAAAATCTAGCCCTTAATGTCAGATTCCCATTGGCATTTTTCTACTGGTATTTGAACACTGTTGTCCTTTTCTTTATTCGTCATATAAAAAAACCTGGTTGTTCTGGTGATTTAAAAACAAAGTGACTGGTCCATCAGCAAGCCGACAGCTGGAATACCAACCACTTCCTGCTGCAGTTACAAAATCCAGTCTCCAAATGGAGAAATGGCTCAGCCAGAATAGAACAAGCCAGTCTGTAGTCTCCATACGCAAGATCATTTGAAAAAAGAATACAGTTCTGCTCCCATTCAATCAGTAGCAAAACTCTCATTGTCTTCGCTAGAGTCAGGATCAGAACCACCTGGGAAACAGGTTTAAACCTCAAGCAGTAAGGCAGAGGTGGGAGGGCAAAAAGGGGTGAAACTGAGGATGGCTGTGCTCTGGTTCTAAGGGCATGTCTACACTACAGCCACTTCAAAGGCACAGTTACGGCGCTGCAGCCGTGCCACTGTAGCATGGACACTTCCTACATGGATGGAAGGTTTTTTTCCCCCATCCATGTAGTTAATCCACCCCTCAAAAGGAGGTAGCTAGGTTGACTAAAGAATTATTCTATCAAACTAGCCGTGTCTACACAGGGGATTAAGTCAACCTAACTACATTACACAGCTGGACACAACATTTTTCACAGCCCTGAGCGACATAGCTTGGTTGATCTAATCTCTAAGAGTAAATCAGGGCTAAGGGGCCCAATACTACCATCCCTATGTAACAAACCTATGTAACAAACCTTCCACTGATATAAGCTCTGCAGAAATGGGTCCTAAGCAATTGTTAACATCACTGAGTCTATATTAGTTACCAACAGTTGAGTAAAGGGAGCTGGAATGAGCTCTCAATACACTCCAGGAAACGGACCCATGTCTTCTTGTCCAGTTTATCCCTATTGTTTTCCCTTTGTTCCTATTTAAAGTCTTACAACAGACTTGGTGCTTGTGGTGGTTGTTATTTAATTAACTTTGAAATATCTGAGCTGAACAAATTCCACAAGGATTAATTTTTAAGACACATGTTGTCATCCTAAGTCTGATTTCTCCTTGCCCTTCATAAAACCACTGTTTACATTCCCAAAACTTAAAAAAAAAAAAAAAAAGTCGAGTTTCAGGGTTTCACATTTGCTTTGATTTTGCTAAGTCCTAGACTTAAAAAAAAAAAAGTTTTCTGCACAGAATTTTTCTGTGCAATATCCCTGCATAGAGTCTTCACTAGCTTCGTTGGTAGTAAAAGGTGCTGTACTTGAAGCAGTGAATGCAATGAAACACTAAAGTCTTGTTAAGATGAGGAACCATTGAATTACACTCCCTTATAGTGCATAAAAATATATACTTTGTAATAAAATAATGCTCTGTTGTCTTTATCTTATGAGCTTCATTCTGTAACCAGCCTAGACAGATATTTCACTATGTATTATTTTGCCTGCTGGATATGCTGCTTTTACTATGCAAAGTTGCATTAAAATAAAAGGCATATTTTGCACTAGAGATTTCAATATGACTGCCCAGTGCAGCAGGAACAGTATTTAGCAGTTCTGTGTACAGTAGTGTAGTCATGTATATGAAGATACGGTAAGTAAGAATAATACAGTTACTAGCCCCTTTTATATGATAACGGCAATGTCCTGTAAGTAGCATAGGCAGCAGTTTTGCGACATATTTTTTATCTTTGACATGAACAGAATGCAACCCTATTGATTTCCATAGAAAGCTATATTACTTAGTGATGGGCTGGGATGGAATTTTGTTTTATAGAGCATCTTTCATAGTCAAGGTATCTTGAAGCACTTTACAAAATAGTAAGTTAGGCCCTGATCCTGAAAGCACATGTAACTGTGCATACGGGAGTCGTCCCATTGATTTTAATGGGACTGCTCATCTGTATAAAGTTAAGCTAATGCACAAGTGACCCTGTCCCACAGGTAACAAGCAGCTCGGAGCCCTGGCTCAAGCTGAAGCCCCGGAATGCCTGAAGCGGGATTCTCAGCCTAGGTGGAGGAATAGCTTTCTCTCCAGCAGGGCACAATCCGGCAGCATGCTGAGAACACGCCAAATACCTGATACCTGTCAGACCCCACAGCAGAAAGGCTGGATGCAGGCCTTTCATAATGCAGTTTCGGGTCGACCAAAACTATTTGCAAATCCAAGTCCAATCTGGTGAACAGTTTCACCCAAAAAAAGAAACAGAGAATTTTCCCCCCGAAAAAGTCAAACTGTTTTGTTTTGACATTTTCAAAATAAAACATGACATTTTGTTTAGAAATGTAGCTAGATTTTTTTTAAAAGGGTAAAAACACCCAAAATGAAACAAAACAAAATGGAAAAATGGGGGGGGGGGGAATTGATTTGGGTCAAATGAAACAAAATATTTTTCAGAGTCTTTTGGTTTGGCTGCCAAACCAAAAATATCAATTATCTGCTGGCTCTATTCTTAACTTGGTTCTTATTCACGTCCACAATTGTAAGATTGGGCCCTTTCTGAGGAATCAACTATTGTCCAA
This sequence comes from Terrapene triunguis, assembly GCF_002925995.2. Taxonomy (NCBI): domain Eukaryota; kingdom Metazoa; phylum Chordata; order Testudines; family Emydidae; genus Terrapene; species Terrapene triunguis. Next base: position 7,703,215 of record NW_020664481.1, read on the forward strand.
GTTACCGAGGTTGTAATTTTTTTGTAAGGCAAACATAGAACTTTCCACTGCAAATGTGGCACAGAAAAATACCACCTGGTTACTGCAGCACCTCATGAAATAATTTCAGTAGAGCATGGATATGTTCCATGCAAGTTATTGCACTATTAGCAAAAAAACCCCCAACAAAGAACAAAAAAGGAATTAAAATGATTAAAATGTTCTTATAATAAGAACAATGTTCTCATGAAAATCAATAACACCAATCACATTCTGAGCTGAGGAAGCAGGTTCGTTTGATAGAGAGATTTCAGAAAAGAGTTACTATAGCCATTATTTAACTCTTCATGCGTAGGTAATTCCACTTATAACATCCTTTGGGGACCTTGACTTGGGGTTTGAGCTTAAATACCATGTTAACTGATGGGTATCTAGATCTGTGCAAAATGTATGATGTGTTTTGATTAACTGTCTCATCAGTTTCAGTTCCTGTGTTTTCCCACTCCTTGAGTTTTAGGCTCATTCAGAGCTAGAATGGCAAAGGAACTCAAATTAATAATCCCCAGTTCTTATGTAGTGTTTTTTATCAGCAGATTTCAAACTTGTGTGTTTTGCAACACTCTGCCTTGTGTCTGGGTTTGTATGGTTTCATGAGACATCTCAATGATCCAGATTTCAGAGGTTTCACAAAGGTTCATTTGACCAATAAGACCCACCATTTGCCCACCTGTAGCAAACTGTCTAATGACCCCGTTCCCCAACAGTCATGCCTGTCTAAAGTGGCAGCAAGTTTTGCTGAGTTTTGATTTTATGTTTTTGGGGTTCAAAGGTATTTTCTATGAAACTCCCCTGCTTCCATTTCCATGTTCCGAGTCTCTGATGGCTTTGTGGTTTTCTGTAAACACTCAGACAGCTCCACAGAGGGACCATCCTCTGTTAATTCTGAGTTTCTTGGGCCAGTAGCTCTGTCAGACCTTCATGTAGCTAACTTTAGCATACATTTTATTAAATATGCTCAGACGAATGATTCCAAGAGCTTTATCAGCAGCAGTTGGCTGTCAAGTGCAGCCCATGAAGGGCTTTTTGTTTAAGTGTGCGCTACATTTATATAAATAAACACTGGAGTACAATGTTGAAGTCAACAACTTCCTAGACAAGGTCAGAATGCTACAATGGTGGACTTGGGTTGGGGGTGGGGAAGGGCAAGAACGCTCTTTCTTTTAAGTAAACTGCTGGGAAATTAGCAATAACATTTTGTACCTTTGTCCTTCAGTAAGCAAAAGTAGCCTTGACTGTGTCTTTCTTGCTGCAGTGGAAAGTTAAATCACAATGGGCAACTTCAGAGAATGTTTAAAGTTTTTTAGACCCAGTATTTTGGTAACCCTGGGCCTGATCATGCTCCCAGTGACTTCCCTAGGAGAAGGAGATGACCCCATGGTCTGTAAACTTGTTTGAAACAGCAATTTATTAAACTATCTTATAGTTGGTTCTGAAATGCCGTCAGTTACATATTACCCACTCTTCCGTCACAGAACTGCTAGGTGACTGATGATGCAAAGATTACAGAGTAGGAAGGATTTTCCACTGAGTTAGGCATTGAACTGGAACTGAGGAGATGCGGTTTATATTCCCAGCTCAACCACTGACTTCAGACTTGTCTACTACATGGTGTTTTAGTCCACACAAGAGGGTGTAACTTTTAGTCTGCGCTAGGGTACCTGGGTGGACCCCGCTGGTGCACACTAATGTAGTACCATTTGAAATGGGAGCACATTAACATGCACCAGGGAAATGTTAGTGCGCACCAGTAGGGTCTACACGAGCCATTTAGTGCACAATACCCTAGCACAGACTAAAATTGACACCTTTATGGTGTGAACTAGAATGCCGTGTAGACAAACTCTTTGTGTCTGACTTTGGAGAAGTCATTTAATCTATCCGGTGCCCCAGTTCCCCATTTGTTTAGTGGAAATAGCACTTTCCTGTCTCACAGTGGTGGGGAGAGAATAAAATCCATTAGTGATTTGAGGCCCTCAAATACGAGGGTGATGAAGGCTATAGAAGTATCTAGATAGGAAGACCACTTTGGTGCCATGCCTAGTATTGGAATTCAGTGGTCAGGAGCCCAATTTTCAGTCTGACCTCATGTCATGAGACCTATTTGATCATCCTGGGCAGTGGGTCCAGCCCCTCAGGTAGTACTGGTCCTTCTAACACTTAAGGGTGGAATTTTCCAAAGCTCTCAGCGCTGGCCTTACTCTACATCCAGTCAGTGATAGAAGTCCCCCTGTCTTCAGCGAGGACAGCTAGGCCAAAACCAAGCACTTTGTAAACCCTTCCCTTAATACCAGACGTGGTCCTTACTACTGTGTGTAGGCCTGTTGGCGTGCTGTATGTGCTGCTTCCATGGGACTACTGATGACAGGAGAGACTATGGGACTGTTTGCAGGCTGGGTTGTGCCAATTCTGCAAGGTGCTGATCTCCTTCTTCTCTGGCTGAGTTAGCTGAGGATACTCAGCTCCACACAAGATGTGAGCTAGGCAAATGGAGCCTAATAGGAGTTAAGGAGGCATATCTGAGGGCAGGATTTTGCCCAGGCTAGCTATACCAGGTATAACATGACCCCATCCCTCTTGCTCAGGACAGAAATTGCTAGGGAAAGATTTTGAACATCATCAGCTTCTTTTCTGTGCAAAAGTAATCCGCTTGCATCTCAGGGTTATGTTTTGACAGGTTATTTTTTGAAAAATAAATAATGTATAAAGGAATATAATGATCTGCAACAAGTTGCTGAAGCTGCTTCACTTAGCAACCAATGACTCAAAGAGCGTTCTGTCACTTTGCCCTCCCTGTCTTCTGAAACTCAAATCTGATCCGCACTTAACAACTAACCTTGTAAAACGTTTCATTTTTATTCCGTCTCCCTTTACCCAATTTATCACAATGCTTAGTAATGATAGGACGCAATAATGGAAAAACAAAACAGATGTGGAATTCTTTGTTACTTGCATCACCCAACATCTATCTCCGCGATGAATTGACATTTTTGTCCCCAGGCTGAAGAATATCACTCCAACACCTGAATGTGGCAATAGTCCATGATATTAAATATGGCACCAATATCTTTACACTTACTGAAGTCTCCTGTTCAAATAGCTGGAATGCCTAGCGCTAAGAGACATTACAATGAAACGCCCATAAGTTGACAAGCTAAAACCCTGTGTTGAGAGCTCTGAATTTCCCACTAGCTGAGAACACAATTGACAGAGACAGGCCTGCTGTTTCTACAAAGTGTTTCTGCTTCCAGCTAAAGAAACATTAGCTTTGGGACCTGACCTGCAGTCAAGCCACCCACAAAAATTGGAATTAATTAGTGTTTGGAAAGTGCTTTGGGCTCTTTAGATGAGAGGCGGGAGATGCAGGAAGTGCAGAGGATCGTTCTCTTTCTATGAACCCCTCCCAAGCCCAAACACCACTGATGATTTACACCAGAGATCAGTCTGGCCCCCATTAACTTTAACAGTTAATTTAAATCGACAGCATTTTTCTATGGAGTTTGCAACATTTCTGCTTTCAAAACATGGATAATAATTCTTATAAGATCCGTCTCCCTCTGAGTGGATCACTTGGAAATTATTGCACCATGTTATGAAATATTATTTCTTGGAACATATTTGTTCAACATTAGTGGAAGGGATTAAAAGGATGTTTGCCAGGTTTATCAAGCTCCATAAAAGAAGGTTTGCAAATCAAAGTGAGCTCACTGGATTGCTATTTCTTTGATGTGAATTTTATTATCTTGTGCATTTAGTCAACATTTTTCATTGTCCAGGAAATCAGTGTAATTTGAGATTTTTCCTCTTCCCCCTGCATGCAAACTCTTACTTTTCTTTTTTTCACGTGTGTGGGGTTTTTTTAGTCTTCGTCGAGACGTGCTGGTCTTTGTTGCACTAACTGTCACACAACCAATACTACCCTCTGGAGACGGAATGCAGAAGGAGAGCCAGTCTGCAATGCCTGTGGATTGTACATGAAACTCCATGGGGTAAGGCGCTCATTTATCCTCTATAGGAAACCATTTTGTCTTTAATCATTTCCCACCAGGTTTAAAATATCCTGCCTTCACTTCCTATTGGAAGGGGAAGCTTTATCCAGTCCAGGAATTGGAAAGAATTCAGAAAAGAGCTAAAGGAATGATCTAAGGTCTGGAAAACATGTCTTATAGTGAGAGACTTAAGAAACCCAGTCTGTTTTGTTTATCAAAGAGGAAGTTAAGAGGTGATTTTTATCATGATCTACAAGAACATACATGGGGAAGACATTTCTGATAGTAGCTGGCTCTTTAATCTAGCACAGTGGTTCCCAAACTAGGGGCGCGGCTTTTTTCAGGGTAAGCCCCTGGTGGGCCGGGCTGGTTTGTTTACCTGCCGCGTCTGCAGGTTCGGCCGATCGTGGCTCCCACTGGCCGCGGTTCACTGCTCCAGGCCAATGGGGGCTGCAGGAAGGGTGGCCAGCACGTCCCTCAGCCCACGCCACTTCCTGCAGCTCCCATTGGCTGATAATGGTGAACTGCGGCCACTGGAAGCTGTGATCGGCCGAACCTGCAGACACGGCAGGTAAACAAACGGGCCCGGCCCACCAGGGGCTTACCCTGAACAAGCCGCGCCCTTAGTTTGGAAACCACTGATCTAGCAGAAAAAGGCATAATGAAATTCAGTGGTTAGGAGCTGAAGCTAGATAAATTCAGACTAGAAATAATGTGCACATGTTTAACAGTGATGATAATTAACTATTGGAACAATTTACCTACGGACGTGGTGGATTCTCCATCACTTGAAGTCTTTAATTCAAGGTTTGCTGTCTTTCTAAAAGATCTGCTGTAGATCAAACAGAAGTTAGGAGCCTGATGCGGAAATTACTGGGTGAGGTTCTCTAGCCTTTGTGATGCAGGAGGTCAGAGTAGATGGTTATAACAGACCCTTCTGGCCTTAAAATCTATGAATTTTAAAGACGGTAATGCTTCTTTCCTTTCTATTATCTCAGGGACACCAGTGTGATTGTGTTTCTGCTAACATTTTAATATGAATTTTGTGGATAAGAAAAGATGTATGATTGCTAGCCTGGAGTGCCCTGTTTCCACAGAACAGGAACCTCCAAGTTAGCAGCAGGACAAACTTTCCCAGACCAGGACTATGCACCTGCCCAGACCTGGCAGGGGCATTTCTAGAGGAGACTGGATGGTTTGGTCTCCACACCCATTCGATTCTTGGTTTCTAGCAAGAAGGGCAGTTAGCGCCAAGTTGTGGAGGTGGTTTGATGACATTTATCCACTCAGGGCAGGAACAACTAGTGAATTGTCCATAGGCCACAAAGCAGACTTTGTGCTTCAGCCTGGGCCAATTTGAGCCAGTGCCCTAGAGGTTAACATCTCCCTATCCCATGACCATTCCCCATGAGACATCCAGTGCCCCACACCCTGGTGTAATTTAATAAGACATAGTTGCAAAGGTCACTAATAAATCAGAAAAAGGAAAATAGGAAATAATGGGAAAAAAAACAAAAATTGTGGGAAAGCCTCAACTGTTCAGCCTTAGACATCTTCCAGCCAAGGCCTGTTGTGGAGAAAAATAGCACTTAGTGAAGGACAAGGTCTTTGCACATGCTACAGTGTGTAAATATAAAAGCAACACACGTGGTAGAGCTCAGTACAATACAATATTAATGATTCCAAATTTTGTGGGTGTCAAGGTGCCACGACCTCTGGCAATGAAAAAGGAAAGCATCCAGACAAGGAAAAGGAAGCCTAAAAACATTACCAAAGGCAAAACCTCGACAGGTATGGTTCTTTTATTATTCCTCCCTCTGGCTTAGACCATAAGCAGGGCCTAATGTTGTCAGTGATTCTACAGCTGTGGAATTGGCTAAAAAATTAATTCCTGCTACAGGAATATGCCTGCAGAATCTAATCTTTCCTACAAGAAAAAAAAAGTGTCTTTTAGTCTTTATGACCGGGGAAAAAATCCTCCAGATGCGAGCTGATGCAATGTTGTTTTCCTGAGCCTCAAACAAGAGTACCATTCTTCTCAATGGGGTGTCCACTCATGTTGGCGATGTAAATAGCAGTGCTGTTAGCTATCTCACTGCTGGGCATTTTAGAAGAAACATGCAGTCACTGTATCCCTTGCTGTTGGATGGATGGTGTCTATAGGGGTGGGAGCAGTAGGGCAGCTGGGTATTGTCAAGAGTTGCTGGGGCAGAGGGAGCTAGGAAAGGTTAAGAGATGATTTAAAAAATTCCCCTCAGAAGCACTTGAGAGAGATCTTGTCGATTTCGCTTTGCTGCTATACTCCTCCATGCTGCACGCCAGGGTGGGCAAAGGGCTCCTGAATAGCAGCTTCAGCAGCAAGGGTGTGACTGGTGTAAAAGGGAAAGGCAGGGGCTGGGAATGCCTCAGATGGTCTGCTGAGCCAGTGAGGGGAGTGCCTCATGTCGCCCTCAGCAGCAACCCTCTTGCTGGTTAAGAGCGGGGCTGCTGGACTCTGAAACCGTTCCAGCCCTCTTTAGTCAAATGCATGATGAGAGCCATGATGTGGGGCCTTTAGTTTGATGGGTGTTAAGGTGGGGAGCAAATGAGTGGACTCTTCTCAGGGCTCTGACAGGAAGGACCACCCAGGAAGAATAATGTTCATGTCTATCACATGCCTTCCTCCCTCCCAAGTACAGTACCTCTAGCGTGTCACTTACCAATCAGTTTTGTTTTTGCCATGTTTTACCTGAGAAACAAACAAACTACCACACAAAAAGTACTGTCATGCTACAATAATGCCATGAGATAGGAGATTCGCCCCTAAAAAGTCCAGGCAGCTATTAAAATATAAATGACTGTTTCTTTGAGAACTGACTTATGTGTATGTTACTTTATCAACTTGTAACGGTTCTCTTTCAGGGTCTACAACTTCAGCCACTAACTCCCCTTCTTCCATTACAAACTCAGACAGCACCGTCACTTTAAAAACCGAATCCAACGTGACATCACAGTACCCCGGACAAACCATAGTGTCAGTCTCCCAGGTAAAGCTTGAGAACAGAGAGTATTTGTTCACATTGATTTTTTGACTAGCTGGTACAGGACTAAGTAGTTTAATTGTCTGTTGCTATAACAAGCCAGTTTCATAATTAGACTCTCCCATCCACACCTCAAGCTATCTTCTAACCCATAAACACACCTTTTGCTCTGGAAACTATTAGGCACAGATATCAAGGGTCGCCACAAGTTTTATAGTTGGCACAGAGTCCAGTTCTACCTGGTACACAGCTTCAACTCTCATTGATGGCAATGGGAGTTATGGCTAGGTAGAATTTCAGGGTTGGAAGAGGGACGTCAGGAGGTCATTGAGTCCAACCCGCTGCTCAAAGCAGGACCAATCCCCAGACAGATTTTTGCACCAGATCCCTAAATGCCCCCCCCCCCAAGAATTAAACTCATAACCCTGGGTTTAGCAGGCTAATGCTCAAACCACTAAGCTAGGTAGCTGGGCTTGATTCTATTCTTGCTCCATTGTAAATCAGGAATAACACAATGGAGTCAATGGAAAACCAGTGTAAGTGAGATTAGGAACTTGCTGAGTTCTTGACAGCTTTCTAGTCAGACAGGTATATACTTACCTGTATGGAGTTTTCTTTATTATTCTGCTGGCAATTAGAAGTGAATTTAACACTCATGAAAGTGCAGCACAGAGTGTTCTCTAGAGATCATTGGGTGTCAGACCCATTTCCTGTCTCACGAGTTTGTCTGAATGGGTTGCATTGGGTGCATGGATTGGTGCTTTGTTTCTCTGGTGGAAGAGATGGCTCTAAATCAAAACATTCTGACTGTGCATCATCTTTATATTGGGTCTAACCAAGCCCCTGAATCTGAACATGTCTGAACTTAAGGGAAGTTCCGACTGAGATCCCAACTGCAGGACTTGGTGCCCTCTCTAGTTTGTAGTAGAGGTTCTTGGTTGACTTTGATAAATTTCATTGGTGTTATGATTATAAAGAACATACATGTGCCCAAAGATCTCTGAACTGGACACAATCAATCAATCAGTCAATCAGTAGAGCCAGTTATATCACAGGCTTCTTCCAGAGAGCTCTGCTAAGGCACTTTAGTCTTAGAATGAAGCAATCCTCTTGTCTAGTTCCGGGGTTCTCTTGAGCATACAATTCTGATAGGGTCTAATCTATCATATTCATGATCTGTCATATTCATACTATTAAATTATGACAAATCTGACTATTCTTTTGCTAATGACATGGTGCGAGTAATGGGTTTATCTTACATCCCCTTAATTCCAAATTGGAACAGTGTCAGCTAAATTGCTGGGGTTTTCAATTGAGCCTAAGGAAGATAGGCACCGAATTCCCATTTCGTTTCGATGGAAGTCAGACACCCAATTCCCTTAAGTTTCTTTGGAAATCCCATCCTAAGTGATTAGCTAGATGATTTTAGAGCTAGATTATTGCATCACTGATCGAAGACAAATATAAATAAATAAAAGTAACTGTAACTCAATGTTCTCATTTTGAAACTGCTGCTTTCAATATATATTAAAATACATCAGTGGCATTATAATAATTTCTCCTTATCATAATCTTCATAGGCTCAAAGCCAATCGGATGACACATTGGCCAGTGGCCATTCCGAGTTCAAATTTGAACCTGAGGATTACGCCTTCACTTCTGCTACCATGACTCAACAGTCAGGACTAAGCATTCCCCTCCGTCAGGACTCTTGGTGTGCACTGGCATTGGCCTAGAAACGAGGCTTCCAATAAAACACTTTGGACCAACCTTTCTACCTTCCCCGCTAATGGATAACAGGCAAAAGGAATGGCTGCCTTAGAGCTTTGGGACTGAAAGGTTTCAAGTAGTCAATATATGATTCTATGTTCAAAGACAGATTTCTCTCGGAAGCTATGAGTGAAAGCTTAGAAAATGTTGGCTGTACTTGGCCAAGTTCATTCTTCCTGACTGACTGGTTCGGTGGTACTCACTCCTCTAAAAGCTTTCACTCTGGAGACGCCTCCCCAAAGCAAAAGAAATGGGGATGTCTCTCTTTTCATGAGGAATCCTTTATCTTCCCGAGACGAAACAAATAAATACATCCCAGAATCTATGTTTATTCACGATTATTTCTCCCTTCTATGACTCCTCTGTGTGCAATTTCTTCCACTGTCCAATAAAGACTGTGATAATATGGCACCAGGTAATTTAATTCTATTAACACGTAAACCGTGTTGCCTCCTTATGTTTACTGGCCACGGCAGGAAAGGAAAAAAAGACCCTGTTGTTTTAAACATATACTGTTTTATATTAAAAACAATCATCTCTATAGCGTGTTAGCTTCTGAAGCATTTACTCTCTCAACACTGATCCCACAAGTCATCCATGAGATAAACACGCTGCTCTTCCAGTTCTATCTCCAAAGAAAGAATTTCTTTTTCTTTTTAGGCAAACCATGTGACAAAAATGGTCAAAAAAGATTCCGATAATAATAAAAAAAATCTTGAAATGTCCTTTTTCTTTTGGGTTATTTTGTTGTCGTTTCCAGTGTTGCTAACTCCAAGCATTCAAAAATCACAAGCAAAGCCCCTAAAAATCATGAGATCGGCTTAAATTCATGAGATTTAAAAAAAAAAAAAAAAAAAAACCTAATACATGTGTGGCTCTTTTTGTTTGCCTTCTGGTGTTGGAATGTTTAGAGTTCACATTTTCGAGCTTTTCGCTGCAGCACGGGCAGGGCTTACAGACTCCTCTGTCGGAGAACTCAGAGCTGGGATTATGGTCTGGGAACTGGCTCTGTAAAATGGCGGCCTGGTCTACAACAGGTCTATTTTCGGTGTGCATCCTGAGTCATAACTTATTACTTTAGGGAGAAAATAAATTGTTCCTACTCTTTACTCCTGCCAGCAATGGAGAACCCATGCAGTTACAGGTGCATTGACGTTAATGAAAGACTGCCCTTGACTTCAGTGGGAGCCCTTTCCATTGGCTTGCATGTGCTTTTGGATCAGCTTCTTAGATCAGGTGGTCTTATCACATAGGGTTCTCGATTCCCCTTGATTGTGCAACAGCAAGACAAGTCAAATTGCCATGAACCCATGGAAATGACGTTGGTGGGGCCTCATGGAGGTGGTAGGGAGCTACATAGTGACATTCACCCCAGTGCATCGCCTCCCTTTGCCCCCTACAGTTGCCTTGCCAGAGCAGCCTCCACAAGGCCCTGGGGAGAGGAGTGAGGGAAGAGCCCTTTGAGCTCTCTGGTCCAGGGCTGGCCAACCTGTGGCTCCGAAGCCACATGCGGCTCTTCAGAAGTTAATACGCGGCTCCTTGTACAGGCACCAACTCCGGGGCTGGAGCTACAGGCACCAACCTTCCAATGTGCCGAGGGGTGTTCACTGCTCAACCCCTGGCTCTGCCACAGGCTCTGCCCCCACTCCACCCCTTCCCGCCCCCTCCATTGAGCCTGCTATGCCCTCGCTCCTCCCACTCGCCCCCAGAGCCTCCTGCACTCCACAAAACAGCTGATCGGGAGGTGCGGGGAGGGAGGAGGAGGTGCTGATCGGCGGAGGTGCTGATCGGCGGGGCTGCCAGTGGACGGGAGGCACTGGGAGCGGGTGGGGGGGGGGAGCTGATGGGGGGCTGCTGACATATTACTGTGGCTCTTTGGCAATGTACATTGTAAATTCTGGCTCCTTCTCCAGCTCAGGTTGGCCTCCTCTGTGACACTTGTAATGCACTTAGCACCTGGGAGCTGCCTAACTTCCCTTTGCAGCTTTTGTGAACACAGGGGATGTGCTTGGTTGGGGGTGAGCTCAGGTGGAATAGAGTCAGTGCTGGGGGGGGGGGGGGGGGAGCGTGATCAGAGACACCCCATTTTTGAAAAGCAAAAAAAAAGGGGGGGAGCAGAAGTTGAGTAACGTCATAAAATTACTTTTCCAGACTCTCTTATTTCTCACATCTAAATTAAAACTCTGCCTAGCTGGATAGCTATTTATGGTCAGGAAGCTGTCAAGCAATAGTCCCTTAATATAGACACAGACTGGTACAAGGCTTCCTGAAGCCGCTCTTCCTCCTGTCAGAAGAAATGGATCACTCGATTTTTATTATAAACAACAGGATAAATACAATCCGGGGAGAGTGAGATCTGGCATCAAATCATGTCTCATCTGAAATGGAGCGTGGAACTTTTCCTCCATTTAATCCTGGTTAGAGAGAAAGCAGATGCTCCAAGCAACTTGGGGAACATTAGTCCCCTTTCAACTTTGCTTAACTTCAAAAGTGACATAAAAACTCATTCCCTCTAGGAAGCTAAATAGCTGCAGGCTTACATTGGCTTTGCCCTTAGCTGTCATTTAAAGAGACTACAGATTTCAATCCAGCCTTTTATCTAAAATCCTAAATGAAGAATATTTTGCCGTTTGTTTTAGTTTAACTCAAAAGTCTTATTAGCTTCTTGGATCAGGTGAAACTTCGGTGCTGCAAAGTGGCTGGAAGAGACACTTTCCCCCTTTGTAACACTCCTTTGTTACAGTGAGTTAAGAATATGCTCCAAACAGACAGTCTGGGTGACAAACTCAGCTGCTGTGAACCTGTGCAGCTCCCTCGACAACAGTGCATCTGCTCTGATTTACACCTACTGATGTGGCCCTCAAGCTCTTAGCGCTTTGCTGGGCTTGGCATTAAACACAGTGGACACTATTGAGATAAATGCCTGACGGGCCTCCCCAAATTTTCCCTGCTCATTGGTCCCCGCCAGTCAATAGTGCTTTCACCTGTCTGGGGAGCTGGTGTCTTTCTAAGCCCTGATCCCTGCTGGGGATCTGATTCTCCAGTCTATCTTTCCATGGTTTTACTATATCTGCAGAGGAGCAAGTAGTGGTGGTGAGCTATCCCTGGGTCTCTGCTTTCAAGTGCAATAGGCCCAAAGCATCATTCATTTTGTGTTGGAGTAGGAGGCGATAGGAGGGAGGGGAGATAGACTATGCTGGGTTACGTGCCCCCTCCTGATTTGCTGGTTGGTTTGTACTGAGCATGCTCAGTAACACCGCCGAAGCCAGCTGCCCTCACTCTGCCTTCCCCCCGGCCTCCCTCCATCGGCAGGCATGGGTCGTCTCTGGATGGAGTTTCTAATGGTTGGGCTTTGGTCCAATTTCAGAATCAAGAGTTTTTTTCTGTTGCCTCTCAGGCTGACCCCGACTGATCCCGGAGGCTCAGTAAAAGTAGGGTGTGGCTCACAAGAGGCTTTAGGCTTTTTTGATTGGTTTCACTCAGATCACAGACTGGGCCAAAGAGTTCCCCTTTCAGTGGGCTGACTCCTCTGCTCACTTGCAGTAGTATGAGCTAGTGGCAATTTCACTCAGCTCCATGGCCTCAGACTGATGTAAACCTCATGTGCGAGAGAGGAGGGCCAGGCCCACTGAGCTGTTTTAAAGTGCTCTATCAGGGCTTCTCATCCGCCTTCCTGTGAGAGTCTCAGACCTCACCATTTTACTCATGCATACGCCTGCACGCGCACCCACACTCACTCGCCCTCACGTGAGCCCTTTCTCACTCACAGTCATTGATCCCACCTCCTCTCATGCTCCGAGATGGAGTTATGAAAACCAGACACGCCTTCCCATTCCTGATTCCCTTGTTTGCAGCTCCCCCACTTTTCATGGGTATTGGTCTATATTCATTTAAAAACACTTACGATGCTGCCTTCCGCTCCCTCTCCTGCCGCTTCGCCGCCTCTTGGGCTGAAAGAGGCTTTCTGATGGCACTGCAGTTTCTGCATCAGCTTGAGCTCTGGTGTGAGCAGGTGTATGGCATCCGAAGTCACTGGCGTTGCACCAAGTCAGAATTTGATCCTTAGATAGGCACCATGGATCTGGCTAGCTCGCAGTTCCTCACCACTATCCTCTCCCCAGAAATCTTTGGTGAGCTTTTGCTCTCCTTAACACCAGCCCAACTCCCTTGACCTCAGCCCTGGCCGATCGTGTTCAGAAAAATATCTTCTGCCCCACAACACTGTTTTGTACTTCACCATTCGTGACATTGCCCACTGACTCAATGGCATGAGCTTCCATTGATTCCGTCTTCCCCCTGGCAATGGAGGAAGAGTTCACCTGATGAGTTGTACCAATCCTGCAAGTTCACCTTCTCCTTCACTTGCCAGAAGATGAGACGGTCTTCACTGCAGCTTGGATAAACTGCAAACAAAGGGGCGGCCAAAGTTTGGTGGATAGGATTAGATCAATGACCCACTGACACTGATTCCCAACACGCTACGCTCTATCTTGGATATTAGGAAACACTACTTCACTAGGAGGGTGGTGAAGCACTGCAATGGGTTACCTAGGGAGGTGGTGGAATCTCTGTCCTTAGAGGTTTTTAAGGCCCAGCTTGACAAAGCCCTGGCTGGGATGATTTAGTTGGTGTTGGTCCTGCTTTGAGCAGGGGGTTGGACTAGATGACTTCCTGAGGTCTCTTCCAACCCTGATATTCTATGATTCTATGATCTTGACCCAAGTGCTCCTATGAAGATGGAGAACTGGTGTTCTGAGCTGTGATCTGCAAGAGTCCTACTTCCCTATTAAAGAGGGGGACAGAATGCAACATTCTGGTCAGTTTCACACAGCACGGAACATAGCCGCACCTGCTGTAAATCAGTATAATTGAAGTCAATGGCGTTATGTTAATTTACACCAGCTAAGGATCCAGTCCTAAAAGTTTCCTTCAGACTCCTGGCAGACTGCCCCTCTGGCCCTGCCTCAGGCAAAATGGAGGCACTCCTGATCCCAAACTAATGCATTTGGCTGGGCAGTGATTGAAAGCAGCAAGTGGAGAAAACACCTTATGCAAAATTAGTCACATGGTCAAACCACCAATTAAATCCTGAGCTGTATACACAAGAGGGGCATCTGAAGAGACGTTGCGAGACGATAACCTCTACAGACAATAGCCAGGGGTTCTTGCTTTTGCTTGTGTGCGTGTGAGACCCCGAGTGGGTGTCACTTGAAAGGCAGGCAAGAGGACCCAAACAATGCCAAGATGTTGACACCGATGGCTCCAGCAATGTAATTTATTGCCTGCTTGTCAGTAAATGTTGACTGTAAGCCTGGATATTCTCTGGCCTGATGGCTGACGAAATGAGACGATATGACAGGAATGAAGTCATTGCGACGTGCAATGTAACTTTCCTTTCCTGCTGGTCCCCTGCACTTAATGATGTGCACCTGCCACGAGGCGCCTTTGTCACATTTCAGGCTGAGCTTAACATTTTTTCCCCCCATTGACACCAGATCTTTTGGTCAGGGAATTGCTCCTGCACTGTGTGTTTGCAGAATTGGTGCTGCAGTCCTTCTGCATGCAAAACTGCCACCAAGTCAAAGGCCTAGGGGCCAAGACCTGAAATGCAGCACAGCCAGCTCTGTGCCACTGCATTGAGGGCACTAGGTCATGGAAACACTCCAGAGAGACCCATGCTCTATGAAGACCACGGGGCAGTGTGTCATGGTAGCTCTCTCCATCAGACCATGGAAGAAGGCAGAGGATTGTGGGCAGGACAGGGCCAGGTTGGAGGAGGATTATGGGGCCCAGGTCCTCAAAGGTAAGTAATTCCCTTTGATTTCTTTGAGGACTGGGCCTGGGTGTTGCCAGTGGATGATGTCAGAAGCAGCCATCTCCACCAGTGGAAAAGCAGGACTCTCACCAGGAGCTCACCTTTGAAGAGTTGCTGCTTCAGTGTCTGCAGAGGGAGGGGTTTGCAGCCACCCAGAGGGAGCTGGAGCGAGGCATTGGTATTAGATGCAGCCAAAGATCCATGGGGCATGTTGCTCCTATGTCCCATGGATTTGGGGCTGGCCTTTGCAGGGTGACCGGAGTTCCAGTCCCAGTTCTGATGCTGTGTGCCCTAGGACAAGCCTCATCCCCCTTCTCTCCTGCTGTTTCCCCTCCAACACCCGCATCTGTCTTTTCTGTTTGGATTGTAATCTCTTCAGGGCAGAGACTTTTTCTTACTATGTATGTACAGTGCCTAACTCAAATCCTGGCTGAGGACTCCAGACCATTGTGCCACCAATAATAAGCATTGCAAATCTATTCTTTATCCCATAGCACTCATGTCCTATGATCTAATTTTATCCAGCCTGCAATGGTGCAGTGAGTCACCTGCAAGGCAGGTTTTTCCTTTCCTAAACGAGCACTGCTGGTTCCCCTGGATGGCTTGGGCTGTAGCAGGAGAGCATCTGCATGACTGTGTGCCTGCCATCCTGTATGTAACCATCTGTTTGAGTGGTGTTGCACAGCAGCTTTTGAGCTATCACTTGCCATTGTGCAAAGGTCACCTGGCCAGATGAGTTTACAACATGACTACAATGATCCGTTTCATTTTGCACTCGATGCAGATGCCACGGTGTTTTCACCAAGTCAGCAAGTAACTAATGACGCACTCGAGCCGCTCAAAACATGTTGGTCTTGTTTAGGCGCGTACGAATAGCACAATGAAATCATTGCTAGCCAGCGCAGTGGCTTTCTTTTAATTGTTTCCTTTATTCTTCTGCGTGGAAAATGGAAAGTTGTCGCTAAAGTTCTGGTTGGAAGGTTTACTCCCTTCCACTTTCTAATTGGGTGTAATTTTTACAATGGGCCTAGAGGGTCATGCTCTCACTGCTTTGCTGCGAGCTGTATGGCAGTTCAAATGTAAATGAGCGCCTGCCTGAGGGCTATGGCACTTAGAATATGAGTCATCCACCAAACAAGTGTGGTTAAACTCGCTCCTCGTTAGAAAGCCTTTATTTAATCAATAGGGCCAGAACCTCAGTTGGTGTAAATAGGTGTCGCTCCATGGAAGACAATAGAGTTATGCTAATTTATACCAGCTGAGAATCTGGCCCATAATGTTTCAAAGTGGGTTAGTTTAGTGGCTTCTGCAGCTACAGCGGCGTCCCTAGCAGTGGGACCAGAGGAGCCACGCTGGGCAACAGGTGCAGGCTTTGGAAGAGTTAAACAGCCAGCTGCACCCCCATGGATGAGCTGGAGTCATCTCCAGAGGCCTTTCCCAGCCATGAACATGGGAGGGGAAGGGGTAGGACCATTGGCTCCATAGCTACTCCCTCCCTGCAGCATGGATGGGCTTGCTAGTGCTGCAGGCCTGGACTTGTCTCAAGGTTACAGTAGCAGCTGCCGAATGGCTCCAGAGCTGCTCTGTGGCACAGAGAGAAGAATTCCTTCTGTCACGGCTCATTCACCTCTCCCCGGCTATTCAGCCTAGGAGCTGGGTGCCAAATCAAGGGCTAATGCAGCCTTGTCAAATCCTAAACAACCATTCCCTGGGCCAGGCTTTTCGGTTTTGCACAGGTGAGTGGAATATCCTCTGCTTGGTGTGTTATTTATTCCCATCCTCTGAACTGCAAAGAGCTGGGGGAGGAGCTGGACTTTTCTAGCTGCGCTGATACATTTTCATGCCAATTTTGAAAGGCAGAACTAATTGGCCTGACCCAGGGCCAGAACAGGTCAGCCAGGCCCAGGAGAGTCTGCCCCACCCAAGCTCTCCCAATGCCCAGCAGCCTAGTCCGGGCGTCCCCTGACGTCATTCTGCTGTGGGGCTGTAACGGAACAAATGGCCATAGAAATTCAGAGGGGGACAGGCATCGGGTAATAGGGGCATCAAGGCCAGGCATCAAGGAGGGGGCCAGAAATTTTAAGTTGCACAAACCTGGCAAACTGCCTTTCACAATACAGCAGGTTTGAGAAAGACGAACAATAGCAGCCCTGGGAGAAATCCTGACTCCTCTGAAGTCAACGGCAAAAGTCCCAACAACTTCGGTGGGGCCAGGATTCCATTCCAAACCATGGCACCCAACTTCCTGTTGCACCACAGGCCTGATCCAAAGCCCAGTGAAGTCAGTGGGAGGCTTTGCGTTGGTTTCAATGGGCTATGGATGAGGCCTGATGAATCCAAGGCTTCCAGGGGCCTACTAGGATCTCAGCGCTCAAAGGTTAGTATTGCTTTCTGCCACCCGTTTGTCTATACTGAACCTACATGGCCTATCCATTTCTCTGATGGGGCCCTCTACCCAGCATGGAGTTCTATGGCCCTGCCCAATTCCCTCCCTCCGTCCCCCTGCAACTCACTCACACTTTAATCCCTCTTTCACATGAAGCCCTCATTTCACGGGATGAACCTGCCTTCTAGATCCTAATGCCCCTCCTTAATTATTTGTTGGTCATCTCCAACAGGGCTGTACATCATCACCTTGGCCTCTGTCAGCTCTGGGAAAGAGACAGAGGCCAGCCCTGACAATCAATCAAACCCTGTGTGATGGGTGCGGGAGTAGATCTTTCATGTCAGGCCACCACAGCTGGACTGGGCCCCCGCTCTTTTAAACGCGTGTCTGAGCTGGCGCTTTAACATACACGGTCCCTGGCTTTGCTAAAAGAATGGTTTGTAAATCCACACACGGCCTTCACATTTGCACTTATGCTGAGGTTCATTCCCTGCAAGTCCAAAAGAAAGGACAGTTCCAGAACGTCTGTGTTCCTGTGTCATGTGTCCTGCTTTCCAAAGCCCCCAGTGGACTTATTCTTACCCCATGTGGGGAGAGAGATAGCTCAGTGGTTTGAGCAGTGGCCTGCTAAACCCAGGGTTGTGAGCTCAATCATTGAGGGGATCATATAGGGATCTGGGGCAAAAATCTGTCTGGGGATTGGCCCTGCTTTGAGCAGGGGGTTGGACTAGATGACCTCCTGGGGTCCCTTCCAACCCTGATATTCAATTAAATTGGATATTATGCGAAACAAAAAACCTAAAAACAACACCCACAGAAAGAGAGGAAGAAAGCAAAATAGGCAGCATTACATTTCAAATCAATGTGTTGTTGCCATTAAGAGTCAGAGCAATTTACTTCTGCTGTTGATAAACCTGAAGTGAATATTTACTCCTGCCATTGTATGCGCTGTTGAGGAAGATAAACAGCATTGTCCTTTTACCACATGGGGGGATTCTTCTTACAAACTGTTTTTTTTTTCTGGGGGTGTTTCTCCAAGAACCTCTTGTTTGCCATGAATTTACACTGAATTGTCCAGAAAGCGCTTAGTGGAGGTGTGCTCATGCCCAGCACCTTAAGAAAAGTGCTTTTATTTCAAGGCTGAGCTTTCTCCAGTAGAAATTTGCTAGAGATCATACACACTGCAAGGGCACTGTTCTGCCTTCCTACTGTATTCAGGATCCTGGGTTTTAGTTTATTTTCAGCCAAAAGAGTGGTGTAGGAGATAGTTACTATGCCCCTAAGGTAATATATGTCTAAAGCAGACAAGGAAAAGGGAGAAAGTGCCAAATTACCTACATACTGATATCTCAGACATAGGACATTCTGGTCTCACTGAACCTGACGGTGTTACAGGGCCATATTTTTGTAAGCTGTTCTTGTAGGATTTTTTCAGTATAATAAGGACAAATTAGTGTTGGAATCTCAATCAAGGCCAGGGGGGTACAGGCGTTAGACTGATTTCCACATGTACAGTGGGATTTTCAAAGACGCTCTGTATTTCCCTTTCAGTTGGGAGCAGAGCTAGACCAACCCTGCGGGCTTTGGAAAATCTCACCTTCTGATGAGAATCCTAGAGGGCCAGGTCTCCAGCCAGTGTAAATGGATGTTGCTCTGAAGCGAATATCTAATCTTGTCCTTGTGTGTGTGTTGTTCAAGATTGTGGGAGATGAGAGAGGGAGAAAGAGAATAGAGGATGAAAGGGAAAGGGATAAAGAATTAAACGATTAAAAAGCAGAGTCCCGATTGTCTCAGGGGAAGTAGCGAGAAATATTAAACCACTGACCTTTTCTGGGTTTTGAAAGCTTTAGGGAGGCATTCAAATATTATGTGATGAGTGCAATAGAGAAGCAGTTAGAGAATCCCATTGCTGCAAAGCCATCCACTATTTCCCCCACATTGCCCAGAGTCACAGTCCTTCGTAGCAGAAGGTAATCGATGGCTCTGCACACTTGCTTTAACGCAGCCCCAATGGTGGACTTCCCAACTCCAAACTGATTTGTGACTGGTGGATAGCAGTCTGGAGTTGCCAGCTACCACACAGTGATCTCCACTCACTTTTCCATCATTAGGCCAGTTCTCATTTTGGTGTCCTTGTGCTGCAGGGCAGAGGCGAGTTCCGCACACAGCTCAAGGAAGATGGCTTTGCGCATATGGAAGTTCTGCAGTCACTGCTCATCATCCCATAACTGCATTACAATCCAATTTTCTACCACTCGGTGCTTGTTTCCCGAGCCCAATAGCGACAGTCCACCGTGTGCAGCTGCTCCGTGAATGCCAACATCAGTCTTGAATTGTTTCTTTCCATGGCACGCAGCAGGGAAGGCAGCACGGATTCCTGTTCAGATTTGTAGCTCATGACACACTGCAGGATCAACTGTGTTGTGTTCATAATGCTTATCACAAGACTGGTGAGCAGCGCAGGATCCATGCTTTCAGGTGGAGTTAGTGGGCGCAAAGCTGTGGCCGCGCTCTGCCGACACAAGGAACATGGTGTGAACATGCACAAGCAATGTAACCACAGCGGTTTATGATCGTCAACGTAATTTCAGTCAATTTAACAAGTGTAGCCATGGCCTTAATCCCAATCCCAATCCCTTGGCAGGATGGCTGTACACTTACGTAAATCCCTATTCACCCAAGCATTTATGTGCCAAAACATATTTGCATGAGTGTTCACAGCACTTTTCCTTTCTTGTTGAACACCTTGCGGGGGAAAATTTTCTCAGCCAACTGTCCGTGAAGAGCAAACAAAAGAGGCCCAAACTATCTCTGGAAGAAATTCAGACTTTATTTTTATTTGTTGTAGTATCGTCCCTGCTCTGATTTGGACTTGTGCTTAGAAATGGGCCCCAATCAAACTCCACCACCACCCAAAAGAAATCTCCCTAGATTTTTTGAGGGGTTCAGCATCCAGTTCTGAATCTTGCAGCTTAAGACTTAACCTTTTTATAACCTAAAAACAAGACCATGGAGGAAATTTCCAGCCTGCGTCCCTATCCCATGCTTAAGTTAGTATTCCACCCTGCTGCAGAGCAAGATAGCATGCAGAGAACACCCCTGCAGAGCCGCCTGAAAGATCAATTAAGGAAAGAAAGGGGGCGGGGAAAACAGCCCTAAAGCTATTGTTATTTCAGGTGTAAATATCACTTTCCATCTGTTCTCTCTTCTTGTGTAATAAAAATGAATGGCTCCTGATTGTGACATTAATGTAAATGGTAAGCATTTAACTACAGGAATTAAGTGTAACATCTGACTTGAGAGCTGTGTTTAAATATTTCCTTACAGAGTATTGATATTAAAATAATTGATAGGGAAAAGCATACCCCTCTTCATTTGAACAGAAAGACTAGGTTGAAACAGACAGGTCGAATCTAGGGTGGGGGGTGGGAAGGGGTTAATCATTTACCCTGTATGGGACAGTGGCTGCAATAGAAGCAGTGTATGCATAAGGATCTACAAGCATATAGCCTTAAATGTGGAAAACCAATGCTTATATGGCACCATAAATTGGCCTTTTCGGGGGAGCAGCACATTCGGATCCACCTTTGTTTGTTTTGTAGGAGAGTATGGGCCTGTGAGTGCTAATGACACTGGGAATACCCTGTATGCTGCTGGTAATACTCTGTTGCATGCCAGCCCGCACTGCTGTGTCTATATAAATTTTGATTATTTATATGTAGTGATCACAGTGTGACGGTGATCACAGAGCCTGACCTTGTCATCTTTCGTCCCTGATTAATAACCCTCCAGCAACAAACAGGGGTGGAAGATTTCCACAGTAGACAATTGTTAACGTCTTGCATTTAAAAATAAATGGTAGTGCTCCTCTTAGCCTCACAGCTTGCATGGGAATTTACTGAGAAGAGCGTAAGTTTGTTTTTCTGCTGTCTGAGAGCATTTAAAATCTATTATATCATCATCGATTAAGAGCCATTAAGCAACCCATCGCTAGTCAGTTGGCCATGGCTCCATTGGTGCCTGCCAGCTGATGGGACACCACTGGATTTGTCCTTCAATTGGTGCATGTGATAGATAATGTGGATTAGGCCCAGCTCCTGAAAGGTATTTTGGCACCTAACTCATAGTGAAATCAATGGGAGTTAGGTGCCGAAATACCTTTCAGGAGCTGGGCCTTAGTGTCTCTACAGCTCCAACAACAGTGGTCTCTTGAGTGACTTCAAGCACTCCATGGACAGGAGACACTTGGATGCACAGTAAAATGCCTGGCTCGAAAAGGAACTGAACATTCTCAGCCGGCTGAGCTGAGGAATACAGCAAATTTTCCATCAGTCTGAACTGGATTTACTTGATGGTTCTGGAGCAGCTGGAAAAAAAACCTCCTGCTTTTAAATTAGGAATAGTTCTGGATCCAAAGACCACAGCAACTCTGTAACAGCTCCAAGCGAGACCTAGAATATCTCGATTCTGGGTCAAAACCAGAACCGCAAATCTGAAACTGGGCAGCGTCTGAATGCAGACATAGACCCATAGACTTGGAGGTTTAGGCCCATCATCATTCCATCTGCAAGCTCCTCCGAGCCAGGGGCACCCACAAACCTCTTTGCCTTTAGCTGGGGTTGGAGGTGCTTAGCCTCTCTCAGGAATCAGGCCCCAGGATAGGCTGACTTTCTGTTCCCAGCAGTGAGTTATTCTTGTTTGTCTTCTTTCTGAAATACAGTAAGAATCTTGGGACAGTCAAGTGTGACTGAGGAGAAGCCCCCATTAACTCCACAGAGGAATTTCCACATTCTAATGGTAATAAAGGTAGAATTTCAAAGGGCCCAGTCCTGTTAGTCATGGAGAACCCTCCAGTCCCACTCCAGCCAGTGGAGTGGGTGGAGGCCCTCAGCCCCTTTTAAGAGATGCTCAGCACCTTGCAGACCTGAGTCCAAAGTTGCCATCTTACTCTTTTCAGAATTCCAGCCCTCGGCTTTTGTTCCCAGCCTCTCCAACATGTGTGATTGTCAGCAGTTTTAAACCAGGACACTTTTCCTAATATTAAAATACAACTAGAAAGGATTTAGCCATTTAAAATATTAAATATTAATAACTCACTTCTGCGCATCAGGTTTTAACCACAATGGTCCCACCATCAAGCGCTCTGGCCTGAGGTAATTGACTTTGACACTGTTATGTGACACTGGCTTTGGGTAACGATGTCTAACTGACATGGTCAAGTACGTTCCCATAGAACCCCGTGTTCTGTGCAGCCCTGGACAACATAATTTCAGAGTGGGGTCTGCAAGGGAATTTTGAATTCTTGGCACGAAATTAAGCATCTGGCAAGAAAAAAAGTGAACTGTCACTAGAAGTCTGTTCTACCTGCCTGTCTACCCAGGTTCTGCTATTGCTGCCCACCACCACAGTGTCTGACTAGATGGGCCTGAACCAACCCCCATCTCTAAACACACCCCAAAGTTGGGGGGACATTCAAAAAGCTCCAAAATTTTATAAGTGGCCTCACACAAGGGATGAAATCCTGATCCTATTGTAGTCAATCAGAGTTTTGCCACTGACTGCAATGGGGCCAGGATTTGACCCAAGGCTCTTAAAGTGAAGTAATAACAATAATTAACGAAGCCTCACAACACCCTTCTGACACAGACAGTTATCGATCATATCTGCATTTTACTGGTAGGTAAACTGAGGCACAGAGAGGTTAAGTGACTTGTCCAAGGTCAAACAGTAAGTCAGTGGCAGGAATTGGAACAGAGCTCGGTTTTCCTGTCTCCTGTTGCTGTGTTCCAGGCACTGAATCAAAGACTCAGGCCAGACTTGCTCTGAAAGGCACCCAGCCTACAGTAGGAGGTGGTGCATCGCTCCAGGGGTGCGCGATGACGGGCATGATACTTTGCAGTTCGTAGTTGTGCACATGGAAGTTCAGCAGCCAAGTGAAGAGCCTGGAATAATCCCATTGCTTTAGGCCTTGTACCCCCCTCCATAAAAAATACTGTCCTAGAATGCAGGGTGTGAGCAGTTGCTCAGTACAGTCAGTGGCCTATAGCGCATGTATATCCGGAGCCTATCCTGGTACCAACAGCTTTGGAGCAGAACTCCCTCTGGACTGCAATGGGGAGATCTGCTTAAAAACCAGGAGTTCTACATGGCCCTTACTTGTTACCATTTGAAGTGCCTTGGGTTGTTTCGAAAACACAAAGGTGATGTTTAGGTCAAGTTCTATTCTGTTCTTATTAAAACATCCCCAACATAACTGGCAGTAAAGAAATCCCTGTCAAAAATTAAGCTGTTAGGTTTCCTGATGCTCAGCCAGGCACTCTTTCTTTCTAAAAATATTATTTTGGGTTAAAAGGCAACAAAGATCCTCCATCATTTTGTAGCAAAAAGGGGGATTTAAAAAAAAATAGACTAAATTTGGAAAATGTTTAATAACAAAACTTGCCTTAATTTAACAACAGCTTTTATTAGAGTGCACTTGTCCAGTGTGATTAATGGACATTTTCCTTTGAAACTATGGGAGTCTTTCCTTGATTCTGAGTATGAGTAGGTTCCTTCAACTTCCTACAGGATTTATTGGTGAAAGACTTAATACAATTCAGCACAAACATTTTAACCTTTCCATCTAAAACGCTGAATTCAACCGTTTCCTGAATGTGTATAATTGAAAAACCTATGCTTTCCTGGGTCAAGCTCTCTGAATCATTTTATGTCTCTTTGCTCCTATTGACTCTTTTAAGAAAACACTGCAGGAGGGTACAGCCACTTTCAGATAAATCAGAGATGTTTACTTTATGAACTTGGGAGGAAGTGAAATACTCAAATAAAGTTATGCAGCTACGTGCCAGAAGCTAACTGCCCTCTTAAATTTTCTTGTCGTCTTGAAAGAGCCTTTAAATAAAATTTATGACCTAAAAGAACCTTTACATAGTGCTAAGATCCCCACGGTCCCTCTGCCTTAACTTGGTGTTCTCTGCAACATCTTAACATGAGGCTCCTGTTAAGAGTCCTGTGAAGAATGATGGTGTTGCCTGCAGGGGTTGAGGGCATGGCAATTACACCTTCAAGGTGTAGCCACTAGAGGGAGACAAGGAGCCACAACATAGCTGTTACATGTTTTCTTCCAGTCTGTCCCACATAAGATTCACCCTTGATCTCATTTTGCAGTTGGGGTGCAAATGAACTCAAATCTACATAGAATCAAGACTACTGAGTTTTACCTGGTTTTATACAGCAGTCACAGGAGATCAGGAATTTTATATGATTTTTATGTTAAGCCAAACATTGCTGACTTTATTACATATTTATCATTTCTATAGGGGCATATATAGAGAGACTAATATAAACAGAGACAGGGTCCCTTTTCCCAATATACTTATCATGCACTCACCCAATCCTGGAAATCCTTAATAACAGATGTAGCTGTTACCTCTGTGAGAAGTCTTTAATTGGTAGTCAGCTCAATAGCCAGTGGTAAGCACACCTGCTAGTGAGCACTACAGCTGGTACATAGCACTTGGGCTCTAGCTGACCCTTACCAGCAGGCCTCTCAAGGAACAAGTCTGATTTTTCAAGTTTATGCTGACACACGAAAATGGGTGAGTTTCATTGCAAATATTTTACACATCTCTAGTGCTTGCTCACAGATGTTGCTGTATTTCAGGGAAGTGTTTCTCTGTTTCACAGACAGACAAAAGCTAAAACTCAGAAGCCCCAAAATGGATTTAGGGCTGTAGCCTGAGGACTATGCACTTCTTACCTCCCATTAAGTCTTCACAATAGGGCTCAAGTGGTGCATAGGTTCACTAAGGGGTCATAAACTATTGAAAGGGATACCAGCCAGTTCCTAAACATTTCAGTTCCCCTCACCCAACCTTTGGAAAACTTCAGATCCAGTTTGGTTCTCCTTACTGCAGTTCCGATCCATCTTTAGTCCCCCTCCATCCACCCCTGCAGTATATTAGCACCTGACATATTTCACTTTCTGGTTAGAAATGCTGGGCAAATTTGACTAAATTTTACTTGAATTAAAAGTAAAAAAAACCAGGCGAGTGAATTAGCCTTGCGCAACCCACACTGCTTTCCCCGCCTGGTCAGGAGTTTCTTCAGCATTCATTCCACTGTAATAATGAATAGCTACAGTAATGTGACTGACACGTTAAATATCCTGACTTGAGCCAGAGAGATTATAGGATGATAAATATTAAAAGGCACATGTAAATGGTTTGGATTTCCTTCCCCGGCCCTGCTGCTCAGCTAACGATGCACAGAAGGTCAGCAGTGCTGCCGCTCTCTGCTCCAGCTGCCAATTCTAAAGCAGAGCTCCCTGGGTAAACGAGGCTGGGGCCAGAACGCAGCAATGGAGTTGGCTGCAGCATCCCTCACGGAGGCATATGGCTTTAATATTTATAAGCTCATCATGCGGTGCGGGATATTTCAAATTCATGTCCAAATACAACACTTTGACAGATAGCTTTATGTATTAAAAAAAAAACAAAATCTCAGCATCCTTCCACCACATCTCGCTGGCAGGGAGGCTGGATGCTGGAGTAGGGCTGCTGTTCTTTCTGGCACGTGACACATGATTTTTGAACACCTGAGGTTAGCAATCCCTTCTCGTCGTACACCAGTGTGAAAGCAGAGCGTGGCCCAAAGTTTCACACTCAGCCTGATCACCAGACACATAAGAATGACCTTGGGGGAATGTCATTATGCCCCCGGAGGCTTCCATAGAGATGGCAGGAATCCTTGGTGCAGCCGGATCTCCCTTCCTAACAGCAAGCCCCTTGGCACTGAAGGAGATGAAGCCAGTGGTCTGTTGGGCTGGAGACTTCCCCCGTCCCTAATTAGTGAGGATTGGACTGAGTGGGGAAAGGCTCCTCCAACACCAATGTTTATTTTCTTTTTTCTCTTGCTTTTAATTTAAAGTGGCAGCAGTGGCACGGGGAGAGAGAGGCCTTCTTGATGCTAGGCAGGGGTCCTACCATGGTAATGGGAAGGACCATCCACTAGTTAAGGCACTAGGCTAAGACCTGGGGGGATCTGGGTCTCTGGGATCAAGTCTCTGCTTCCCCCACCGACTCCCTGTGTGACTGTGGGTAAGTCATTGAGCTTCAATTCCCCAACTATTTAAAAAAACAACAACCAGGGATAGAACTACTTCCTGTCTCATATGAGGGCTGTAAGAATAAACCCAGTTAAAGATTTGGGTGGTGCTCAGGTACTCTGGTAATGGGGACCATATAAGTACCAAAGACAGATAGTAGGAACTGCATTGAGACCCAGCAAGGGAAAAGGAAGAGTGGGGGAGATGTAGAAGAGGGCGTGGTGAGGTATGGGAGAATTCATTTACACACATCTCCTCCCCCTAGGCCAGAGGTGGGCAAACTATGGCCCATGAGCTCCCGGCCGGGGAGGCTAGCCCCCGGCCCCTCCCCTGCTGCCCTCCTCCCCCACAGCCACGCTGCCACGCAGGGAGCACTCTAACCCGCCACTCCTGCCGGGCTGTGCGGCTTTCGCCCACCCATCTCCCAGGCTTTCCTGGTAAGGGGATGGGGAGAGGGAGTCGATAAGGGGCAGGGGGTCCTGGGGGCAGTCAGGAGACAGGGAGCAGGGGGCGGTTGGATAGGGGGTGGGGTCCCGGGGGGCGGTTAGGGGCGGGGGATCCGGGGGGCGGTCAGGGGACAGGGAGCAGGGGGCGGTTGGATGCGGGGGAGGTTCTGGGAGGGGGCAGTCAGGGAACGGGGGGATTGGATTGGCGTGGGAGTCCCGGGAGGGGCAGTCCTGGGGGGGGCAGTGAGGGGACAAGGAGTGGGGGGGCAGTTGGATGGGTTCGGGGCTCTGAGGGGGGCAGTCAGGGGGCAGGAAGTGGGAGGGGCACATAGGGGGCGGGAGCCAGGCTGTTTGGGGGGCACAGCCTTCCCTACCCAGCTCCCCGTACTGTTTCGCAACCCCGATGTGGCCTTCAGGCCAAAAAGTTTGCCCACCCCTGCCCTAGGCAGCTCTGCAATTCCCCAACAAGGTGCTTTCCCCCTCTCTTTGGCCTTCTTGGTCATTCTTCTATGAAGCCAGCATCTGGCTAGTTCTTGCTGGACTGCTCCTTTCTCTTGTTAGGGAAAACATAGGTGCCATTTATACATGTGCAATACTCGGAGAGGGAATTACTGGGGTACAAACTCCTTCCCCTGTCCCCCATAAATAGTCCAGTCAGAAAGTGTAAAACAGAGCTGGAAAGTGCTAAGAATCATTATAGTAGGTGAAAGGAAACATGGGGGCAGAGAAGAGGTCGCTCCCAAGGTGCAGCCTCGCCTCCAGCACATTCTGTACAAACACCAGGATTGCTATCATACGCTAATATTGGATTATGGTCATTACACTGTATAATGTGTCACTGATAAGGGGAGACTTTTTTCTGTACCAGTCTGTTTCATTTTAACACGTAGGGTATGACAAGTGAAGGGAATATTTTCCCTTCTGCATCAGTCTCTCGCTCCACAGAGGTCAGTTATAGGAGCTCATGTGCAAATGGTACAGCCAGAGCACAGAAATGAAACTCTTTTTGTGGAACAGGAGCCCCTAGGACACCATGAAACATGTAGGGGAGCTTGATAGATGCACCTGGGATGTGAACAGCTCACAAGCAATCCATAAACCAAGGCTTATTTGCAGAAATTATATGGGGCATACTTTTGAATAGCAAAAGACATTTCAGAATATTGGCAAAAGAGGCAAAATCCACTGGATAAATTATTCCTTATGTATTCTTTGCCCAGCTCCACTTACAATAAAATGATTTTTTGGTGCATAGTTAGTGGAACTGATACATTAATTCTGCTTTGTAATTCCATTAAAACCAAAGGAACTTTAAAGAAGGAGATAAAGTGATGCTTACTAGCATGTAATAGCTCTTTTTGAATTGAGTTCTAATTAACTCATGAAATAAAATGCAAAAATATATCACAGTTAACATTCCACATTCATTTCCTACTGAAAATCATTCATTCTAAAAGCTTTTCTAAACCTTTTCACGTCCTCGTCAATACTATCCACCAAAATAACAGAGGAGACAATAGCAACTAAAAATATCCCAAAGACAGGAATTTGCCAGTAATATTTTTAAGCTCTGTAGACGGCTAAGTTATATATAGTAAATGCAGGCAAATGGGGTTAGTTATATGAATGAAACTTGTATTTTTAGCAACAGTTAGCCGGATAACTAGTTTAACCTATTTCAAATTTTAACACAAATATTTATTGCTGTGCACTCCACCTTTGTGCTTTTGGGAAATATCTCCTGTGGGATTTCTAAAGCTTCCCGTGGAAGTTCCATGGTGTCGTATGTGTTATGTACATTGTGCAGGATTTCTATAGGATTTCTCTGTAGACATCCACAAGGATAAATAGAGGAAAACACTGTAATATAATTCCAAGGGGAACTGACCTGTTAAGTGGGGGTATTTTCCCTCCCTCAGCCCCCCTGTAGTTCCCATTTAATTGTGTGGGAGAAGGGGGTGCCCAGGACTTTGATTCTGAAAGCAAGTCAGGAAATTTCGACGAGGATGTGTCACTCAAACTCATTTCTCTTCCCAGTTCAGATTTCTTAGCTGTTCCACTTCCTTTCCTTTCTGCCCCACAGCACGTACAGCAAGGCCTGTGGACTGGACTCACCTTTCAGCCTTCAGCTAGTGTTGGATGCTTAGCTGGAAACACAGGAGAATCCCATGGACAAAAAGTGAACCAACCAAGTAGGGTCTGCGGCTCCCTCTGCTGATTCTGTCTGAGATAGTGAAAAACACGGCAAGGGGCAAATTCCCCACAAATGAGGCCTAAATCGCAGGTGCAACATATGCCCATGCCAATCGGGCCATCCGTGCGTGCAAATGGCGTCACATGCCCGTACTAGATTTGCTCACACGTGCACCATGAGCAGCCTGTGCTTATTGCAGCTTGCAAATGAGGCCCCAGTCTTTCACGATTTGACCCTGCAGATCTTACATGTTCTGGGCTCTTCTGCTGGTACTCTCCCTGCGCCCACTGAATTGGGCTCCTTTGGAAAGATTGCTGGAGTATCCTACAGAAGCAGTTCAAAGTGCTGCAGCTGTTACTGTTGGGTTGGAATATCAGAGGGGTAGCCGTGTTAGTCTGAATCTGTAAAAAGCAACAGAGGGTCCTGTGGTACCTTTAAGACTAACAGAAGTATTGGGAGCATAAGCTTTCGTGGGTAAGAACCTCACTTCTTCAGAAGGTTCTGACCCACGAAAGCTTATGCTCCCAATACTTCTGTTAGTCTTAAAGGTGCCACAGGACCCTCTTTCGTTGGGTTGGAGGCTATTACTGTTGAACACTCTGTTAGGTTCTCATAAGGGGCGGGTTTGCCTGTATTGAGAGGAGATGATTAAACTGCCTACAGAATATTTTTTAAAAGTCTCTTAGTGACAAAGTGATAGATATTTACCTGAGAGTGTCTCAATGCCAATCCATAATGATCAGCTCTGGTCCAGAACTGTACCACTGAAATCAATTGGAGTTTTGCCACTGAGTTTATTAGGACTAAGTTCAAGCTCATAATGTCTAGCTCGGTTCTTTGTATGTTTTCTATAGATCCCTTTAATCCTTTAGCAACAATCTGTGTTTTCTAAAAAGCTTTTGTCTAAATCCACTCAGCGTGAGAACACAATGGAAAAGAAATACTCCTTATAAACTGTAGCCATCTGCAATCTCATTGCCACTCAATCAGCAACACCCTGTGGATATTTGGCTCTCAAAGATTAGAGGAACAAAGCAAGAAGAGAGCAGGTTTCCATGATGGTGGAGCATACAATATTGTTGTTATTACTCACGCTCCTCCATATAATTAATCATACGATGCATTATTCGAAGGCAAACAGAGTTTTGATTCATTATCGCTTATACATACACAAAGCTGGAGACACATCAGCTCTGTCAGACATGGTTAATCTTTGCTTCGGTTATGTACATGTCTGGGTATCTGAATCATGCAGATGGCAAATGTTCTTCTAAAATGTTTGCACCACCAATTTGTTCATATGGGCCAGATTTGCAAAGGGATTTAGGCACCTAAAGAGACAAATAAGCACCCCGTGGGATTCACAAAAGCACCTAGCCAGATTACCTAGTTTAGGCATTTTTGTAAGCTCCACTAGACACTTATCTGCACCTTTAAGTGCCTAAATCCCTTTGTAAATCTGGCCCCTGAATCCAAACGAAACATGCAAGCTGATTTGCTTTCCCTTGTCTTGCTTTTATATTTAAAGTCAACGCAGTGCTCATGAAACATATCCCATACTCAGCACTGCTAACTGGAGAGCTCTGTTTATCTAGAGACTAGTTTTGTGTTAACAACAGCTCAAGGGATCTTACCTGCATTCTAAGAGAGCAAAAAGATAGTTAAACTGTAATGGCTCATTCATTCCTTGGACTCTTTAAATAGAGCTGGTTAGGGAATGCCTTTTCCCCCTGAAAAAAAAACTGATGAAAACAAATTATTTTTGCTCTCATTGAAAATTTTCTTGGAAATTGTTTGGGTTTTCACCGAAAAATAAAAAAAACTGCAGATTTCGTTTTCTTTTTTCAATAAAATTTTCATTTTTGGTGAATTTTTTGGGCAAAAATTTCCATTTAATCTAAAAGCCATTTTCCATAGCGGTGAAAAAAACAATGAACTTTAAATTGAAATCTATTAATCAGCTCTTCTAAACAGGGCATCATTTAACACCAGTTGCGGTTTTTGTGTTAAACTAGGAACTGAACTAGTAATTATACTACCATAATTAGTGTGATTATGCAATTGCAGCAGAAACATGTGTGAATGCCCAGTTAGATATCTAGCTACAAAACTGCGTGTGAAATCACTGTGACTGCATGCCTAGTCTTGGTGACTATGCTCACAGTGTAGACTCGTGAATATATGGGTGAAGATCTGGGCCATGAGTTTTGAATTAAAATCTCCTAATTCCTTTTCTGCTGTGCCTATCGAAAAAGGAGAGTCCAATTTCAGGCTCAGCACTTGGAAGGCTTTGTGTTCAGACTGTAACATTTTGATTATGAGTGATATAAAATGGGGCTTGCTTTATTGGCAGTCCATATGGCAATACTAAACCCAATTGCTTCAAACAGACTTTTATATTTGCTTGGAGGCATTTTCAGAAATATGAATAGTGTAGCCAGCAGAATCTGATGGATGGGGACCAAATGTGTAAGGATTTTTATTGACTCCAAGATCATATCGCTAACTGAGGAGAAAGAAAGAAAGAAAGAAAATCCAAAAACTCACTGAGCTGAAAGATATAGAAACCAATATAAAGTAGCTAATAAGGCCTCTTACTGATAGTGGGTGTCTCGTGTAAATAATGGAGACACACTGAGTCAGTCCCTCTGCAGCAGAACTCATTAGAAACATGTACATCAGCCCAGAGCAATTACTTTGATTGTTCCCCTGCTGTTTTTCACAATAAATATCCACAGAGCCACTAGAGTTGCAGCCATTCCACTCACTTGCAGATATATGGGAGTACTGAAAACAGCTACGTGCAATGTATTTACCACTTAGGATCCCACTCTTGTCCTTTTATATACCCCCTTTCAGGCAAAGCAATCGCCTAAGTTAGTAGACTAAATAAGCCCATTCAAACAGGTCAAGATTTAAACATCCACCTCAATATGGAATGAGAAAATTAGTTGGATGTACTGACCCCCGATCATTTGGTACACATTGTATTTCACCTAGGGTTTGGAAAAGGGCTGAGAGCCTATTGAATAATACTAATGATAATACAATAATGCCTAGCTCTTCCAGAGCCCCTTTTATCCATAGATCTTCAAGCACTTGACAAAGGAGATAAGTTTAATTAAGCGGATATTAATGGGAGATAAAGGCACCCAACTTCTCTCAGGATCGGAACCCTAAAAGTGTAAATTTGTGAGTGTCTGACGTGTGAGCCTGTAAGGGGTCACAAGCGCAGTCAAGGGACAGAAGGAAGTCATGTGGCCTTTGGTCCAAGCCCCTTCCGCCATCAGCAGGAAGGTGGGTGATGTAGGAGCCCCTTTAACTAGTCTACACCACTGAAGAATCAAGGATGCTTCTGTCACGCTGTCTGGAGCAGCTCACAACCGTGAGTACCAACCTCAGGGCAGACTGTCCAAGCAGGGCAGACACCCCAAACTGGCGGTGTGCTCTATAATTAGATTTCACTAAGCCAGTAACAAATGTGCACTTCTATAGCTCCTTCCACCCGAGGATTTCAGAGTGCTTTATAAACAAGAGTTAATTACGCCTGATAACATGCTAGTAGGAGAAGCATGAATTTCTGCTTGGATAGCCACCTGGATATGTGCAGACTAGAAGGGCTGCTCCCCTGGTCCTAGCCTCCCCATACCCCTACATGCCTCCCCACACCCACAGAGACTTAGCCATAGGGTGACCAGACAGCAAGTGTGAAAAATCGGGACAGGGGGTGAGGGTGTAATAGGAGCCTATATAAGAAAAAGACCCAAAAATCGGGACTGTCCCTATAAAATCGGGACATCTGGTCACCCTACTTAGCCATGTGCTGGTCATATGGAGGGTCTTCTGTAGGCTCCTATGGAAGTTGGGCAGCGTTCAATGTTAACACTGCTCCTCTTTGCTGAAACTTCAGGGACCGTTTTGCTTCTGTTTACTTATTTTTCTCCCCTCCCTTCACACAGTGGAGAGTGAGGACCCAGGGCAATTATCCAATATTAGCCCAGTCTTGTATAGAAGGGAGCGCTGGATAAAGTATGCAGGTGTGGCCCCTACACATAGAAATGGGACTCAAGGATCCAAAAGGGATCTGATCTGAAAACCACAAAATAATATTAGGCCCGAGAGATGAGGAAGTCTCTCTGTGAAGTTCAGACTCATACAGATTTCCCCATCGACCGAGGTGTTTAGCTATTGAGGTTTGGCTCGTCTCTTGTCCTTTACTGCCACTCAGTGCCCAGTCATAATTTGGGAGGTAAGGTACCAATATCCAAGAAAGTGTCACACTTTGAGGATTGAGTGGTGGTAGCTGTTGCAGCTCCTTTAATAGCCTCTTCCACTGGAATAATGCCTGAATTTAAGGATTGCCTAACAACAAATCAGGAAAAGACAATGGTGCCCCACTGCTAGTGATTTTACTTGAGCTTAAGAGTTACATGTTTTATTGTAAATGGCTTATTAAAGAGTTCTATAATATTTATATGTTGGTGAAATTTATTAGGAATGGTTTAATACAGTTATAAATGGCTAACAGCTTCTAGAATTGTATTTGCTTTATTTTAAGGGCCACTTGCTTCATTATAAATGGTTTGCTGGTCTTACCTCAAGCCATTTAGAGAGAAATGTGGAGCACTTAAAGCAAAAACGTTGGCAGCAATCGTTGAATCGTTATCACAGTTCTTTGCGGTAAAAGCGATAGGCCAGATCATACAGACTCTGCCCAAGCACAGTTCCCATTGACTTCACTGAGACTTTTCACCGAGGCCCTGATCCTGCAAATACTTAAGCACATGCTTGATTTTACACATGCTAAGTAGAGTCGTCAATGGGACTACTTACAGCATGTAAAGCTAACATGTGCATAAGCCTTTGCAGGATCGGACCTGAGTGTGGGCTGCAGGTTTGGCCTGCTGTTGATAATACAAGGTGTTTATACATTGCAGTCTGTTCCCTATGGCACCTTATCACATGCCCCATCACATACAGTAATATTTAACCTGGACTCTGAAATTCAGAGCCAGACGTCACACTAAGATGTTTGCAATATTTAACAGAGAAATATATGCTGTGTGAAGCTTGGACCACTTCATTGTTGCTGTCGTTGTGTGTGAAACACTTCATTGTTGAGGTTGTTGTGTGTGAAACTGCAGCACATTGCTGGCTAAAGTGACCTGGTTTAAATAAAACACTATATAGTATTCTGGATCATCATCCCCTGTATGCAAAAATACTGGTGCCAACACCTGCGTTGTAAAGCACATTTCTCTTTTGAATCCTGCGTGGAACCTGTGAGCCTGGAGAAGACATTTGAGCTCTTGGCTGAAAGGCAGAAAAAGTCAAATTCCCTCTCCCCCAAATTGTTGGGAAAAAAGTCAAATTTTAGAAAAAGACAAAGAACGAATAACCGAGAGAAAAGGGCAATAACCCTTCTTGTTGACAGCAGAATAAAAACATACATGTAATAATAAAAAGAAGGTGGAATGTACCTAGGGCTTACTTGATTATATCATCTGTTCTATATTTCTGTCTTTTTGGCCAGTATTTTTAAAGCTATTGTAGGTAAACAGGGGAGCCAATGACCCCAGACAAACAAGAGGAGGACTAAAGCTAACACAGGGGCATAAGAGTTCATGACAGTGATGGAGAGGCACTTGCAGTGCGAGTCAGCATTGGAAGAGGTAGGTAAATAGACTCAAATCCACCTGTTTTGAAGTTATGATGGACTTTCTCTCCGTTTGGCCTCTTGATCTTCCTCTTTTCAGTGGGTGTTTTATAGCGGTATTAGATTTAGGTACCCCAAATACTTGATCTACCAGAGACAGGGCAGCTGCTAAGTGACTTACTCCTGAAACCGGTTGCAGTTGAAAGGTTATTTTGTACCTGGGGGGGTTGTTCCAGGTGCCAAAGTAAGAATAATACTTGTTACCTGTACAGCACTTTACAGTCCACTCTAGATTATGTTGACTTCTAAAAATGTTTGCTTAACTACAGACCTTACATAGTTCACATCAGTTAAGGCAATGCCAGGGAGACATTGTCTCCTTGGGAAAGGCTGGAAAATGGGGACAAGGAAGGGATAAGGCAGAAAATTATCTTGAAAAATTTGAAGAGCAAGGAGCCAAGGATCATTTAACAGAATCCATTTCACTCTCATCCGCTAAAGATTCAGGACACAACCGGGGCAGCTTTGCTCAAAAGGGTTAATCTTTATTAACAGCCCCGAGAATGTCCTTCAACTGGTATATAAACTAGTTCAAAGGTTTTCGAGAAAAACAACATACCATAAACCAAAGGGCAGCGCTAATTGGAAGCAATGTAAATTACTGTTAAAACAGCGATAGGCTCGTGGGGGGTTAATAACAGGAAATTAAATTGCATTTATGCTAACATAGCATAAAGCCCATCTTGGCACATAGTGAAGCAACAGGCACAGACAATGGGGACAAGATGGAGAAGCAACCATAAGTCACTGTCTTTTACTAACCCACCAGATTCACTGGTCATGGTCAGTATGTCCAAGGGACTTGTCTTTGTTCCCGATCATTATAAGCACACTTGAAAGAAACCCTGCTTGCTCATTTTTTGCCCTTTGCTACTTCTGTAATGGAACTGACACTGGAGTTTCTCCTTAGATAAGGGACATAGAGCAGGTAAATGGCTTCCCCAAGATCAAACAGCAAGTCGCTGGCTGAGGTGGGGGGTGGAACTGGGCTTGCCTGACTCTCAGGCCTCACCTCAAATCACTGGACTCATCTGCTACCCACACAGTGAGCAAACACTCATTTAAAGCACAGTGACAAATGGTGGAGACTGAATATTGTCTAGCCTTATAGATTAGGCAGTGTTATAAATAGACTTGTGAGAGTCTGATTTTAATTTGTACGGCGATCAGTGCTTATTTGAAGCGTTTTTTATTTTTATCAGATAAAATTTTCACAGTTACACAAAATTACGGAGTTTATGCATTTGTTTAGATTTGTATTGATTTAAATTTTTCACATTTGTGAGGAATCATGGGGGGGTCAGACAATAATTATTCAATGACAGTAGACACAGCTTCAAAAGTTAAAGCTTTGTATCCGTTAATACTCAAATTGTCAACATCGCATGTCAAAATATACAACGTAAATATCCTTAAATCAAACTCTAATAAGTTCTCACGCAGCATTTTTCTTACTTTTCCTGTCAGTAAATTTCTATTATTATTAGGATGACCAGATGTCCCAATTTTATAGGGACAGTCCCAATTTTAGGGTCTTTTTCTTATATAGGCTCCTATTACCCCCCACCCCTGTCCCGATTTTTCACACTTGCTGTCTGGTCACCCTAATTATTATCCCTGGAAATATTTTTTCATGGGACCGCATGTGTATGGTGAGATTAATGACAGTTGTTTCACAGTGATACTAGAGGGAAAAAAATCTTGTGTCATACTCCTTTATTTTCACTATAATGCCATCATTAATTCTTATTCACATGTGATAGATAGATAGATTAGATAGATGTTAAAGTGATGGGACAGATCCTCAACTGATATCAGTTGTCCTAGCTCCATTGAAGTCAGTGACAATGAGTTATGAAAGTTCACACTAGGTGGAGATCTGCCCCGAAATGTCAAAAAACTGTTGCTGTTTGTTAATATAGCCTCTTAGAAGATCTCATCCATGTCTCAGCAACAGAGAAATAGCAATTGAAAGAAAAGTCATTGTACACAGTTTTACTTTTCGTGAAAACCGTGGCTAACTTCCAAGAGAAGCATGACTGAGCCAATTAAGAAACTTTTCAGCTTCCCCCCTCAGACTATACAAATTCCAGTGAGTGTAGGTCAAATTTTAGGCCTAAGATACTTGAGTGTCTCTTTAAACAAGAATATGCATTTAGTTCCCTCTGCTCCTGTTTTTAACATATTTCTCAACAGGAAAAGTCCTATTACTTGTCCCTTTAGCTCGCTGTTCCCTTAATGATGTAACAACATGATGCTAATAACCACAGAGCCGTATTTTGGGTTACATTGGGGACATGCCTGATATCTCTATCATGGTTTACTGCCTGCTTAACAGGGCTTGTAATTTATTCCTCTGATGGGCTTGGAGACTTATTCCTTGGATGTATGAATAAGACAGGTTACATTTTTTTTGGGGGGGGGGGATATATTCCTTCTGTTAAAGAGTCACCAAAATAAAACTGGATGCAAGTGCATATTTGGGCCTGATCCCTGTAGGCCTAGTGCAGGTACTGAGTTAAATGGAGGCTTTGCCCACATATGGACAGCAGGGTGGGGCCCTTGTAAAAAGAACACTTATCTAGGAGTAGGAGATAGAATTAGAAATAGAGGGCCAGATCCTTCCCCCTTCTGGCAGCTTTGGGTTGCTCAGACTGTGCAGAACAGTTGGAAGGCTGCCTTAATTGGTCAGCTGGAGATTCCCCTAGTTCAGGTCCTCCAGTCCAGATGACCTTGGACTCCAGTGACCCCAGCAGGTAGAATGGCCTCTAGAGAATGGTTACTGCTCTAAAGATACTCTAGCAACTAAACTCGCCTCCATCCCTGGGCCCTGCATTGAGTTCGTCTCAGCCAGACCAAAGGAGCTGACTCAGAATATCTAGCATGTCTGTCTCTGGCCACTTATCTACAAAGCTTAGGCCCAAATAAATTTGTTAGTCTCTAAGGTGCCACAAGGACTCCTCGTTGTTTTTGCTGATACAGATTAACACGGCTACCCCTCTGAAACTTATCTACAGAGCTCACTCTTAGAACTGTAATGATTCTGCCTCAGATAAAAAGAAAAGGCATGCTGGGTATTTGCATTATTCTCTATTCGTAGGTTTCAGAAGGGGTCGCTGTGTGAGTCTGTATCAGCAAAAACAACGAGGAGTCCTTGTGGCACCTTAGAGACTAACACATTTATTTGGGCATAAGCTTTTGTGGGCTAGAACCCACTTCATCAGATGCATGGAGTGGAAAATACAGTAGGCCGGTATAACTATACAGCACATGAAAAGATTCTTAGGGAAGGTTGCACATACTGAGAGGAAGTAGCTGGCAGCTGGGAGGCTTTTAATAGTGACAATACTATCAGTCAGCATATCTATATAGCCAATGGTCTGTCAGTCTTATTCTCTCTTTCTAGCATCCTCCCACCCCTGTGGTACCTGAGCTGCACCAAAATGGCATTCGGTCAGTCTGGAAGGCCATGGTTTCCTCCTTTAGTTCATGAAGCGAGGAGAGAAAGTTCATGGTTATTTATTGGCTTATTTTCAGCTATGGAATGATTAAGCTTTACAGCACTTCTTAAATCCACATCAGGACAGTGGAAGCCCCGAGAGCTGGTAAACTCTGTACTTTGTGCAAGAGAGAGGTATCGCATCCTCTAGCATAAGCCACGAAGAACAACATGAGTGCCAGACAGATCCACCGGAGAAAGAGCTATTTGTCACTCTGTTCCATTATTACTGCAAACTCCCAGTTGGGTGCTAAACACCAAGTGGCTCTTTTTTCCATTCCGCTTTTAGTGGCTTTTCTGAGACACTTAAAGATCTGGCTTCTTTTTATTTCTGCTGTCGTCGTGTTTGTGAGATTGTTGGTCTGTAGGTTTCCCTCCCACTGCAACTATCTGTCACAGCCGCTGACAGAAGTTCCTGTTGCTTGAAGTGATCAGAAGGCTCTGTGGAGCCAGAACCACAGGGGTCAAGTCCAGGGTGCCATGTCTGAGAGGACGTTTCTTAGAATATGATCTTGTGATATTTTGGACCTGCCCCCAATGAGCGAGACAGAAGGAGGGAGAGTGGGGGGAGAGAAAGCTAATTAGAATATGACTATATCCTTTATTCTATGTACATTGTTTATGCTCATTTGCATTTCTTTTCTCTTGATTTTCTCACCAGATGTTGTTACCTGTGGAGACCCCCAGACCCAAAACTGAGTTTTTGTCTATAGGGGGAGAGAGAGGGTTTTCTGCATCACAGTCAGAGCTCTGCAGATACCAACTTCTTGCCCTCCTGACTCAGTATCATGTAATTCTGCAGTAGCACTGGAAGCTCTGTGAGGTCTTTGCAAAGCTGCAAACCATGGGCCATTTTGCTGAGAATTTGGTGAAGCGTTGGCCTCCCATAAATTTGCAGGAAACAAAGAACAAAGGCAAAGAATGTAGGACCCGATCCATCAGCCCCTCCTTAGGTGAGTAGTCGCACAGAATTCAATGGCACTACTTGTGTGAGTAATAACTACTTAGGCAATTAAGGGTTGCAGGCCCAAATTTCACCCAGAGCTGGGTCCAGGGGGCTACGAATAAGGGGGTCATGTAGATGGCTTCAAACAGGTCAGACAAAAGAACTGAACTCTGCCTGGGGTATCTCCCAGCCGGGCTGTGATTGCCTCCAGCAACAAGTAGCCTGGTGCTAGGTCCGAGAAGCCCCACCTTCATTCCCCTGTATGGGAACATCCCAAGGGACTGGACTGAGAACTGGTGTGTGTTGGGCTTACTTCCTTTGTTAGCAACTTTTAACCATCCTGCTGAGGGAACTGCACTGTTTATGTGAGACAACCCCAATAAAGCAAGCCTTTGATATTCACCAGACCCCGTGAGTGTTTATGGGAATCTGGGGACTAGAGCCTGAAGGACCCTGTGGTTGGAGCCCCAACAGTGCATGCCTCTGAGTGCATGGTATATCCAGCATGGTACCAACCATATAGGCGACTGGTGTCCCACAGAGTTGCAGCATCTCCCTGCAGCGGGGTCGATCACTGTATTTTTAGCAAATTTTCAGTGTCCTGGAGCACTCATCATTTTATAGATATAAGGTCCTCTGACTCCTCTTTCACCATTTCACTGAAAGGGTGGTTTAATCCTTAGCAGTATGCTGTCCCTGGAAACAGGAGAAGGGGATTAATTTAGCAGCCAAAAGCCTTCCTGCTGCTAGGTGTAACAGCTATTAGCCTGTCTATGGAAAGTGAGTGAAGACCCAATCGAACTTGTATTGTTTCAAACACATTTACTTAATTAGTTTCTCAAGACAATGTTCTGCTTTGTCTGATATTCAGGAAATTGTGTCTGCCATTTTCATGCAATCTGTGGGGCCCTGGGGAGGTGAGAGACCCTAGATCCCTCTCTGTCTCTAGTCAATTTCACTGGCTGGATTTCACCATGGCTTTTTGTTTTCAACCTAACACTTCTCAAGATCCAGCAGTTTTAGGATTAGAACCAGAAATAGCAATGTTTTGTCTTAATTTTTTTTTAAGGGAACAATTTAAGAGTAAAGGCTAAGAGGGAGATCTGGAGTAATGTTAGACACTCTAGAAAATATAAGAATTTAAGAATATTTTTTACTTACATTGGACCAAATTCTCTGTTGGTTGGTGTTATGTCCCTGAAGTTAATAGAGTGACACTAGAAAAGAATTTGCTCCTCTATGCTTTCTTACCTACAGATACAACAAAGGAAAAAAGAGATTCATTCTGCCCTTGCTTACATCTCAGTAAGAGCCCTCTGTGTTCATTGGAGGGCACCATTATCAATTACACACATACAGCGGTGGAACCAAGGGTTTTGCATTTTCTCCTGTAACAAGGAAATCTGTCACTTTAAGGGCAGGCCCAGGTCTAGCCACCCCTGCGCCAAGATTTTGCCTCTTTAAGGACAGCCATTCTGGGACTTGTAGTCCCTAGAAGGATCATGTGATCAAGTTGGATGCAAACCCTGCTGGGTAATAGGGGTAGGGCTATATAAGGCCAACTTTGTGCTTAGCCTGGGACTGTGAGAGAGCTGAGGCAAGATGTGGGATAGGGCTCTCCTCAGGGATGTGGCCTGTGGGAGAATAGCAATCTGGTAAAGGTCTGCTGGAAAGAGGTGGGAATAAAGGCCTGAATTCAGGAGAGGGCTCCTGATGTTCAGTGGAGGCCTGCAAGGAAGAAGGCCTGGAGACAGGCAATGTAGGAAGCAGGCCTTGGAGGACTGAAACAGGGCTTGGAGATATAAGGTCCCAGGGCTTGAGGCTGGAGTAGAAGGAAGACTGACGTGTGCTTCCCTGTGGGGGTGTGGTAATACCCTCAAATGAGGGAAGGACTTGGAGCGGAAGATGTAGGTGGTGGATGGTAAATTGGTGTTATGCCTTGTAGAGGGAAGAAGATAGGTAGGCTTTTGGGGGAAGCCTATGGCCCAGTGAAGAGACTGGGAGGAAGATTTTCTACTTCCCTTCTCCTAGAAGATGGCTCTAAACTGGCCAAAGCACTAAAACCTCCAACTTCCTGAAGCTACTAAATCCATGAGAAGGGAAACTGAGGAACGTATGACCTGATGTTGGGCCAGGTAAGCTGCAGTTACACTTATCCAAGCAGGTAATATGACATTTCTTTCTCACATACATTCTCCCTTCGCTGCTCACAGCAGGGCTATGACAAGCTAGGGAGTTCAGGCTATAGTTTTAAGTGGGTTGGTATCATTTTGTTTTCATTAATAAGTGACTGTTTTGTTCATGAAAGTGAAAACCAGGCCTTGGGCATGCAGGTGTTGTGTAATCTCTCCTCCCCCACCCTAATATGGTAAACTCATCTCAGTCCTTCTAACAGAATCTGATCCCTCCAACCATGGGCTTCTCTCTCCAACAGAAAACAACAACATCTGTGTCAAACTGCAGGGTGCCGCTGCAGCCACAAACACCTGGACTAAACAGGAGGTGTTTAATTCATCAGTTTGGGACTTTGTGAAATAAAAACCCAAACTAGAGCTGATTTGGATCCTAGGTCTCATTTTATCCAAACCCCAAAGTACTGCCTTGTTTGGACCTATCTTATTGATGCACGTATACAGCACCTTGCACAATGTGGTCTCATACACGAGTTTGTAGGCCCTACAATTAAATTACATTAAAAAATATGAAATTTAAAAAAATATGGGTAAAAATGGTGGTTAAAAACTGGCAATTTTTTTTCTTATATAAAATCCTCTTTGTTTTGTCTTTTCCTTGTTTGTGTTGCAAAACAAACCCCCCAGGTTTAGAGGCAGGCCCTGTCCTTTTTTTCAAATCCAAAAACTTGGAGATGGGTGGCGTCAGCTACGTGATTCCAATGTTGGCTTTTGTTAATCTTAAGGATGATCAAATCCTTCTAGTCTAGTATTGTGAAGGTACACTGAAGAATGTATGTTCCTTACCTCGGCATTTCAGCTCTAATAAAACCTTTCAGCACAGTGCTATGTGATAGACTGAGTTTGCAATACTGTACTAATGTAACCCAGTGACAGTGTCTTCCTATAAATGTCCCTCCTGTTGGAAAAGGGCTGAGTTAAGACATCTCATGTTGTCAGCTGCTGCTGCGCTTTCAGTTTGGAGTCCTTGTATTATTGTGTTAGCATCACAATGAGCTATTGCAGAAGGTGGACTTTGACTGGGGTAAATAACAAAAATGCAAAGAACTTCAAGTGCCAAACTCTCCAGGGGGACTTAACTTGGCCATTTGTGGGAAGTAATTTCTGCCTGTGGTGTGTTTACACTGAGACAGGGCCATAGCCTTCTCCCTTTTCTCCTCAGTGGCATGGGTTCTGGACTCCCCTATAAGAGTGTCTGGTGCCGCCATCCAAAGAAGCCCCTCCTAGTGCAGAGAACACAGAGGGCCTGGCCCTTGGGATAATTTTCAACACCCAATCTCATACAGAAGAGTGTCAATCATAGAACCCCAAAATAAAATAGCTATCCCTATTCCCAGAGTGAGAAAACCGGAATCAGGGCTTTATTAGGACTCGGGATGAGGGACAACCGAAAAAGGGTCAGGATAATAAAAGACAAAACCAGAAATACATAAATTCTCCCCCACCCAACATTTACAGCCAGCACAAGCCGCCTTATGCTCCATCCCAGCACCTGCCTAGGCAAATAGTGAGTTTAGGCTCCGTCTCTGATGGGCGGTGCAGCACTGAAAGCACAATATCTAAATAAATAAATGGGGGTGTTCTTACAAAGTATCCACCCCAAGGATGGCCAGGTTGTCCCTGAGGCTCTCTGGTCTGGATTCTAATGTGCAGTTAAGCTGGCTCTTGGTAGCCTGACCATCACTCTCTCCTCAGCCTCCTGGGTTTCTGGTCTCTGCTGAGATGACGCTGTTCAAT
The DNA here is from genome assembly GCF_002925995.2 of Terrapene triunguis. NCBI lineage: Eukaryota > Metazoa > Chordata > Testudines > Emydidae > Terrapene > Terrapene triunguis. Next base: position 7,746,064 of record NW_020664481.1, read on the forward strand.
GTCCCAGAAATCCCCAAAAAACTCAGTCTCCCCTTGGGTAAGAATGTGGAGGGTTGAAAGGTCCTCCCAGGCTGTGATGCTTCAATCTCGCTCTGCTCTGCTCCAACAACAGCCAAAACCAAACCTTTGTCTCTGACTTGTGGCTTATGATAGGTTCTGGTAGTGTTGCTACCCAGTTCTAGCTCCACCCTGGACCCTAGGCAATCTGGGAAAGGGAGTCCTGCACCTCTGTAGCCATTGCTGTATAGTCCAGGGGTGAGCTGTGTGTTATTTCAGAAGCATCCCTCTAAAGGGGTTACACGCACGACCCATGTGCATTCCGTTTGTGCTTAGCTTCAGTTTCATGGACATACACAAGCGGATTTTGTACATGGAAATTCCATCAGTTGCACTCAAGTTTTTCAGCAGTGTCCCTGCTCGTGAAAAGGCGTGCATGTGCAAAGGGGTAAATGTACAAACAGACTGACTTTTGAATACGTGGCCATTGATATTTAATCAGTGCGGTGTATCTTTCCCTGCAAGCGTACAGATTGTTCTGCAAAAAGCTTAGATAGCAATCTCCACAATACAGCACAGCAGGCTAGTGAGGGTGAGTTAGCTAACAGTTGTGAGGAGTAGGGAAGATGAAAATGTTATGATACAAGTGCTAAATATATTCAGAAATGGTGAGCCAAGCCCATAGCTCAAATGGGATGTAAGTGGTTCATAGCCTTTGTGGTGGCCCTGTGTACTAGGTGAATTTCACCCATTCTCTAGATGTCCTGCACTTTTTTTTTCTCGGTGTCTGTTTCGGTAGCCATGAGAGATGTAACACTGGACTTTATCCAAGGCCTCGTGCAGTGAAGTCCCAGTTTCCCCTCTCTTGACAGCTCCAGTTACACAATTCCTTCACACATCATATGGCACAAGTCACTGTCTCTGCTCAGGAAAGCACTCCGCTCAAAGGCAACCTGAGGCCTGTCTTACAGAGGTGAGGGCTGATGTTTCCACAGTGGAGTTGGGCGGGGCTAAGCCGGGTTCATTACAGACTTTCTTGTTAGTTATTTCATCCAGCAATCCTTAGGGAATCAATGGGACATTTAATTACTATTTGATTAGCTAATAAACCACTTTTGTTTGCTGCAGTAACAATTGATTTTGAGGGGATTATTTCTATTACAAGCTATTGGTAATCTTTTATATTTAATTTTGTTTCCCATCATTTCATGATCAAATTTCTACCAATCCAAATTCCTAATTCTTAGTATATAAAGCATACCAAGGAATTTCTTGTCTGTAGTGCAAGTTTCTCAAGCACATGTTCCTTCTTTCACTTTTATTAATGTGACAGGGATATAGGCCAGGTGGGAGCAGCAGTCATTTGTATGTATCCTATGCAGTTGTGTTTAATGTTTGTTCTTTAATAGGCAGCTAATTACCAACTGGAGAAATCTCATGATGTCTGGCGTTGTGTTACAAAGGTCTGGCCTACACTAGAAAATTAGGTCAATTTAACTCTATTGGTCGGGGTGTGAAAAATCCACACCCTGAGCAGCATTATTACACATAGCCAGCGCTACTACCTCTGGGAGGAGTGTAGGGGGGTGGATTACCTACCTAAACTGTGTCTCCTTTGTTGAGCCAGATTACATTGAACCATGGATGAGCAAGAGGGCATATGGAAACTTCTCCTGCCATGCACCACTGCACAGGATCCAGGCACAGTCTTAGTCCTTGAATTCCTGATGTGTAAGGACCTAGGGATTCTAGGGCCAGCTACAGTGCTAAAAACTCTGTTGGCAATTGCCCCAGCTCTCTCTCTGCCGGCCAATCGAACAGCACGTCTAAACATTGCCCCACTCTGGTGTGCTTCTGCACTTCCCTTACCTTAAAGCAGCAATAAAATAATGGTTAACAAATTTAGACCTGAGCATTCTTTCTTTTTCTGACACTACAGGCCACATCTTTCAGCCCTTGCTCACATGGATATTCCCAGTTAAATCACTGGATCTGCTCATTTGAATAAGGCCTACATCTAATATGAGATGAAGGGCTTAATTTATGCATGTTATAAAACATCCAATGGACTGACCTTTCCTTCTTAGTGATTCTCAGTCACTATTGTTTAATTTAGATTAAAATAATTCAAATGAAATGGACGTGTTAAAATTAGCATTGTATGACCATCAATTCTCTGTTAGAGAAAATGAAAGTGTTGTAATCTACATAATTCTGTTCCTACTCGGTTCTTCCTAAAGGAGAACCAAGGATTAAAAGGAGAGTCTGCCTGTCTGTAGGTGCTCTTTACCATAGTACCTGCACACCTCCTAGGTAAGGAAATAAGCAATAATATCTCTCTCATCCTTCCCAGTCAGTAGAGTATCCTCCCAGTGGGTGGTTTCATTGATCCTGTAGAACAGGGGTGGGCAAACTACGGTGCCACGAGCCACATCCAGCCCGCTGGACCGTCCTGCCTGGCCCCCGAGCTCCTGGCCTGGGAGGCTGGCCCCTGGCCCCTCCCCCGCAGCCTTGGCTCGCTCGCTCCGCCGCTGGCGCCATGCTCTGGGTGGCGGGGCTGTGAGCTCCTGGAGCAGTGCAGCTGCAGAGCCCGGCTTGGGTGGTGGCGGCAGCAGCATGGCCTGGCTCCAGCCGGGCGGCGCGACTGTAGCACCGCCAGCCACCGGTGCTCCAGGCAGGGGTCCCGGGGGGGCCATCAGGAATGAGAGGAGGGGTTGGATGGGGGCAGCGTGGGTCCGGGGGCAGTCAGAGGACAGGGAGAAGGGTTGGTTGGATGGGGCAGGGGTCCTGGGGGGGCTGTCAGGAATGAGAGGAGGGGTTGGATGGGGCGGCGAGGGTCCGGGGGCAGTCAGGGGACAGGGAATGGGGGTGTGTGGATGGGACAGGATTCCTGGGCGGGGGGTGGGTAGATAGGAGTTGGGGGCCGGGCCCCCATCCCCTCCCCTAACCGGCCCTCCATACAATTTACGAAACCCGATGCGGCCCTCAGGCCAAAAAGTTTGCCCGCCCCTGCTGTAGAATGTAGCTGTAGAGGGAGCTCCCAGTAATGGAGGAAAGGGTCTATATGTGCGGGAGTCTTCTGTACAAGCACTCTAACACTAAGGACAGGATTTTCAAAAGCTTTGCTTTTCAGTGTGACTTGTGATCCTAAATCAGGTAAGGTCTTTTGAAAATCCACACCCTAAGAGCCTCAAAAGGTGGCTTGTTTCACTTTAAAACAACTCTTAATGTTTTTGAACCATCCAATTATATAAGATGGACATGCAAGAGAGCGTTCTAATCTTTTTTCTGACTTATACTGAACTCCTAGGACCACCTCCTTTTTAAAAATTAGGAGTGACACATTTGATCATACCCGTCTGGAATGTGGAATCTGTTCTTCTCTCTCAAGAGTCATTTATATTACTTGGCTTTGCCTTGCCAGGATTACGATGAGCATGCTTGCTAGCTCGCATTATCGTAGAGGCACTAAAAGGTAAAGCAGAGATGGAAGGAGGACAGGCCGTGTTGAGTGATCTTTGCCAGGCACCCTGATGGTGTTGCCAAAGCATGCAGGACTTTCCTGTGGTGTTTGTCTTTGGGAATGTTCATAGTGCAGTCATGTCTTCCACTACCCAGGGTGTGGGAATGTCACTTCAAAATGCAGTGAGAGCGCCAGATGTGATCTGACAGCCATTTCACCAGTCAGTTCACTAACGCCATTTTTAAAAATAAAAGATTACATATTACACATGAAAAGGACCATTTCCCAGCGAACAGTTTAACACATCAGATGTGTCTGTGTATTTCAACAGGTTGATGAATCTTTTCTCAATAAAAAAGGGCTTGTAATTCATGAGTCCTGATTTCCTCATTGATGTCCTCTTTTGTTCAAGGCATATTGACTAAATGCATGTCAACATTTATAGCTTTTTAGGATGAGCGCTGTAAAAGCTACATTCACAGTTCACATCCCTCCCCCATAACAATGTCGCTTCTAGGTTCACAATGTTGCTATATATGAGGCCATCTCAGAGGGCGAATGGAGTGGAATTCTGCTCTTTAAAAGAATACATTAATGAAGATATGTCCTTATTTCTCACTCATCTTTCAGAATGTAACCTGTTGTCTGTTTACCTTTCATCACAATAGTATTTTAAGCACGTCACAAACACCCACCCAAAAACATCTCTGAAATAAGGACGTTTCAGCCCCATTTTACAGATGTACAGAGGCTTTGACCTGGCCAAGGTCTGTGGCAAACCAGCAAAAGTGTTGCCTATATGGCTCTGATGTCCCATCTGAAGGTCCAGCGCTATCTTTAGCACACTAGCACGAGCCCTGTTAATACATGGTTGTGGACCTGGGCTGGGAGGCTCCCTTCCAGATGCTGTGTATATACGCCATCTGCTACTTGGAAAGCCATGACTGAAAAGCACTGTAAGAGCCAAGTACAGTATTATCATTGGAGCAGGCCACAAGTTTGTTTTGCATTTCAATGAAAACCCAGTATACATGGGGCGGGAGGATTAAATGTTTGTGTAACTTTTCCCCTGTGTTCTTTGTACCGGTTCTAAACATTAGTGTAGCTAAATGTACAATTCTGGAATTCTGAAGTGTTCTCTTCTGTAAATAGAGAAATGCAGTTTTCATTGAAAATATCTGATATATGTGGAAAGGGTTAAGTGAATACTAGTCAAATCCAGCTCCTATTGGAGTATTTCTGTTGGCTTCAATGGGAGTTAGGACAGGCCCTAAAAATGTAATGTATTCATTAACATTCAAAACCCATAAAATATCTATTAGCTATTCTTCTGATTGAATCCCAGCCAGATAGCAAGCTTTTGGGCTCTGGAAATGGCATAAAATCAGGGCTTGTCTACGCAGTGTGTTAGCCCACACTTGAAGGGTGTAAATTCTAGTGCGCACTAGCATGCTAGGCACTAATTAGCCCATATGGACCTTGCTGGTGTGCACTAAAAGTTCCCTTGGACGTATTAATGTAGTCCTATTTCAAACAGTACTATATCAATGTGTATTATAGAACTTTTAGTGCACACTAGCAGGGTCCATGCCGGCTAGTTAGTACACACCACACTAGTGCACACTAGAATTTACACCCCTCTACGTGGTTCATTAGCTCATATTTGACAAGCTCAGTTGGGTCACAACTAGAAATGCTTCCTCTTGACATTAGCACACTTAAGAGACCCTGTACTTCTCTCCACTGCCATGTGGCAAATCCAAGCTTAATTCACTGACTTCATTGGCACTACTCACTTGCCTATGGTTAGACACATGCTCAAGTACCTGGCTGAATCATTGGGACCTAGTTTTGTAGTGATTTGGCCTTCAGGTCTATGTGACTGCTAAGAGCATTGCACAAGAACAGAATGGTCTAAGTCTAATCTCTTGTGTCTGCTGGTCCACAGATGCCTCCTAAACTATATTTGAAGAATGTCCTCCTCCTTCCATGCCTGTGTCTTACTAAGAATAGTGTGGTATCCAGAAGGCCATGTTGGCCTGCCTGACGTCACACAAACGCAACTGCTGTAACACATGAACAGGGATAAGAACTCTCTCAGCTGAAGATTAAATAACCTCTTCTGTAATAGTTCTTGGAGCGTCCCGTTAAAAGTAATCAAAGTTTTAAAATCTTCATTTGAAAATTACACATGTTCATCTTGCATAATTTTAGTGCCTACCTAAAAAGATAAAATGAATGTGCATATAGTGAAAATCCACTCGGGTTCCTCTTTTTGGTCCCCAGTTTGGGACTGTAAACTGTATGTTTAAAGGTGCCTGGAACACTAAAGAAGGAAGACGGTTGGGCATTAGAATTCCTCCATCCCCATACCTCTAAGGTCATGTCTACCGTGCCCTGCAGTTTGGACTAAGGAGGTGTGACTAGCAGTGTGTACCAGAGTGCTACACTGTAACTCCACTGTGTGGATGCTGCAGGCACAAATTTAAAGGTCCCAAGTTCACACCAATGTAGTCCTCAAAAAGTTGAAGCTTGGTAACTGTTAGAACACAACTTTTGTCAACATCACTTCAAAGTAAATACCCTTAAATCAAACCAATAAGTTCTCAAGCAGCATTTTTCTTTCTTTGTCTGTCTATAAATGTTGATTATCATCAATGGAAATGTGGTTTTGTCGGTTTATGTGCATACGGTGAAACCAATTAAAATCTTTCAAGCCTACTTTTATTCTTTACATTCAAGAACTTGTAAATCTTGGTTTTGCCACCTGAGCCAAATCCAAGATCAGTAGGCTTTGGATTGAATAAAGGAAATTCTTAGGGGAGTACAGTTCCCTTATTAAAATGGGCTAAATTTTCCAAAGTGAATGCATCATTTTGGATGCATCAGTTCTTTGGCACCCAACTCAAGATACCCTAAAGGGGCCTGATTCTTGAAGTGCTGAGCACTAACCCTGTGAAAACCTGGTGCTTTATGGTGCCAGAGTGGGCAGTCAAAAATTGAAGCACCAAAATCACTTGGAAAATTTAGCCCATCTTTGCCCTTTAATTAGAAAGGACAGGAAAAAAGAGGGGGCTACCCCTCCTCATTCAAGATGCAGCTTATTTGTCTCTGTTCCACTTTCCCTACCTAGGGCATATATATGATGACTCAATGACAGATTTTGTTGGAAATCAAAATGCATCTAGGGGATGGTTTGGTTCCAAACTTACTGTAGGAATCAGCTGGTGTGACTACGAGAAGAACTAAAGAATGCTATCATCCAACACTGTAACCAAACACCATGAACCCTTCCAGAAGTTCCAAAGTGTTCTGATAACTAGTTCCAGGCCAGATTCTGCCCAGTCTATGCCTATATGCACAATGGTGGGGGCGGGGAGTTAAGGAGCCCTTTTTGTATGACCTCTGTAACAAAGAGGCTGGAAGTGTGGAACTCCAAAGCAGACTGATAGGAGGCTAGAGAAGAGAGTGCTATTTCCCCTGGCTCCGGATGGTTTCCCCCCAAAGAGGGTGGGAAGGACTTCTTAGGAGGAGGATTACCACTCGTTTAACAAATATTTCATATCCTATGGAAGATATAGCTGAAGAATTAGAAAGCATATTGATCATCAAGGACAGCATGGCAGGTTAATTAAACCACTTCAAAGACATTAGCAATATGGGTTGGAATTAAACAGAGGAAAGAGTCAGCTCTCTAATTTATGTCTCTGTAATGGAAGAGGCTCTTTGTTAATTATTGACTCTATTCCAAGTTCCCTGAGGTTGCCGTACTCTGGAGAACATGAAATGCTATATTAAGACACATGAATGCCTATTTCCAAATAAAAAATGTAAAATCCCAGCCACATGTAGTCACAGAATTATAGTGGTGAATCCAAAGCATTTGCATCAGTTTATGAATTCAAACATGTTGCCACTTGTCCATTATATTTTCAATCTAATGGCAAAACAGGATATAGATTATTAATGAGTTCCTATGAAAATGCATCTGACAGTAACTCAGTCATATTCAGCTTTTCTTTGGCTATTCCTGCTGCATCATTAGATTGAGGCCTGTCACACACAGAACTCTTAGTTAAATTGGACACAAATCATATACAAGACTTGCCTACGCTGATAAAGAACGGCTCAGCTATAGGTACCCGGGACTCTGTTCTATTCTGGCTCTGCTGCCTTCTTCACTGTAGTATCTGAGAACTTTCCAGAAGTGTAATAAGTGGCTGACTAACAACTGCTATGTGTGACTCATTGTCTCCCCGAGGCAAACTGTGTGTGCAATGCAGTAGTGTTCTTTTTAGATGTACATGCGGCTAGGTCTATATTAGTGAAGGGAGGTCAAAGTGCATCTTGCACTTGGTGCAGAAGGTGGTGAGCTTTGGGATGGTTCTTGCTGTGTGAGCCTGTTCCACGCTCTTGGACTGGCCCCTGAGAAAGCTGAGTCTCCTGCACAGATGAGCTCTACCTTTCATTGGCTCCAATTCTACTGTGCCATACCCTGACTTCAGTGGGAGTTCTGTACGTCAAGTGACTACAGAGTTAGGCTTGAGATCAGGATGTAGAACAGACACCTCCCTAGAAAGAGGATAAGAGCCACTCCCTTAAAATGAGTTTCAGCTGAACTGGCTAAAAGTATCTTGGATTTAGCTGGGTAGAACCTAACCGAGCTGGACTCTGAACCAGAGGGTAGAGTCAGTATGCGGCTCTCAAGAATCAGGCTATGTCTACATTAGAGACCTTACTATATCAATGCAGCTGCGCCGCTGTAAGATCTCTTGTGTAGTCGCTCTATGCCGATGGGAGAGAGCTCTCCCATCAACATCATTAAAGCACCCCCCAAAGAGCGGCGGTAGCTATGTCAGTCGCTGTGCACACTACCACTCGTGTCACTCAGGGTGGTGGTTTTTTTCAAACAATTTATTAGATGTATAATGTAAACTTTGGTGTCTATCTGATTTGTCAAATGCTTACCTGCTCTAATAATAAATAAGGTGAGAATTGCTGACAAACATGTTTGCTACAGAGACATCTCTTGCTTCCAAGTCTAATGGTACAATAATCGGCTTGGACCATCTGACGTATCTTGTGCCCTGATCCCAAGTCAATTGAAATCAATAGACTCATATTTACTTCACTGGTCTTCGAACCATGCTCTTGTTTTATTAGTAAGTGAGCGTCTGCTCCTTCCAGGGGTTCAGTGCATTCTGTGGGACAGTGGGAGTGGAGGGTGTTGAACACTTCAGAGGACCCAGCCACGATGTCATAACCTGAGAGTCCTCTCTGACAACACGTAACTGAATGATCATTCTACTACACCTCTACCTCGATATAATGCTGTCTCAGGAGCCAAAAAATCTTACCGCGTTATAGGTGAAACCGCGTTATATCGAATTTGCTTTGATCCACCGGCTCCCCCCGGAGCACTGCTTTACCGCGTTATATCCGAATTTGTGTTATATCGGGGTAGCGGTGTATTTTATTCTTTAAAGGTGGATGGCTAAGATAGCAGGATGCTACTATAAAGTACTGCAGGCAAAGTGGTCCCACGGTTGTTGAGTAAAGGTCAAGAGTTCAGACTCCGACTTCAGAACAGCTGTGTAGCCACAGACCAATTATTCACTAGAAACCTGTGAAACTGATCGTCTTGTTGCATCAAAATGTAATTCTTTCAAAGGGCCTGTTCCTTTTAAGAAGCTTCTGCTATCCTGAAATAGAACACAGGAAATGTCTTCATGTTACAAAGATCTCCAATCTCTATGGTAATAAATATATAAAGTAGTTTAAAAAACACTTTGTACATGACATAAACAGCACAGGCCAGATTCTCAGCTAGGGTAAACAGGCATAGTTTCTGTAGAGCTACAGCAGCTGAGGATCTGGTCTCGGAGTCCTATATCAGAGAGCTATTCAGATGCATTATTTTCTGTTGCACTTTATTCCTTTTTCAGTTGATCAAATACAACTAGACACCCCCACCCTCTCTCTCCCCAATTTGGATCCGGTAGAGCAAATGTTTTTAACAGGCTTGTTCTTTTAACAGGTCTTTAGTCGGCTACACTGTAGCACAGATGACCTTTCCCATGAATTTAGAGACTAATAGAGTGTGATTTAACATTAGACAATGTAACATATTATAGTGTGGGGGAACAACAGACACTTTGGCCCACTGACAAAATGCCTATTTAATATCCAAATCCATAGGGCAACTTGCCCACGCAACGTGCTTCTGAGTGTCTGTCTGCAGTCTGTATGTTTTCCTTTCTCCTGTTTGTAGTGCACCGCTCTATGCCATTGTCTTTCCTCACCAGGGAACAGTGGTCACTGCCCAGAAAGACAATTAAAAGGCCCAAAATGGGTAATCCCTAGGAACAATCAGATACTAGCAATCACACACAGTACATGTAATGTATGGTTAGCAAGAGGTACCCATTCAGTGAGGCACTGTTATTCTACAGCCTCCACTTCCATTGTTCCATGGGCTATAAGACAAAGGGTTAAGTAAATGTTTTTAGAAGATAAGGTGCCCTGTTGACAACCAGCAGGCTCCAGTGGTCTCAGCAGGATCTCTCTCAGCTGTGATAAATCGGGAGGGTTTCAAAGTGGACTGAGGAGACGCCATGAGAAAGGGAGGTTGCTGATGATGCTGGCAGCAGGGAAGGAATCTGGAGGTGTTTAACGATCCCACACTCTTGGATAGTTTTTATTTAAAGACTCCATGTCTAGCCAGAGGAAAGTCTATCAGCCTTTGTGACTCGTACACCCATTTTCCATGGTGACGTCCGTTGAAATGCATCCCGGATAAGGGCTGTCTGGGGATCTTTCATCCTCTCACATTGACTGGGGAATTTTTAAGCTGATCCTCTTTGGGGAAACTGTATTTGAGCAGTGGCTATTTTCTTACACATGGTTGTACTATCCCAATCATTGACTTTTCTATTCCCCAGCTAACTTAAATACAAACTAGAAATGACACTGAAAGGAAAATGTTAAAAGTACCTACATGACTTAAGCACCTATGTCACTTATGAAAGTGAATCTTCGGGTCCTCTGAGAACTTCACCCTGAATCACCAAGTTTGGATCTGGATATGAACTTTCTCGGGGTGGGGGTGGGAGGGTTGTTCAGGAAACGGATTCAGAGCTGGAGTCATGTCACCTACCATGTGGTTTGTACAGTGGCTAGCACAGTGGGGGCACTGACCTGCCTGAGGCCTCTAGAAGTCCTGAAATGTAAACCTTAATAATAAAAATACACCGATAGCATAAGCAGCTTGCTGTACCCCATCTCCTAGGGCAAGTTTTAAGGCTCCTCGTCACTCTTGGGGGGGGGGGGGGGAGGATAGTATTGCTGATGTCAGGCGATAGCCTCAATTAAGCCTAACCATTTAGATCATCACATAGTGCAGCACTGCCAACCAGCCTCAAGAAGTCAGATGAGTTGGGCCCCAAAAATGTCATGAGGCTGCCCTGACAATTATGAGATTAAAAAGTTTTGAAGCTTTTCTCTGCAACCATGGGGGTTAGAATCTTACTATATTCATAATAAAAGCGAGGGTCCCTCACAATAACATGACTCCAGGAACTGGGGCAAATAAACGGTAAACCGCAAATATTGTGAGATTCATGATAAAAATGACAGGTCTTGGCAACACTGCATTAATCTCTAGCTTATTCACACAGAGGTGCCGTAAAAGGGATTTTCTACATGCTCTGAGTAGAATGCAGTGGTGTTGTCCAGAGTTTACTCAGGCAGACTGTTCCTGGCTGGAGAATCTTGCTCAGTTGTGGTATTGGGATACATTATGATTACTTTATAATCCTGAGAGTAAATGAAAAGAAGGATCTTGTCAGTGTGAGGAACAAGGACAGAACAAAAAGACTTATGAGAATATAGGCTAAATATATACCCGATAGCTAGTCATAGAACCATGGCGTTCGACTAGATGACCCTTGCGGTCCCTTCTAACTCCCTCGCCAAGATGCAGGATTGGTTGTGTCTAAACCATCCAAGACAGATGGCTCTCCAGCCTCCTTTTGAAAAACTCCAGCGAAAGAGTTTCCACCACCTCCCTACGCAGTCTGTTCCACTGTCCTACATGGAGAGCCTGTTAAATTGGAATCTAAAGGAATAGGTAGGGCTTGATTCTCCACTGCCCTGCACTTTGTGCTGTCACTTACACCAGGGCAGAGTAGGTGCAAGATGCTACCATTCTGCTTTGGTAACATCTCAGACCCACTCTGAGGGATGGTAAGTGACAACACAAAGAGTGGGGCAATGGAGATTCAGGCCGACAGAGTTGGTGGCAGGTCTAGATGTCTTATAATGGAAAGACTTTCCTCACTGCAGAGTCAGCTTGTTACAAACTAACCGACAGAATAAAATCCCTCCGATCTACAGCCCTTTCTCTCCAACTTCCTACTGTGTGGTGCTCGCAATGCTTCTGTCTATGGACCATCATGAATGGATCCATGGGCTGTGGCGTGAGAACCACTGATCTGAACAAACTACAGCGAGCTCAAGGAAGAGCAACAAAAATGGGAGTGGAAGGATAGTTTTATGGGGAATGATTAATGGAACTATGTGTAACTCAGCTGAGGGACTAATGAGTTGGAACATGAAAAGTGTACACAAATAGTTGAACATAAACACCAAGGTGGAAGAGGAATTATTTAGCATGTGAAGGGCTTGAACTAGTGGTGATGGGATGAAACTAAGAGAAAATCTAGGCTAAATAGCAGGAAAACCTTTCTAGAAGCCAAAGCTGGAAGAATCTCTAAAAGGGAAGAGCGCATTTCCCAGGAAAAGTTTAAAAGTAGAATGGACAAAGCCCTAGAAAATATACTGTAGGGAACAAGATTGCACTGGCCTCTGATGATCTTTTCCTGTGATTGATATAAAGCAACATCAGGCAGACTTCATAGTGCAAAGCAGGGAACTTAGTGGAATATCTTCAATAGAAGCCCAGCCAAACCATTGATCAAGGCAATTTTAATGGCTTAGATTTGGCTTGTGATGCCCGTACACACCCGCTTCTAGAGACTCTGCAGCATTGTTTTCTGCAGTGTGCTGAGCAGCCTATCGCTTAAGCTATTCTGATCCTAAACCTGGGAAATGAGCCAAGTGAGGTTCAAGTTGAGAGCAAATGGGATTTAGCAATCAGAAGAGGGGGATGCAAAATGCCCCAAGGAATTTTGATTGAAATTTTAGAATGTATAGAAAATCTACTGCAGATAAATTGGGAGGTGGTTTAATAAACAGTTTGAGAGATTAAAATTTGAAATAAATCCCAGCTAAGTCGCAGCAGCGAAAAGAGTAACACAGACCATTGCAGTTAGAGGAGGTCAAGGGTATTCTAGGCACTAAACAGAAGGCTTTTCAAAAACATAAACAATCTGGGGAGGAGGCGGGTTGGAAAATCGGTGTTTGTTTTGTTTGTTTTTTTAAGCAGAATAATATTAAAAGGAAAAATAAAGGAGCAAAATCAAATAATGAACCCCAGACTGTAGGGAGTATTTGGACTAATAAAGCGTTCACCAAATATATTTTAAATGGACAAAGTGAAAGCAAACCGCTGAAAACCAAGAGTAAACTGGGAGACAGAGTAATGGTCTAATTTAAACAGTGGGGTTTTAATTGTGTATTTACAGAGGAGGAAGAGATGAGCTTTGAAGGTGTGGTTCGGCCATCCTGGTATGGCATGAGAAGAGTCGGACAGTGTGCAGATATTGCACCACAACTACCCATTTAAAGATTAGAAACCAGCTAAGGTAGAAAAGATCCCCCGCAGTGAGCACCCAAAATTAGGTGGGCATCTTCCACTTACATGTGTGGTAGTTTCCTAAGGAACAAAGGACTGATATCTAAACACATATGTAACAGAGAACTACAGAACGCGATGAGACCCATGCATAGAGTCAGAGTTTAAAGCCAGAAGGGACCACAAGGTCTTCTACCTTCACCTTCGTGTATATCACAGACCACCACCAACACCCAGCATCTGCACACTAAAGCCAACCACTGAAATTAGACCAAAGTATTACAGCCCACAAGAGACTAGACTATTATGTGCCACAGGGAGGGAATAGCAGGGACTGAGGTGTACCAATGCCTGAAGCCCCCACGAAGGCAGAGAAATGATTAAATGGGATCTACCCAGATAATCTTCAGCCACATGCTGCAGAAGAAGGTGACACACCCCCACATCCCCACACACACACAAGGTCACTGTCAGTCTGACCTGAGGGGAAATTCCTGCCTTTTTTTGCAGCCATATCACGTTGGTGGCTTATAATCATCCTGACCCACACACCTGGACTTTCTCCTCCTCTCTTGCTTCCATCTGATGGGCCCCCAGCTTGTAGCAGAAATTCTTATTGTTAGATGCTAAGTGCATGACCTTGTCACATTCTGGGGTGCAACCAGGCCAGTGAGAGGTTGTCCCCACCTGCCTTGCAACCTCGAGTGCCTCACCATGCTTTGCTGTTGTGGCTTCCACCCTGGGCTGCTCACGTAGAGCCAAACAGCATGCAGGTCACACCCTGAGTGTCTGTGTATAGCTGCAGCCCTGGTCCAAGAGCTCTGACCCCAGCAGCCTGTCAGTCATGCTGTGGCTTCCACCAGTCTTGGTTACTACTTGCAGGGTGACCCCCAACGCACTCCCAGCCCTGAATTTTCCCAGAAAACATGTGATCTGCACTGTCCAGCTCGCTACTGCACAGATCACTACTAGGAGTCCGTTGGCCTTGTAAGGGGTTAATACAGGGCCGGCGCTTCCATTTAGGCGACCTAGGCGGTCGCCTAGGGCACCAGGATTTGGGGGGGCGGCATTTTGCCGCCCTCTGCAGCAATTTGGCAGCGGGGGGGTCCTTCCGTGCTCCGGGTCTTCGGCGGCAATTCTGCGGCGTGTCCTTCACTCGCTCTGGGACCCGCCGCCGAAGTGCCCCGAAGACTGGGAGTGCAGAAGGAGCCCCCCACCGCAGAATTGCCGACGACGACCGGGAGCACGGAAGGACCCCCGCCTAGGGCGCCAAAAACCCTGGCGCCGCTCCTGGGTTAATATGCAACAGTTTGCTACTTTAACCAGAGTTACCAAACAGCTCAGTTTAACCACAACACTGGATTAATTTCAATGTATACAACAAATTTATTTAACTACAAAGAGGTTTTAAGTGAGTACAAGTATAAAATATTAGAGTCAGAAATGAAGAGAAATAGAGATGAAAATGCTTTTTAGTAGCTAAAATTTAACAAACGAGACTTGGTTCAAGGTAAGCTCCTTACCACATGCTCCCAGCAACAGGGCTGGCCAAATTCTCAGGTCAAGATCCCTGCCCCCGCCCCCACCCCTGTTGACTACTTGTATGTAAATTGAGGTAAACATAGATTCATAGATTCTAGGACTGGAAGGGACCTCGAGAGGTCATCGAGTCCAGTCCCCTGCCCGCATGGCAGGACCAAATACATACATTCCTTTGTTTAGGATAGGCCTGTTTAACAACTTTTGCCCAGTTGTGGCTGTGTGGGTGTGAACATGTGCTAACAACAGCATACAGGGGAAATTCATAACTCTACATCTAATGTTGCTACACACATTTCACTATGATGTTATTGACCAGTGAGTTATTAGTTTTCAAATGATGCCTCACAAGGTGTATTATTACAAAGATTATTGCAATAGTGTGTAGGGTGTGAATACCAAGGTGCTTTAGGTCACACCTTGCACTGTGTACTCTTGAATTTCATCCCATTTCAGTCACTCCCATCTTCAAGGTCATCCAGGTCTTTCTGTATAATGTTCCGATCCTCCTCTTGATTGACAATACCTCCCAACTTGGTATTATCAACACATTTTGTTAGCGCACTCCTGCTTCTTGTGCCAAAGTCGTCATTAAAAATGTTGAATAAGATTGGTTTCAAGACCAATCCTTGGGGAGCTCCTCTAGTAGCCTCCCTAAAGAAAGTTAAGACGCTCTCTTGTTAGCTGGGAGATCTGGCAAATATTGTTTGCAGATGGCTCACACAATATAGAAAACGGGGTGAGGGGGAATCGCATAATAAGTACAAAAAACTACACCAAAGCAGAAATGGATTTCAACAAGACTGCCTGATGTAGGTGTGGACTGATAGTGGGTTTTTTTTCCAAAACTTAATGGTAAAATAGTCTGAACAAACCAAAGCATTAGGTAAGTATGTGACCCATCGTACCCCAAGGGATGATCACAGATTGGAGGAAGTTCAGCCCATACCTAATTAAAACTTTGCTGAAGAGTACAGTATCAACCCCATACTACTGGAACTGCAGTGTTGCTCCCGAGCTTTTAAAAACACAATTACTCATTTGAGCATGCAATACATCTTCAGTTCAAAATCCCATCTTCTCTAGTGTATCTATTGATTAGTGAACGCAAGTCAGATCATTCCCGCTTATCAACCTGGTGAAGCTGTCACATACAGTAGATGGGAAACTAATTGAACTGCTCCTTGAAACTATTGAAACTAATTGAGCTCCTTGAACTCGCCGTGTGTTTCTCTAGTACAAACCCGGCCTCCAGTGCCGGTGGTGAAATGGAGAATGCGTCACTTTCCTTTCATAAATCCTAGGTCTACTCTTCTGCTTGAACTGAATCTCCCACTTGCCCTCCTCTCAACCCAACTCAACCCCCTCCCTCCCTTTGTACCATCCATATCCTGGATAATACGTACAAATCTAGGGGAGATGGGTTGGATCCCACTGAAGTTAGGAATATTTCCATTGGGTACCTTTTCTTCCTCTCCACAAAAAGACATCTACTTTGGGGTACATATTAGCTCAGTCTTATGTAGTATTTAGACGTACTACATATGTCTTATTTTATTTTATTTATTTTATTTAATTACCAATGTACCTATAGCCGTGAAACTGCATCAGTGCACCACTTCTACATTAGGGTTTTGCACTGGTACAGCTACATCATTGCAGCTAGAGAAGGCCTTCCTAACTAGCAGGAGCCCTCAAGGGCTGCCTCTCCCATTAATCCATAGCTGGTAATCTCGCATAGATGCAGACACATGAAGTTACATCTTGATTACATGCCGCAGCTCCACAGATGCCTGTGTCACTTCCGCAGCTCAGCAGGTAAGAAGCAAGGCTGTCTTCTTAGAGACTGTCTATATAGCAAGAGCTGTACATGGGCTACCCTACCCAGTCTAGTTTGAATCCAGGTAGGCCGGGTAACAATAGCAGTGAAGATAGTAGTGCAAGCTAGCAAACGGTACTCAGATACGTGCTAGGCTCGTATTACCTACCTATGCTCCACTGTCTTCACTTCTAATGTTATGCACACTAACTTGATTCAAGCTAGCTTGAGTAGGCTAGACAGTGCCCAGCTTTTGTCTATGGTAGATGGACCCTAGGTGGCAATACCATGGAGATGGGAGGTTTTGCAGGCCAGAGTAGCAGTGGCATGGCAACGCAGTGGTTTAAGAATTCATGCTGATGGGTGACAACTTGATATTTGTATGAATTCCGTGGCTTCCTCCTACCACAAGCCTCTTCCATTCAGTGATTCCCTCACATACATATCCCATTCACTGCCATGCTTCCCCACCCCCCTTCATAATCTGCGGAACCCTCCTCTTACAGTCATACGCTGCCCTCAGATTATCTGGTTGTTCCTGTTAAAGTGCTCAGCATCTTTAGCTTTGCCATCTTTAGGGTTCAAGTTAATGAACCCATTGAAATGAACGGGGTAGTTCGTGCCTATAGGAGCCATAGTTTTAGACTGTCTACAAGCTCATACAAACAGTACTACACTGGTTACAGCCACTTCACCTTTTCAAAGTTATCTTCACAATTCTGAAAGCCAGAAGCAGGCAACCAAACTTATTTAAGAAATGTTTGTTTTAAATTGTGCTAAGGATAAGACTTAGCACTTACAAAGCAAAGCGTGTTACACCCACTAGTTAATGTACAATTCATTAACTTTCTCAGCCCTCCTTGTGAGCTGGATAAGTAGTAGAATACCCTTGGGGATACAGAGGCATGGAGCAGTTAAGTGACCAAGGCCACAGAATCAGTGGTAGAGCTGGAACTAGTGGCAGGAGTTCCTTCTTCCCAGTCCCTGGCTCAGTCCCCTAGACCATCCTGCCTCTTACAGTGTTGCAATGACAAACTCCTCAGGTGTGTGGGGGAACTATTTTTAATCCTCGACTTTTGGAACACCCCATTCACGCTGGGTCTGCGAAGAAGCATGTAAGAGCTGATTAACAGCTGGTTCCTGCCTGTTTAGACAGCTCTGACAATGCATCCCTTCTTTTCAAGGTGACAGGAACACCCAGCTGCCTAATGGTTACAGAAGTGTCTATTCTTTCCCAGTGACATTTATTGTGAAATATCTGAGTGGGCCTGAGAGACATGCAAGGCTTTCTCCCTCCTTATCAGGCGACCCTGGTCAGTGTCCTGCTGTCAAGGACTAAAGTAATTTATGTCAGAGCTGCAAGTGTTTACTTATCTACCCCAGCGACTGGCTCAGGCGAAATCAGCCAGACTGGCTCCTTTGTCTCACGGGCTTTTTCCTGCCAGTGGGAAAAATGAGGCACTGGGCGCTATTACCACTCCACCGAGCCATGTCACGCTTTGGAAAAAACAGCACAGAAGGTGTAAGAAGTGGTGCCATACATGGAGCAGCCCAGTCTCCTGTGGCCACCCTTAAGCTGACATGAGAACACTGATAGCCGCCGCTATCAAAAATGTTACTACAACTCTGGCACAGATGGAAAATTTAAAGTGCCAGCTAGCAAAAGCCAGTGCTGCTCTAACAACAGATGACATCCAAAATCAATCCCCCGTTTGGGGTTTACAAGTATCTTCGCATCAGCCTCAGCAGCTTCACGATCAGTGAGATAAGCCGTACAAACAAAATACTTCCTTGTAAATGGTACAATATTGCTTGGACAGACTTCAGTGTTGAATGTCAAATCTGCATGTGCGTCTCTCTGCCCCGGGGAGTCTGCATGTGAATACAAAGCAAGTGAACAATCCGAACACCGGGCAGGTAGGAGATAATCACACTGAGGAGATCTGTGTTGGAAGCGTTTGTGAGAGAAGTGAGTTTTAAAGAGGGATTTGTAAGAGAAGAGGAAGAAAAGGTGCACAAGAAGTGGGGCATGTATCAAGCTTAAGGAATACCCATACCAGTTCTCCCCCATGATTTCACTGGGAGTTGTGCCTGAGTAAGGACTGCAAGATAGGGTGCTATAAAACAGTGATACATCTCTGATTAATGCATCTCTGCCCTTTATAACTGTGGTCATATTGATTGGTACTTTACTTTAACTGTTATGGCAAATATCCTCCACCATGAAGGTCCAGTGCTAATAAAGACTTGGTCCAATTTCTGCAGGGCCTGACTTCTCCCCAGTGGTGCTGAGTTCCCACAACTTCATTTGAAGTCTATGGGAGCTTGGCACCTCTGAAAATTGGGCCCATCTAATGGAAACCCATGCAAGCCTCAAAACAGACTTTAAGAACTGATCCAATTTTTGTTTCTTGTATCGTGAAAGAGAAATGAGAGCTATGACTACGTCTGGCCCAGAGGCCTGGGCTGTTTCCCATAGATGTAGTTTCATAAATCACAGAGGAAGGTTGGTTGTTGTTGTTGGTTTGTTTTTGTTGGGGTTTTTTGTTATCCAGGCATTCTGCTTTCCAGACTAAAAACTGTCACCCTAAATACAGAACAACTTTCATCTTGTCTCTCGACATCCTTCCTGGTGAAGGAAAGAGGAGCATGTGTATGATAGATTTGCTCTTATGGAAGCTTCCCTCCTTTGAGGAGACAAATATTAAGCAGTGGTAGCTTCCTTTCCTAAACTGAATAGTTTATCATTATCCGGCAAGGAAGCCTTTAACTATATGGACAATGGATTAAAGAAGCCAGACTATCTCTCTCTAAATGAGCTGTTATTTTAAATTAGCTTCCTTCTTAACCCAGGTCACTCCTCACAAAATATTCCACTGACTGATTGTATTTTTCTAGACAAATATTTTTGTGAGCTGTCTTCTCTCCCCACCCAGCAGGGAATGTTCAAAGGCTTATTCCTCCACTCTGAAGAGTTTAGGAAGAGACACACAGGCTTAATGATCTAGTGGTTAGAGCTGAAGTCTGGGACTCTAAGGCCTGGTCTACACTAGTGGGGGGGATCGAGCTAAGTTACGCAACTTAGATCTATTTACCGCGGTGTCTTCACTGCGGTAAGTCGACGGCTGATGCTCTCCCGTCGATTCCGCCAGTGCCTCTCGCCCTGGTGGAGCACTGGAGTTGACAGAGCGCTCGAGACTAGACGCGATAAATTGACCCTTGCTGGATTGATTGCTGCCCGTCGATCCAGCGAGTAATGTAGGCAAGCCCTTAAACTGTGTCCCTACCTAGCCATGCTGTTCATTCAATGTGTTCTTGAGCAAGTCCTGTAAATTTTCAAGGGCCTGAGACCTAGGCTACCTTTGGGTGGCTGGCCATTTTAATTTCTGCACTCCCAAAATGAATTGTGGACGTTAATGTGAGTGGATTAGCAGTCAGAGGGGCAAAGGACAGCTACGTGTCCTTGAGTCAAACGGGGGCATAAAATAACGTAAGTGCAAATTTAGCACCACCAAACTGCATCTATAAAAGTGAGATGACATATGTGAAAGATCACCCCCCTAACCTCCTGGTGCATTAGTTCACCTATCTGGGAAATGCGTATAACAACCCTCTGGGTGGGTGGCCAATAGGGCTTGAATTTGGGACTCTAGCTCCAAAGCACAGGCCTTTACTACTTGAGCTAAAGGAGCAAATCTGTCAGCTGGAATTGACTGAAGGCTGATATACTCTTATGTGATCCAGCCACTAGAGGGTGGAGAGACCTACTTGGACATATTCACACTTCCCTTCCTTAGAAGTACCTGATTCCCAGAAGGAATTGTAAGGATTAATCACTTGGGTTACTGCATATCACTGCTATAAAAATACCGTGTTTCTATGTAATAAAAACAATGTATTTTGTCTTCACCTCTTTTTGGATGTGTATGATCCTGGATGGAAACGAAGATTAACACTGTGTTAGAAATATTATTGGAAAGAAGTGGACTCTGGTCTCGAAATCAACAGGCGCAAATGTGTTGGCTTTGGTTACATCTTGGAAGGACTGGTTGTAGGTTATTGTAGTCGGGGATGACCAGTGAGGAGAGGGATAAATGGTATGTGACTGATCATTGGAAGGTCAGCTGCTAAGTATGGGCAGTTAGCAGTGGATTGAGAAGGCTTCAGAAACTCTGCTATGTCACCAGTGAGTAAATGGACTTTACTTAGTTACTATTCCCTCCTTCCAATGCATTTGTTAGTACTTGGAAGACTTAGGGGTTGAGGGAAAACATTCTCAGATGCTTAAAGGGTCAGAGTTGAGGTTGGTTTAGCCTAATATTTGGTCTAAATGAATTGATATAGATTTGTTTGCAAAGTCCTTATAATTCTTCACTTGTAATTTTTTTTTTTTTTAAACAAATGAGTCAATGAGATTCAAAGTTCACTGGCAGCAGCCCAGCATGAATGAGGAACTAACTGAATAATAGCAAACCAATGCAGCCATGCAAGGGAGGAAACAGATTGCAGATTCAGATTTTCAAGGGATCATAGGCGACAGCGAGAGATGGAGGGGAAGCAATGTCCTACATTTTGGAAAGCATGCAGCAATAGCGCATTCAACCCTTGCAGAAAAGAGGGAGTTCCCTTAACTTGCTCAAGAGTGATACAGCTGTTACAACCTGGTCCAGCACCCCACTGCACAGTCACCGGTTAGCTGCAAATGATCCCAACTGCTGGATCCCCCATGTTCCCAAGTCAACTGGCTTTGGAAAGTCTAGACACAGCTGCTTGTACATGGTCCACCTAGCCTAGGAGCACTCCGGGCTTCTAGTATAACCCCTCTTGGGGCAGGAAAGCACAGAGCACAGGCTTAGCGAAGGAATTTCTTAACCACAGAAACTCTTAAAGCACTCAAGAGTTCCAGATCTTTGAAAATAACAAGTCTTGAGATGCCCCTCCCCAAGGCAGAGCCCACCCCTTCTTTCAAGTCAGGTTTGTCAGCATTTCAGGCTGGGCAGAGTCCATCCTGCCCTGTGTCTCCTGCAAGTCCTTCTTCCATCTCGTGATGGTCAAAACCCCTGGACCAAGCAGAAACCCATTCTCTCCTCTGGGCTACAATGCTACATGGTCAGCTGGAAGCTCAAGGACCATACCCTAGTAATGCTTGCCCCATCTGCAGGCCCCTGTGTAGGGAGGGGGAAAAAAGTTGTTTCATGAGGGAGAGCCAGTAGCTGAGTCATTCAAAGTCAATGGCTTCAGATTGCAGTCTTGATGGCTGATTTTTAGTGTTAGTCATTCAGGAGGTGTCAAACACCTTTCCTTGGCAAGGCAGCTGTCTGCATGCAGCACAACAGGCTGACTTTGGGCATGTCCAGGCTTGGTGCAACTCCTAAAACAACACAGCGTTCATAATTGGACCTAGGATATACCCCACTCTTTTACAATTGCTAACAGTGGGCTGCTCTAGCAGACCTTCCTGTGAAGGCCTCACAGAACGATCACTGATGAGATCCTGAAGAAAGGGAAAAGTGGAGAATTGGCAGGACTCCTGAATGATCGCAGAGGATCCCCTGGATGATGAAATATTCCAAAAGCACCCCAACATTGCACTCTTCTTAGTCATCCCAGCTGCACTTGCATTAATATTTGCACATTCCCTGGAAGCACAACTTTCAGACTGAGTGCCCACCAGGGTCAATAGCTGGGCCAAAGGAACAGCTGTAAATCCACCGATTACGAACAGCTAAAATGATCTGTAAACGTATCATATGTTAGCTGGATTGATCAGAGGGTTCAGACCTCTACTCACTAACTGCAGTGGGAACTGGGGCAGCCCCAGAAAGCAGAGATAAGGACAGAGCATGCACACACTCTGAATCAGGAGCGGCGCCAGGGTTTTTGGCACCCTAGGCGGCGGTCCTTCTGCCCTCCCAGTCATCGTCGGCAATTCTGCGGCAGGGGGGTCCTTCTGCACTCCCGGTCTTCGGGGCACTTTGGCGGCGGGTCCTGGAGCGAGTGAAGGACCCGCCGCAGAATTGCCGCCGAAGACCCGGAGCGCAGAAGGGCCCCCCCGCCGCCGAATTGCCGCCCCCCCCCAAATCCTGGTGCCCTAGGCAACCGCCTAGGTCGCCTAAATGGAAGCGCCGGCCCTGCTCTGAATGCATTTGTGAAAGGCTTCAGTATGTGCCGTGTTGTACCTGAGAGATAGACCCGAGCCTTGCCGCCTGTGAGAAAAGTGCATTAGCAGCGAGTGGGGCAGGAGTCTGTCGTTCACTCATCTCTTTCAAGTACCAGGAGATTTCTTAAGTGCAGTCTGATCATATGAAGTGTAACTCCTCATATTTCTCACTCAATAGCCTGCTTCACAAAGCCCTGAACATGGCAGACAATAACACACAGCCCCAGTGCTCATTGCCCCGGCTCTGACAGAGGCATATGCAGAAGTACAAAAGGCTTTTTTTTTAAAAGAAGATATTAATTATGCCTTTGATGTTCCATAAAAACAGCGCAGCTTCTGCTTAGTCTCCAGAGTCCAATTGACAATTGTTTATTAGTTTTCAAATAGCTGAAATTCATGTCAAACATTCCGCATGTTAGAAAAATGTTTATGAAGTGTTATCCTGGTTTATTTAACTACGAATGTTTGGGAACCCAGTATAAAATATAATGGACCACACAAGACTCTGGGCGTTCTGATCATGACACATACTTTAAAAAGCATTGGTAAAAATCATGTCACCTTAATCCGCATACAGATTTCAACCAGCTGAAAGGTGTCCTTGAGGTAGGATAGCATTATCTGATCACGATGCCAATTGAATGGACAACCTATTTCTCTTTTAATTTTAAAGGAAATTTCTAATATTAGGAATATGATGGGCAATGTTGCTCATGAATGCCAAATTACTCTGAGGCTAATTGCTCGTCCTGCGATGAGCATAAGGTCTTGAATCCAGGGAGGGAGGAATTTCCTACTATGACCGACAGAAGCCCAACTGAAGGGCTCCGTGAAGAGCGCCAGGAGTCCAGAGAAGGAATTCAGATGTCAAGGATTAATATTCGTGCATCATTAATATTTATAATTTGCAATACTCTGTATAAATATTTATAGTATCCACGCCACTGCAAATGAGTTACCTTTTTTCAAACATAAAGACGATCAAAAAGCAACAGGTTTAAGCTTTGAACGAGGTGACGTTTTAATCCTCTTTCTCTTGAGTTGCAGCTTTAAACCCAGTAGGTGGAATGATTGCTGGCCTTTAGCTGGGCTCCATTTTTCCCTGTTCTCCATATCGAACATGTGTGGCCAATGTTGCCCTGTGCGTGCATGTCCGCTGCCTGGGGCTGTGGCCCTCCAAAACTGGCAATGGAAAATCTTGAGCTGTAAGAAAGTGAGGCCCATCTCCACAAGAGCTGCATCTTCTAGGAGCTGACCATTCTGCAACCCGATCTCTCCCTCTCTGGGGTTTAGATGCAGAATGAGAAATTGGGTAAACATCATCTTATTGCAGCAGGGGAAACTATTATGGTAGCATCTAAAGTCTGGGACCACATCAAGGTAGGTGCTAGTCAGACACATAAGACAATCCTTATCCTGAAGAGCTTATGATCCATTGACAGCACTGAAAAAATGTGGGAAGGGAAATGGGCACAGGAGTGATGTAACTGTCTATGGTCAAACTGCAGGTTAGCAGCAGAACTGGAATAGTGCCCCAATTCCCTGGCCTGTCCCCTGGTCCTAAGCCGCGCTGAGCCCACAGCTATCTCTAGCTGCATATTGGAGGCCAGGCTGTAAAATTAGGGCAAAAGCATTCATTCCATGTCCACAGCACCTTGGGGAACTGAACTCCTGAGATCTGAGCCATTCACACCATCACGACACTCCAATAAGAGGGGAAATGCCTGGTTATTCTTTCTAGCCATTGACAAAGAAATGAGAGAATGGTGAGTTGAGTTTTGTTTTTAGCAACTCGAGTTCAAAATATTTCTCCACACTTATCAAAATGAACTCAAGGTTGGCTTTATTATGCCGAAACCCAAGTGAATCCACTTCCTATTCCATGATATTAGAGTATATCTCTTAAGACTGTTAACGCTGCAAAGATGCTTTGATAGCACGCGCTCCATTTCTTTAAGGCATTTCTCGTAAGCTCAGAATCTACCCTCCTGACACAAGCCAAATTCCCATTGACTTCATTAGTGAAGGTAACGCATGGGGATTTATAAAAACAAAGCAAATTATCATCTAGTAAGGATCATACAGTAGTGAAGAACCTTTCTATTGGCAGCAGATCCTGCTAGATTTGATTCCCTGGTTAGATATTACAATAGCTTGTGCCATTTATCTGCAAAGCATCCACATTCCAAGCAGAAAATCAGAAGGGAAGTTACTCCACACTGACTCATTCCCCAAAGTACGGTAATTGCCTTTTCTTTTAACATTTGACGGTTCAGCATTATTTCCCTCATTTTAGTTTTGCTTTTTGGCACATGAGTGTGTCTGTCTAAGGAGCTTTGCTTCACGGTTGTTTTTCAATGAAACTTAAATTATTTTTCATTCATCTCCAGCAACCTCCCTGTGGGGCCTGATCCTGTTTCCATTCAAAAAATCCCAGGGGCTTTAATGCATGCAGAAGAGAATAAAGTGAAGAGTTCACATTGGGAGCTTGTTTCAAACCATCCAAGTTCACACACAAAGGTTCCTCCCTCCTCTCTCTCTGCTATGAAGGGGCCAATTAATAACCCTTTACTTTTTGCACGCTTTTTTTTCATGTCACCTTAATCTGAACACTCTTTTCCTTCAATCAGAAAATTGTTGCTTTTAATATTTTAAACTCTGATTTCTCATAAAAGCCCCAAGTATTAGAATTTCTCTTAAGAAATATACCATTAATATATCTTTATTATGTGTAGCTGATCCTCACTGCATGGGCAATGACTTTTTTATATTCCCTGCTTGTCCCTGAGGCATCTGTTGAGCCATTTTATTTTGACATGATATCCTTATATGTTAAATTAAAACTTGGTTTTTATTATCTGTTATGTGCCAGTAGACAACAGAGCCTTAATGCTATTGTACAACTCCTCCTGTCGTGATCTTTAACCAATATGGGGTGCCTCCCTCTCTTCCTCCTTCCGCCCCATCTCACCCCATCCTCTCCAGAAAAAAACCCATGGATTGAGTTATCCAGACTGACAGCAATTTACAATCCCCATTAATGGTCATATAAATTCCAGTGGATCAAGGAAGCCTCTAGTACATTATATTCAGACACAGCTAATAGGTCTGGGATAACTGCCATTGCTTGTTTCTGTGTTATGAGTTTGACTGTTTATATCTACAGTACAAGTAAGCGGTATAACAAGTTTTCACATTCTCAAAGTCATTCAAGGAGGCCAGTAATTGCTTGCTCCAATAGCACTCAGAGGGCTGGAGGTGGTAGCAGTCACTCCCTATATTTAGGGAAAGCTGTTGCACCAGAGGCTCAGCAGTTTGTTTGGGAAAGTGGGATCAGTTCCCTAGGATCTTCTGGGGGTCTTGCGCCCAGATCTTAATCCAGCATCCATTAAAGTCAATGAGAGAATTCCCAAGGATTGAACCATTGGATCAGACCCTTGGCACTAAGGGCTGGTCTACACTTGAAATGCTACAGCAACAGTTGAGCCACTTCAGTGTAGATGCTATCTACGGCGACAGGAAGAGTTCTCCTGTCAGCATAGGTAATTCACCTCCCCGACAGGTGGTAACTAGGTCGATGGAAAAATTCTTCTATTGACCTAGTGTAACCCACACACCTCCTGGGTGTGGTGTAATTTGTTAGTCTCTAAGGTGCCACAAGTACTCCTGTTCTTTTTGTCCCATCCAGTGGCACCGAGACCACTTAGAGAGAGATTAATGAGTCTGCTCTATAGCCTTAGCTAAAAGCGATGTAGCTTTTAGCTCATGCAGTTGAGGCTCATGTCTTTAACACCAGAGGTCCCAGGTTCGATCCCAATGACCGGGGTCTGTTGGCGTTACACTAGCTCTGTGTACACGGGGACTTAGGGTTTGTCTACACTATCGGCTGGATCGATGGGCAGCAATCGATCCAGCGGGAGTCGATTTATTGTGTCTACTATAGACATGATAAATCAACCGCCGATCGCTCTAGCATCGACTCCAGTACTCCACCTCAACGAGAAGCACAAGTAGTAAGTAGATCGAAGTACGTCGACTTCAGCTACATTATTCACATAGCTGAAGTTGTGTAACTTAGATCAATCCCCCCTGTAGTGTAGACCAGCCCTTAGATAGGTTTAACTACGCTGCTCAGGGCTGTGGATTTTTCACACCCCTGTTTTCTGTAGTTCTGCTGACCTAATATTCTACTGTAGACTAGGCCTAAGACGACGACGACAACAACAAAAAACAATCTTGTTGTGCATCAGTTCTTATGGCAGGAATCTTCACCCTGGCTGTTTTTAAGGAGCTGAAGAGAATCATTCTGTAGGTAGGTTCTCTATGGAGAGACAACAGACAACATGGTAGAGCAGAATAAGAAACCAAGCAAAAATAAAATCATTACTAATTCCACCTTTTGAGGGGTGAAAATTTAACACTTGAGACAGGCTTTCAGAAATGAGAAATTTTAACGACACAATTTTGACAAAAAATGGACTCTCTTCAAACCCGTTGCAACAAAAACAACTTAGAATTTTTTCACAAAGTCAGTATTTCATTTTTTTCAAGCAGTACTAGATAGAACACAACAGTGGGCTGACAGTGGTACAACACAGACTGGTTTTAGCTGGGTGGATGAGACATAACCTCGCTGTAATTATGTCACAGATCCATGTTATAGCCCTGCATAAACCAAGGTTCTAACGGTCTTCTGTAACATGCGTTGGTCCCATAGTCTCGCGTCCTGTTACTAGACTACCTAACAGGGGCATGCATTGGGGCAGGAGTGGCATAGTCATTAAGGTGGAATTTGGTCCTGTGTGTGGTGAGTGTTCTCACTTTTACCCAAAAATGTTCACAGGACAATCTGTGACAGATTCTATATTGCCAGATCATTGCTAGGATTCAATGTCACCATAAGCAGAGCTAAAGCAGTAGTCAATAATTTCCCTTCCCTCCACCCTTGGATATCAGGCCCTGGGTTACTTGGGTCTATGCAGCCATGGAGAATCCAGAAGAGAAAAGAATGCCACTGTTAGAGAACCAGAGCAGAGCCCTACATTGGAAAGAGCAGGCAGAAGACAACAGCAGACAATCAGTAGCTATTGCAGGGGAGGTGATTTAAAAGGCCAATCTCCGGCCCACCAGGCCTTGTAGAAGATACTTTGTCTCCATAACTTAGCTACACAATCTTCACCAAAGTTTTTTCCTTGCAACAGATCAGGAAGAAGGTGAAACAGCCCTGAATTTCCAGGGCACTACATCATCATCCTTCCCCTTCTTCAGCAGCAGAGGTACTGTTCCCACCCACACAGTCTAGATGATTCATTGCAGCTTAAAACGCCCCTCTCTCATTTGCCGTCTCACAAGCCAAGAAAACCTTTTCTTACTAAATGAAGACGAATCCTCTCAATTCTGTACATTTTTCATAAATTATTTGTGAGCGCTAGGCTTTCACATCTGCAGGGTATGTCGGTAGTGTTTGCAGGCGATTGATTGCATCCCCTGCGTTCCAGGGAGCCATTTGATTATGATATAATTAAGCCTGACAAGGTTATCAGATGACCCTCTGCAACATGGTAAAGCACTTTCCTTCTTCTGCAAGTTAGATAAATGAACCTTTTTCTGGGAGCAGCACAGAAAACCAGCATGGCGAAAGTGCCAAAGGGATGCCAGGGCTCAATGCCATATATGAGGAGAGTGGCACAAGCCCTACTCCCTTCCAATGCACGCCACGTTACCTTCATCGTTCACACCTGCCAGATTGCTGGGGCACTAATTCTTGGACGTTAGTTTATGGTTCATTTTGCGATGTGTATTAAATTGTCTCATACTTTGTTCAGAGTCAATTACATTCCAATTTCCAACCATCTTTCTGCAGTAGATACTGTTTTATAAATGGGCTGTTGTATCGTGCCCTTAGTGGTGATAACGCTTAAACTGTAGAGTGTGGTGGGGATATCAAATTTATTTTTCTCAAGAGGGTGAACTAGGGACTTGGCATGGAGAAGGAAGGTTCCACTGCGTATGTGTGTGCAGAAGGTTCCCCAGTGGGGTTGGCCCTATGGAAGCATTGCTCAGCCTGTTTTGAGCTGCAGGCAATATGACTTTCACGGCAGCATGACTTCTGGTGTAGGGCTTGTCTCCTTGGTGAGTTAATGATTATCAAGCCACAGTGTGAACCTACAGCACGCTAGCCTGCCATGCACCGACTCACCAGGTGGCTCCTGCAACTGTGCACTAAAAGTTCCCTAGTGCGTGTTGTTAGTGCTCCTGTTATGGGACATTCCACATGGCAAGTTAGTGCACTGTAGATTCATACCGTGGCTTGCTGTGCACTATCTCACTGTGTGGACAAGCATGTTCTCAACGTCATTTCTCTCTTGCACACACTCTTGTAGTACTTTCACATGGAATCGGTAAAAGAGACAACGGTCCATATGATGGTCTATCCTGGGAATTGCAGCTAGAACTGACTGCTCCAACTTGATGCACTGCAGATCAGCAGCAGTACTGCTTGGTAGTTCGTGCATTGATTAGAAAAGTAAGGTCGTCATCAGCAACCAACAGAATTCTTCTACTGCCCTGTTCTGTCTTGCATGCTGCCAACCCATCTTTTTGGTGCCCACTTTTGCCTGTCACTGAGGTTTCTAGGAAAGTATCAGTGCTAGAACCTGCAATTGCAATGGCTGATACTCCTGTAATGTCTGAGGCTGCATCCCTGATATTAACCTGGACTTTTAGAGGGGGTTAACTAAGATTTTGTGCTGGTAGTTAGTCTGGCATAGCACAGCCTGGTAGTTCTTAGGCACCTTAGTTACACTTACAGCAGTCCTGTATATCGCACATGCAGACATGACTGTTTATAGTGTCCTTCTAATGGCTGCCCCATCAATCTGCAATCCTGCCAGTTGTCACTGGATCTTTGGAAGGAGCTGGTGATCATTGCTCTGAAGGCACCTCATTTATTTAGAGCCATGGAACTATGGAGCCAGAGACCGTGCTTGGAGCTGCTCTCTGGCACCGTTGGGTTCAGCTGCTCTGACAGACATTTTTTATCTGTGAACTTTGTTTTCTCTTGGGGAGTAAAAGGCAAAGTTTGTTTGTGTTCACTTGCAGGTCTCTATGGAGTCAAAACAGAAACTCCCCAGATACAGTATAAGTCCGGGAGCCTATCAGCAGGGAAAGTGCGGTGTTGGTTGGGAAAGGAACACAAGGAGTCTAGATTGACTGGCATTAATTCTCCCCGTGCTCACACCCCTTTAACACCTTCTCTGATAGAGTGGGGCCAAGGCAATGAACTATTGTGCTCAGAGTCCATGGTGAAGGTGCTCTTAGGACTAGTCTACGCCCAGACTTACGCTGAAATAACCAAGTCAGTTGTAACTCCCTTGTTTTGGACTAGAAGTGTTTTATTCTCAATAAGTGACTATACGCAGCCTTGCACAGGCTTTGTGTGTAGACCACCCCAGCATCCATGTGATAGGTAAGGTGCCCAAACCTAGAACTGGCATGTTTCACAGTACTGTCTCAAGGGGTTTGCCAACACTTCCTTCATAAGTGCGTTATTTTCATGTGTATATAACTTAGTTTTAATACTCTAGCGCTGACCAAACTTCTTCTTATTGGTTGTGAATTTAGCTCTGCCCTGAGCAAGTGAACTTTCCCATATTGAGCCTCCTATATTCATTATTCCCAAGTATTTGCTGAGTAGTTGGGTCAGTACTACACTTTCATCCTCTGGGCTGCTCATGAGCAGTTAGCTTTGACTATTAGTCACTCATTATTCAATCAGTAGAACTGGCAAAAACTTTTCCAACAGCTTTTTTGTTGTTGGGGGGAGGGGGAGGGAGAGGCTCCTTTTTTTAATACAAAAGTTTTCATAAACTTGAAATTCTCCCTTTTTATCAAACACTTATTATCAGAATCTTTCACTTACTGAAAACTAGGGTTTGTTTGTTTTTTCAGTATATGACAAATGATTACAGATGTCATGCAAATTTCACACACACATCCCCGAAAACAGGTCTCGTTTAAACCCTGCGAAATGAATACAATCCTGAAATTTGCCAGATTGTTTTTACATCTCTTAACTAGCACTGTTACATCATCCATTTGGTCAATTGTTAGGTCCTGAGATTGCCAGAAACAAAATATGGGGGAGGGATAGAAGAGGAGCCTGGGACCCATCAGTAGGTTGGGTTGGATGCTGGCTTTTGGTTTATACTTGTATGCCTTTTCAGTTCTTGTATTTTTTGACTAGTTTGGTGATTTTTTAAAAATATTATTCTTGTTTCCTAGAAAAAATATTTGTATTTGACTTGTGGCTGCATATGTTTGGACAGAAATCCAGTTGTTTCATCAGCAATTAAATAAACGCAAGGTTCTTTAATACTCTAAGCTTTTTTTAACAGCCTCATTGATTAGTTGTATCCAACATTCCCACACTGCGTAGAACTGCACCAAAAGGTGCTTATCACACTACAGCTATGCACCATGTCTGAGAGCCTGAAAAGGGAGTAATACAAGGACTTCACAGCAGATGGTGTGAGGAGGGCATAAGTGCAACTGAAAATCCCATTAGGAGAAATTGGTTTCTTCCTTTCCCCACCCGACCCTGGTTTGTTTGTTATTGTTTTTCAAACCAGAATCTTGCAAAATTGCATTTGGGGTTGTTGTGTTTTGGGGGGACACTTGGTTTAAACTAAAACTTGACTCCATGGTTGAGTCCAGTGGGTAAATTGTTAGCCCTCTGCACGTCTATCCACGTTCTTAGAAGTTCTGTCCTTCCTCGCTCCTTCAGAGAGGGTCAGTGCCACACTCACTGGCCAGAGGGGACACTGTTGAACAAGCGGTTGTTCCCTACTCACCCATGTGCAAAGTAAGCTTTCTTGGCAGCACTGGAAAGCAAACCTTGGTCCCCCAAAGCAGTGCAGACAATTTCACTTATGGAAAGGGTAAGTGGGTGAGAGGGGCAGGGCCCAGGAGAAGAGGGTCAGAGGTGCGGGTTTGGAGTGAAGCTGAAGTGAAAAGACTGTGAGGGATGGGCAGGGGGAGAAGGAGGGCTGGAGCAAACAGCCAGTCAGCACAGGGCAAAGAAAGTCAAAACTGTAGAAAGTTCCTAGTCCACGTTACAAAAGCTATCAGCTTGGGCTAACTTCCTCCATTGCCAGCCATCTCAGAGAAGAGGATTGAACAAGCCTGGAGAGGGAACCACTTTCTCACCCCTTGAGGTGATCCCACCAGAAGAACTGTGAGGCACATGGACAGGATAGCGTGGAGGAACACTTACCACTATCCATGCTGCGACTGTGCTGTGTCTCCAGAGAGGGCATCACTGGTGCAGTTGCCGGAGGATGGGGGGGGGTCAAAGAGTGTGTCTGTCCTGGAAAAAAGCAAACATTTGAACCTGCTTTTCCTATTCCGCGGGACAGGAAAATGAAAGCCAAGATGCAGGCAGGTCAGAGCAGATGTTTAACAAGATGGTTTCAAGACAGCACATGGTTTGCAGATTCAGTGCTGAATGACATCTGTTAGGGGAAGCGAATCTCCTTTTACTGTGTCAACTATAAAATAAAAACCCCACTGAAGCAAAATGATTTCAGATTTTAACTGTTTTTGATTTGCAGTAAACCTAAGTTCAGTAAATTGATTTTCATAGCAATAAAAGCTGAACACTCATAACCCCAAAAGCAGTAACCATTTTACTGCTATTTAGAATTTATATTTTATTTCTAGTCTTTTTCTTGGATGTGCCCTGAGGGGAAACGTTTTATGTGCAGCTCTGGAAATGAACTGAGTGCAAATATTTTTATTTTCTGCTTGGCATCAAAATTTTGATGCATCCTCCTGAGACCAAACGCACTTCTTAAAAAATACAGCACAGCCTTGCTTATAAGCAACTGAGCCAGTTTCCAGAGAGAAAGCAGCATCAGCGACCACTTGGCCATGAAGCCCAGCAGCCACTGGGTATATGAGATTGGATGCGACGAGAAACAGCCTGAACCTCCGCCCAAAATTGACCACCTTTCTTGAGGTTCAGAATTACTTGATTTGATTTGAAATTATTTTTCAATTTCATGAATCCCTGCAATTCTTGCTTCTGGCCGGGGAGCAGAAGCAAAGATGCTAAAGTGCTGCAAGAAATAACATTCACATGGGGGCTGATCCTTTTGTTGCTATGCTAATGTAATTACGTTGTCTTTCACTAGTGTAGCTTCACTGGGCCAGATCCTCAGCTAGTGTAAAATCAGCATAACTTCACTGTCTTCAATGGAGCTATGCTACTGTACCCTAGTTGTAGAGTGGACCCATTGCCTTGATTGGAGTTACTCATAATTTACATCAGTGTCCGTGAAGACGAATTTGGCATTTGCATTAGAAGCAGGTAGACTCAGAAGAACTGGTAATATTTCTAGAGCCATTTTGTTATTGGTCAGGACCCTTTGGGGGATGGTAGGAGGCTCGTCGTCTTCTGAACCCTCCCGGAGATATAATTAGGGGCAATGAGATTAGGCCAGAAAAATGGAAGAACTCACCCCTGCAATAACGACAAGGACCAAAATTCATCCCTGTTGTAACTCCACTGAAGTTGGTGTAGTTACAGCATGGGTGAGTTTGGGTCTCTGTAAGTATATGGAGATATTATTTGTGTGATAGGGTGATATTAATGTGCTACATTATCATGCACCATGCCACTAACTGCCTCACGTGCACTCTGCTCAATAATGCTTCTCCAGGATTAAACCTCCTGAGAAGCTCTGAAGAGTCACCATATCTCCTTGAAACACTCATCTGGCAGGTGTGTGCTTCCTCTTCTCCTCAAATGGGGTGTTTCCCATCACAATCCCACTGGCTGTGGTCCATGGTGGGCACTCATCACCCTGGACCAGTGACAGACTTAAATTCTGGTAAAGCGTGACCTTCGGAGGCCTGAAAAAGCAAGCAACGTGCCACTTAAAAGAGGCGATTCTCAGAATTTCCATAGAATATACAGCACTTGCTCTGAGCCTTGGAAGGGTAAAATAACGACACTATGATGTATGGAAAAGCTATTTTAGGTAATTTTTAGAGGTTTCTATTAGCTATAACTTTCCTCTTCTTGTAACTCCTGGGCAGTCTGATTCCTGGTAACTAATGCATCTGGCTTTACATGATAGAAGCATAGAAATGTAGGGCTGGAAGGGACCTCAAAAGATCATCAAGTCCATCCCCCTGTGTTGAGGCAGTAAACCTAGACCATCCCTGACAGGTGTTTGTCCAACCTGTTCTTAAAAACCTCCAAAGATGAGGATTTCACAACCTCCCTTGGAAGCCTATTTCAGAGCTTAACTACCCTTATAGTTAGGTTAGCTATTAGGAAAAACTTTCTAACTCTCCCTTGCTGCAGATTAAGATAATTATTTCTTGTCCTACCTTCAGCAGACATGGAGAACCATTGATCATCATCCTCTTTATAACAGTGCTTAACATACCAGAAGACAGTTATCATGTCTTGCCCCCAATCTTCTTTTCTCAAGACTAAACGTTCCCAGTTTTAACCTTTCCTCACAGGTCAGGTTCTCTAAACTTTTTATCATTTTTGTGGTTCTCCTCTGGACTCTCTCCAGTTTATCTACATCTTTGCTACAGTGCAGCTCCCAGAATTGGACACAGTACTCCAGCTGAGGCCTCTCCAGTGCTGAGTAGAGCAGGACAATTACCTCCCATGTCTTACATCTGATACTCCTTTCCCGCAATTGCATCACATTGTTGACTCGTATACAATTTGTGATACACTATAACTCCCAGATCCTTGTCAGCAGTAATACCACCCATTTTCTACTTGTACATTTGACTTTTCCTTCCTAAATGTAGTTCTTTGCACTTGCCTTTATTGAATTTCATCTTGTTGATTTCAGACAAATTCTCTAATTTGTCAAGGTCATTTTGAATTCTAATCCTCTGCTCCAAAGTGGTAGCAACCCCTTCTAACTTGGCGTCATCCCCACATTTTATAAACATACTCTCTACTCTGTTATCCAAGTCATTAATGAAAATATTGAATACAGACGCTCCCCAGGTTATGCAGACCCGACTTACGGAAAAAGTTCTGTAAGTTCCGTAAGCTTTTTTTTTTTGGTAATTTTCGGGTATACGTTCCCGACTTACGCAAAATTCGACTTGCGCAAGGTGTTCCAGAACGGAACGCTTGCATAAGTCGGGGAGCGTCTGTAGTACCGGACCTAGTACTGACCCCTGCAGGACCCACAAGATATGCCCTCTCAGTTTGACAACAAACCATTGAGAACTACTCTTTAAGTGTGGTCTTTCAATCAGCTGTGCACTCACCTATAGGACCACATTTCCCTAGTTTTTTTGAGACTGTCATGTGGGATTGTGTCAAAATCAAGATATATCACATCTAACTGCTTACCCCCGCCACCTCATGTCTACTAGGCCAGTAACCTTGTCAAAGAAGGAAATTTAGGTTGGTTTGGCATGATTTATCCTTGACAAATCCATGTTGGCTATTACTGATAACCCTGTTGTCCTCAAGGTGCTTACAAATTGATTGTTTAATAATTTGTTCCAGTATCTTTCCAGGTATCAAAGTTAGGCTGACTGGTATAAATTCCCTGGTCATCTTTATTCCCCTTTTTAAACCTCACCCGTCCTCCATGAGTTCTCAAAAATAATTGCTAATGGTCGGAGATTGTTTCAGCTAGTTCCCTAAGTACCCTAGGATGAATTTTGGCTTGAGGGGCATATGAATATTTAGCATATCTGGCACATAAATACCTTGCAATGCCGGCTACAAAAGTGCCATGCAAATGCCTGTTCTCACTTTCTGGTGACATTGTAAATAAGAAGAGGGCAGCATTATCTCCTGTAAATGTCAACAAACTTGTTTGTCTTAGCAATCGGCTGCACAAGAAGTAGGACTGAGTGGACTTGTAGGCTCTGAAGTTTTACATTGTTTTGTTTTTGAGTGCAGTTATGTAACAAAAAAAAATCTATATTTGTAAGTTGCACTTTCACGACAAAGAAATTGCACTACAGTACTTGTATGAGGTGAATTGAAAAATACTGTTTCTTTTGTTTATCATTTTTACAGTGCAAATATTTGTAATAAAAAATAATATACACTTTGATTTCAATTACAACACAGAATACAATGTATATGAAAATGTAGAAAAACATCCAAAATATTTAATAAATGTCAGTTGGTTTCTATTGTTTAACAGTGCAAGTAAAACTGCGATGAATCGCGATACATTTTTTTTAATCGTGATTTACATTTTTTGGAGTTAATCGTGTGAATTAACTGCGATTAATTGACAACCCTAGTATCCACAGAATATGCAATCGGATATGAAAAGCAATACTTACAAAAAATGTTAACGCTTGCTAAAACATTTTAAAAATATTCTTTCTGTAAAATATGTGGCACATAGAGATTATTTTATTTGGAGTGATCCAAATGACTCCCTCATCATTTTGCCACACATGAGTACAGTGGTCATCCTGTGCCCAGGCCAATACAATATTTATATAATGCTATACCACCATATATATTCTCTCTCTCCCCCTGTATAGAGACAATTACAATATTTTCATTATGTATAAATAAGTGGTAGAAGAACCGAGAAGTCTGAGTTCAGCAAACTGTCAGAACCCGAACCCTTGGAAATGTTTTGGCACCATGACCCATGTAAAATTTTGTTTGCTGAACTGGGTGTAACCTGTACCTTGCAGCTACATCTAAGAAATAAATCCAAATATGAGACATGGGTAAAACAGACTTTACTGGGGATACGCTCATTATTTAAAACAATTGCAGCACAGTTGATGGAAAAACCTTTCGCTAAGAGCTAACAACGTATTCAGGGGTTCTCAAGAACTTTACCTATGGATCACATCTTAATAGATAGATTGTCTTATGGACAACCATTCCCATTCACGGTTGGGTGGACCACTTCCTTTTTTTGCTGGTGATCAAATAACATCCCTAGGACAACTACAGCAATTGCTTCATGGGAGAGTAAAATTAGGAAAGCATTTGATGTATTTAACTTACTTAGCTGCTGGAAGCAAGATGGAGGCACCAATATCTTGTGAGCAGTCAGCTCCCCACAACAGGGAGCTCTACGGACCACAATTTGGGAACCACTGGCATGTACTTTGTTAAACAGAACTAGCAGGATCCCTATTTTAACAGCACCAGCTGTTGGCTCTGCAAAATGGTACACGATTAACCCATTCTGCTGCTTTGGCCTCCACACTGGGAAGCGGTGATGAGCTGGCTCTTCCTGGTGATCCATTTGCCCATACAGCCATCGTTCTGGAGATGAAGTCCTAGGCCAGGATTTTCTTTGCTAGTTTTTCCCCTTTCCATCTACGCTCCTGTTACCGTCATTCAGAAAACTGACCTGGTCCATCCATCAGGGCATCTGCCCGTGCAGGCTGCTCCAGGGCTTCCAGATCCCCACCCCATTCCTGAGACTCCACCATGGACTCCTCCGCTATTGTCCCCCTGTCTCCTTTCTGTACGTGCGTCCACCCTGGTCTGTATGATTTGCTCACACCAGCACCGTTCCACTCATTTCAGTGGAGTCACTGCTGTTTTACACTGGTGTAAATGAGGGTAGCATCAGGCCTCCCGGAACTTGCTTCATCTGTTTGGTGCCAGCTCAGGAATTGCCATAATATTAACACAACTGTAGAGCAAACTATGTTCAGTAAATCAACATTTGAATTCATGTACATATAACTTCAGCAGCCCTCTCTCACCATCATGCAAGGAATGGCTAGAACCAGGCTATTATCAGACCACATACACTGTGACATTTCCCTCCCCCCACATCATCACATTTTCTGGCTCCCCCCATCATTAGCTTTTATTTGATTTAATACCACTGTTAGCCAAAACACCACCAGCAATGTGTGGCACGCAGTGAGTAAGCAGAACCCAGTGTAAAATGCATTGCTAGTCACATTACAGAGACAATATAAAATTTAAGAAACGTTAGTCTTCGCAGAGGGATTTAATGGACTGAGCATCTCAAAAGGCAGGGAGCAACATTCGTGTTCAGTGCTCAGCTTACTAAAAAGAAAGGCATGACCGTGAGATAAAGGTAACGGGGGAAAAAACAGCCTTTCCTAACTAAAACCTAATTTGACCAGCAGCAGGAGTTGCATCTGGTTCAGGAATTCACAGCCCAGAAAATATTGTCCCCTCAATCAAAATAAAGCCT
Organism: Terrapene triunguis; assembly: GCF_002925995.2. NCBI lineage: Eukaryota > Metazoa > Chordata > Testudines > Emydidae > Terrapene > Terrapene triunguis. The sequence continues at coordinate 7,784,014 of NW_020664481.1, forward strand.
CATTTGTTAGAATTGTTTGGCCAGCTTCTATCTCACTTACACCTGTGTAAATTGGGAGTAACCGTTTTAAACTGATGCAACTCATTAAAGCTAGATGACTCTTCGTTACGCAGGTGTAAATCTAATATTGACTAACTCCACTGATTTCAATGGCACTACAGCAGATTGACCCCCTTGTAACCGGTAGCAGAGTATGACCCAATGCAGTTGCACCAGCTTAAAACAGGAGTGAGACCAGAGTCACTCTTTCACCTTTCAAAATATTCATTTGCAAAGTTATGGAGTAATCTTAATGCACCCTCCGAAATAAAAGAGACACTAGCATGCACAGAAAGGAGCTCATTCTTACATTACCTCCCCTGTTACTTTTCTAAACACTTGGGAACCTTTGGCTCAACTTTACTGCAATAACAGGAAGAGTACTGTCAAAAGTAAGAACCACGGGAGAATATTAGATCAAACACCCAAAGGGCCTACAAATTGCTTGTCCATTTTTTAATGTTCTGTAGTCGCTAATTTGCAACCCCTCCACTTCCTGCGCTGCCAGCTCTGGCACCGCTTTCTGTGGGGTGATATTTAATCTGGGTGGCGAACGTTTGGCCTGAATTTGTTTTGCATCTAATCTTTGGGTGGCGTAAGGGCAGCGTGCCAGGAATGGAGACATTTTTAGCCTTTCCGTGCCAAAGTGGGGAACAGGATTTCAATACTGAGCCTGCTTATCTCTTCCCATGACGCCTCTTATCGTGCAGCCCTGCCGCACCCTGACTTTAGAAGATGTCTTGCTGCATCTCTGCACCACATAACCCAGCCAAAGGGGTTCTGTGGTTAACCCTCTGCAGGGCCGGGAACTCAGGGGGGGCTGCATTGTTTGCGACTGTCCAGAGGGGCTATTGGCCTGGGCACGTGACGTTGGCTTAGTTGAGAAGGATGCTGAGAAACAAAAAGGCACCCAAAAGAGCACAGCCTGTAAGGGCTAAATTCTGTCCTCAGCTACAGCCCTGTAACCCTGCTGACTACAGAGAATGTGTATGGGGATGGACCTGAAAATAGAATTTAGCCTCCAGGCTACTGCTATACACCAAAAGCTTGTGCTCACCGAGGTGCAGAGGGGGCATACAACCACTGAACTACTTTAACAGTCAAGCAGAACAACATAGGCCCATATTTTTGCCTAGTGGGAGCCACATATTTCCCTGCGTGGGCTGGACTCAGTGATGGCATGTTAGGGACATGCCCTACACTGGCCACCCCTTGCAGCACCTTGGATCAGATAGGCAGTGCAGCCAGGGAAAGGGGGATTGGCCAGAGTCCTTGCACTCCAGTGAGTATGCCAGCTGGCATAATAGCCCATTGGGGACTAGTACAACAGCACAAAGGCTGCTCTAGGTTGTACCGGGTTGGGCCAAAGCATCCCCCAGCCAGTGTCAGGATTGAGGAGCTGCTAAGTGTCTCAAAGGGTATGTCTACACTGCAAATAAAAACCCACGGCTGGCTTGTAGCAGCTGGCTTAGGCTGCAGGGCTGTTTAATTGCAGTGTAGACTTCCAAGCTCGGGCTGAGGCCCAAACTCTGGGACCCTCTCACTTTGCAGGGTCCTAGAGCCTGAGCTCCAGCCAAGCCTGGAAGCCTACACTGCAATAAAACGGTCCCTTAGCCCAAGCCCTGCGCGCCTGAGTCAGCTGGCATGGGTCAGCCACGGGTGTCTAATTGCAGTGTAGACACACCCTCAAGGACCTTGTCGCCTTCCCCCTTCCATTGTAACAACGGGAGCTCATCCACATCTGAGGTTTGAGTTGGATTTTGTGTGTGCAGATGGGTAAAGGGAGTGTGTCACCCTGTCATGAGTGGAACATTCTGCTTGACAGAACGGGAGGGTCTATTAGAAACCAGACAAGGATATTCCCAACAACATCCCGAATGGCTCTGGTTTGTTCCAAATAGAGCTCTGGTTTTAAATGTTGTGCCATGCAGGATGTTTTCTCTTCATTTAATTGTGGGGGGTCCAAGTGCTATTAATCACACACTTTGACAGCTAGGCCGGAGCCTATGGGTGGCCTGAGAGGAACTGCTTTGTCTGGTCATTGACATGGAGTTGGACCCAGGAAAGGTTACACAGATGACTAAGCCCTTGTTTACCAGTCAACTCTCATTTGCCAGCTTAGGGTGCCAGTTTGGCATTCATTCCCTACACACTCAAAACTCTCACTGAAGGAATGAAGCCAATGGGAGTTTAGGGTGCAGGAGAAATGCAAAATCAGTCTTCTGAAGAGACATGTGGCTAGAGACCCCAGCAACACTTCTCCCCCTGGATCTCAGACCTGTTTTTTTTTTGTGGGACAAGTACACATTCAGTAGGGTGTTTGTAGATATTAAAGCATAAAACAACACTGTGGGCCTGATTCTCCTCTCAGACAGATGTAAATCAGGAGTAATTCCATTGAAGACAGCGCTCACTTACACCACCTTTGGTACCAACTTTTGGGTCAGATCTTCAGCTGGTATAAATTATTATCTTCCTTGTTATGCAATTATTCTGTAAGTAATTATTATGATGGGTGAAATCCTGGCTGCATTGAAGACAACGGGCGTTTGGCTATTGACTTCAGTGGAGGCTCAATTGTCGCCTATGTGATTCATTTACATGTGAAGGGAAAAGGTTTCTCATTACAAATAGGTGCCTAATTCCAAGAATTTGGGTCACCTTTCATTTGTTCTTAGTGTTACTGAACCCATTGCCCTGCAGGGTGGCTTTGCCTTGAGATACAAACCAGAACGAAACGTGTTACATGTTCCAGGCACTGACAGCGAAGCATGTACTTTCAGTCGAGATGACTTTTGCTTGAGATAAAGGAAGAAAAGAAAGCATCGTCTCCATGAGAGACAATGCGGGTTTCTCTCCCTCTCTCTCCCTGTAAGATCCTCCATCTTGAACTGACTCTCAGTCCTGATTCCCCAAACACAACATCAAGATTCCCGCTATCTATTTTCAGATTTTGTACTGCCACTCATCACTGTCATGTCTGAGCATCTTCCATATAAACTACAGCAATAACAAAGTCCCTAGAAAAAAGCAACAGAGGGTCCTGTGGCACCTTTAAGACTAACAGAAGTATTGGGAGCATAAGCTTTCGTGGGTAAGAACCTCACTTCTTCAGATGCTAGAGGACTTTATGGGCTCTCTGGCACTCTTCCCTTTTTAGGGTAAAAACTCTCCTTGGGGTAGGTTTTTGGTTTAGTTTGGTCAGTAGGAGTTTGGAGGAAGAAGGGGATCTCAAGTGTTGTGAGTGTTTGTTTTTATGGTGGAAAGGCTTCTGAAGGTGCAATACGCAGAAAACAAAATCAAAGTCTCTCCCCTACGTCTAAGTAGCTACATATGCCGCAGAATGCAAGATGATTTCAGAGGCATTATTTATCTCTGGCATAAATGTTTGCAAAGGAGAAGAATCGTTTTTGGTCTCAAACCAACACTAAAATGCCTGCTCCCTGGTATTGAAAGAAATCAAGGGGATCTGTGTCGCTAAGAAAGTGCTAGAGATTGAAAGATGGACTCTCTTTAAAAAAAAAAAAACATATATAGCAACACACCGGATTTTAAAGGGTAAAAGTAGTCAGGAATAATGTTAATTATTTAAGGGCACTAAATTATATGCCAAGAATTTTGTCCATCTGACAAAAGTTTCAATCAATTGTTTCTGCCTTTTCACTGACATTGATTTCCACTCCCAGGCCATTAGACTAGTGACGTCTAAGGGTCTGTTTACACTGCAAGTGAGCACCTGTGGCTGGCCCATATCAGCTGACCCGGGCTCGTAGGGCTCAGGCTGTAGGCCTGTTTAATTGCAGTGCGCTCAGGCTCAGGCTCTGGGATCTCGCGAGGGGGCAGGATCCCACAGCCCGGCTCCAGCCTGAGCCCAATCATCTACACCGCAATTAAACAGCCCGCAGCCTGAGCCCGAGTCAGCTAACATGGCCCAGCCGCAGGTGTTTAACTGCAGTGTAGACAGACTTTTAAGGATCTTCCATAGGGTGTGGATGGGGATGTCTTTCTGCAAAGCTTTTAGCCTCATGTGTGTTCCTCAGCATAGAGCAGGAAAAGGGAAAGACTCTAAAACTGAGTGCAACCTTCACTCACATTAGTGAGCACCGTCACACGTGTTGTCCCACTGACTTTGTGCCTGTAGGTCAGCGCTCACCTAGTGAGTGTGGCACAAGCAGGTACTTCAGCAACCAATTAGGGGCCCAATCCTGTTGCCCTTTTACTCTTGCAAACAGTCCTTAGTCATATGTAGGTCCTTTAATGGCAGGAGGAAGGAGCACAAGACTAGACCCTAAAACTTTACCTGAACAGCTCCAGGTCAACTTCTCAGGTGTTGTATTCCAATCCCTCTCAATGCACAATACATAAACCTTTGGGGCCCAGATCGGGAGCCCCATTATCTCGGCATTGTAGACACCGTGTAGGCAACTGCCAGCCCAGTGTAGTCACTAGAGTTGCACCTGTTTTTACCCAGTCTGAATTTAGCCCTTTATCTCACATGCATGACCAAATCGTGTCCTTCCTCAAACCCTGACCAACTGAAGTCAGGGGGTTTGCTGAGAAGATAAATCAGGCTAGATCAAAGCTAGCTGGGGTATGTCTACACCTGCTGCCATCACACCTTCCGACTGCAGTGTAGACATACCCTCAATTTTATATTAAGGGCCAAATCCTGCTCAGTTACACATGTGCTGCCCCATTATCTGCAATGAGATTGTACATGTCAGTGAGGGCCGAATCCATTCCTACAATTGCAGAGCTGGGATGCCGCTCTTAAGACTTAACATTTCCAACGGTGTCAGGTTAACGTGACATATGACAGATCATTAGACAATTAAACAATGTGACATCTACCCATATAAACTAAACAAGCTACAGGAAAATTAATCAGGAAACTTCATCATTATTCTGTGCACCCCTCCCCTCATAGACACACACACACACACACACACATATTCACTGCCATTCTAGGCTAGACACCTTCCTCAAGGAGCTGTAGAGCAGAGATTCCTCCTTTGGCAATTGGCGAATGATTAATCATTTTCACCTGCCTCAGTGGAGCTAAATGCAGGATTTCGTATAGCACTAAATCAGATACTTCTCGGGCGGATGTCCACAATGGTTAAATGACGCACTTTTTCTTAGAGCTGCTCCATTGCCTTTTCTGTTCCCTCTAAGGACATTAAAAAATTTTGTCGACAAAAGTGAACGTGTCAGAAAATTTCAAATGCAACAAAAAAAGAATTTCTTGAATTTTTTTGTGACGTGCCCTTGTTTTTTTCGAGAATCAGAGCTGCGGGAGTAGATGTAAAGGGACCTTAAAGTTGTCGTACCTCCATTCCCTTCTGAACTGGGCCAACTGTTCCTCAGACACAGCCCAGACTGGGCTATTGACTTCAGTATTGTTCTTCCTGATTTACGTTGGTGTACGTGATGGGGGAATCAGGCCGATAAGAAGTGAGTGTAGCTATTCCTGATGAGGTTTAAAAAGAGTGTAAATTCCAAGCCAGTTTAAAATGAAATGAAAAAAATACTATCTTGCCGTTTAGCAGCAACTTTTATCCACCAATCTCTAAATGCTTCACAAAGAGTAACTAACTGCCCCTGCAAGATAGGTCAGTATTAAAGTCCCTGTTCTCCAGATGGGGAAACTGAGGCACGGATCAGTGAAATGACTTGCCCGTGATCATCCAGCAGCAGGCTTTTGCAGAGTCAGAGCTAAAACCCAGATCCCTTGACTCCTCCTAGACATCAAGAACGCTTCTTCCTTTGGGATTCCTGCATTCCTATGTGAGTTGTTCTGAATGAGGAAAGTGTAGGCAAATTATTTCTGGCTCCAAATGCTGTTAGTTATAAAGAGGGGGAAAAGATCATTCATAAAGGAGAGAACTCCACTGTATGCAGACATATATTAATAAGTAAACCATTTGTCTGATATGGACACAAGTGCAGTTTGCAGGTATTCAGCCACATTACACTTCAATCATACCACTCTGCTTTATCTGTCAACCAAGTAACACAAACATTTATGAAACTACATTTTTAAGGCTTTTAAAGGTGTATTTAAAATGTGTTTTCTTTGAAGTCTTATCTTTGCAAGCTTTCGTGTACTGATAAAAGCCATGTTTAGCTGCCTCTCAAGGAGCTAGCGTGAATACTGTCTGTTCCAGAGATATTTCATTCTCCTGGGTCAGAATGACAGGGAAGAGCATGCAGCAAGCAATGGGAAGCTGACAAATGTTGCCTTATAAGCAGTGTTTGTGTTGTTTCATGCAATGTGCTTTATGCTGGCTTTGCCATTGTTCCTTTGGAGTGGAATGGCTGCTCTTGCAAGAAGAGAAGTGACGGTGTCAAGATTTGCTGGCATTATCTCTGCTGGCATAATCCATATTGTAGAGTAGAACCATCTCATAGTGAACTCGGACACAATGAGGTTCTTTGTATGTATGTTTTACTTCTCTGGAAAACACCGTCTACATGTATCACGCTGTCTAAATAATAGTGTTTCTGGCCATGATGAGCCAAGGAGATGGTGTATGGATATGGACTGCGGGGATCAGGCCACATCAGGACTCGGGTTTGGGTTCTGGCTCATTCTAGTGTATGGATCTAATCTGGAACAAAAGTCCCACTTTCAGGCCGTTTATAATGAAAATGAAATGAAATAATTTCAGCCTATCGCAATGTGCAAACTGTAACTTGGGTTACAGTGAATCTCCACTGATAGTTAAGTGGTTCTGTGAAATCCATGACTTCACTATCTCCGTGGTATATTTCCACCCTTTCCCCCTCCATTTAAAATAAAAATATCAATAGCCAATTGCTCACGAGTAATAGCAAGCATAGCCTAGGCGTTATCCTGCTGTAAATCGGCTTGACCCAAAGCCCATTGAAGTAAGTGGAAAGGCTCTGATTGATTTCCACAGGCCTTGGATCAGACTACAAATACAGGCAAAACTTTAGTGACGTCAAAAGGAATTTTGCTAGCAACATAAACAGTACTGTCAAACCCATGGGGAAAATTTACCAACAAAGCAGGTTCCTCTTTTGAAATTTCCAAGGGAGTTTCTACAACGAGTGATAAATAAACCAGGGAACCATACCGTGTAATTGCCCCTTTAATTACAGGCAGCTCTGGACAGGTAGCAGTTATGTTCATTTGGTGAAAAACAACTCTAGTAAGGTGCAAATATCCTAGACTTAGCACCATGTGCCCCTTCTTGGGCCCTCCCTGACTCCCTACAATACTGTCTTATTAGTGACCTCCACCCTGACCCAGAATAGAGAACTCTTCTCTGGAAAGCAGCCATATTCTTTCAACATGGAGCTCAGATACCCTTTTGTAGTTAGTTACTTTCTTTCATTTTCTTCCCCAAAGTCATTGGGTACAACTTGTCTCAACATATGCCGAACCTGATAAGCCTTTGGCAGGCTCACGAATAAATTGCTTTAATAAAAAAGAGAGCTATTTTGTAAGGAGATGCAGGTGGGGGTGGGGGGAGCAAGACGCAAATGTGAAAATAATATACAGGCAAGGGCTCATGTGATCAGTGTGGCAGTTGAGGTGTTAGGAACTCAAACAAAACATAAATTACCCCAGCCTGAGCAATCAGGCCAGACATCAGAGATGAAGGCGATTGCTAAAGCCTTTCACCTTGAGGTTTTATTTGCGTATTCGTTTCTTTAAAGACCACAAAGAATGGACACATTTCCTATCAGATAGCACAAAAGACTCATTAACAATACTTTGACAAATGCACAGAAGGCGAGAAAGACGGATCAGGCTTCGTACAAGGACAGAAGAGAGGTGATACAAAAGCAGCTCCAAGGGCCAGACACTGGCACCAGTTCAGGTGTTTCTTGAGAGGAGGGGACAAATTCCAGTTCCCGACACACATCCCCATCAGGGACCTCATTCCAGTCCCTGCTTGTCACGGGCCTGTCTTGGCTGGGGAGTCCTTCCCACTCTCTTACCCACACAGCATATGAACTGGTATTGCCAGGAATTGAGTTCTCAGAGGACTCCCCTGTGCTCTGCCATACGGAAGGTGACTCCCCGTGCACCAGAATGCAACACCATTTGGTCCAGCTGTCACTCCATCTGGATGGAAGGGCAGCTGGGCCAAATTTCAGTGGCTTTGCGATCCCATGCATACACCTGGTCACAACTCCACTCACTGAAATTTGGCCTGGCCTCCCTTCATCTGCACAGTGAGGTGGCCAGGCCAGATTCAGTGGCGTTGTGACCACGCAGCCACAATGGTGCTCCGGACCTCTCCAGCAGCAGCCATACTGATTTAGTATGGGACCACTGCTTAAAAGTGGCCAGGCCGTGTTCCCCTGGCTCTGCAGCCTGGGGAACATTGAGCAAATGCAAAAATCTTGGATGGAGGGGGAGCGTTGGCCTCCCCCCAGAACCTAATTGGTACCCCTGGGGCCAGACCAGGACTCCGGCCGCGTGCTCATGTAGAGGGAGTTTTAGACCCCTCCCTTACTCTTCTGTGCTTGCTGCCCATACCGCAGGTAGAAGCACGGTAGGGGAGAACAGTCTCCAGAAGGCTACTTCTCCTTCCCGTGCATTGGTGGATAAGGAGAGGGCAGAGCCTTGGCTCCACTTCTCCCCACCAATATGCCAGCCAGCCGGCACAGAGGGAGGGGTAAGCTGTACCAGGAAAAGGGCTGGCCCATGGATGAGGCTCCAAGGAGCAAGGGGTAAACAGGCACTAGACTGTGACTCTGAGTCATAATTCAGTCCCTGATGGGCTCCTGGGGCAGCGCAGCTACAAACTGCCCCTTTACTAAGGGCAGACTGTAAATTTCCAGTCAAACCCTGTGTAGTTCACAAGGGTTTCTTGGAGTATGTGGGCAAAGACAAACTGGTATAATATATGCAGAAGACCCTAAGGGCCCAGCGGACAGCACTGTGCCGTAGAACCACATGCAGGGCTGTATATGGCTATATAGACTTATGCCTACTTTAATACAGAAGCTTAGAAATAATAATTACCGGTAATACTTTTCATCTTCAAAATTAACTAACCCCAAGTGAGGGAGCTAAGTGAATACTGTGACAAACTGTTTAGTGTGTATGTACTTCTACCTTCTACTGTCATAGGCAAAATCGTGTTGCTTCCTGATGAAGATTCTTCTGTAGCTGAAGTGATAAGGGCTTGTGCTTTTGAAGAAGGGCGGTTTTAGGTACAATTCTTCAGTGCCACTATGAAATTCTGAATGGCCATAGCAAAGTGACCGCTGTGAAGTCATAGCCATCCATTTCTTACCACATTAGTCTATCTATTCAACAAATAGAGAGAGTGCAGAGCAGAGGTTAAGAAAGTTGCCCAAGACCATAGAAGTAATCAGTGTTAAAGCCAGGACTAGAATTTAGAAATCCCTGCTTCCCAGTCTGGATTTTAGACATGAAGGGGACAAAAGAATCCACGTTCCAGTTCCAGAAAGAAGCCTGTTTCACTACATCAAAAGCCCAGGTTGACATTTGGTCTCTGTAAATGTTAAATTAAGTTCTGCTTCTATTCCTGCCAATTAGGCAGTAAGGAATTAAACATAAATCATCAGTCAGTACAGTTCAAACACTGCAAAACCAAATGCTCCTCAAGGATTGCGTCATATACACACAGCAGAGTCGCAGTTGGGCTCTTGGGACAAATCTGATCTCATTGGAATTTTAATAGAATTTAGTCCTTAGTCTAGAAAATAGTTTTCAAAATTGCCAACCCCACATGTTTATACTTTCTTGTTTCATTTCAACCTTATTGTTTAGATTCATTTTGACTTTTATATTATATTAAATAGTAACATAATAGTATGTGAATATACATAATATTACATTTAAGATTTTATACTGGTTTGCCATTATCAAAATGCTTGTTTCTGAATGAATTGAGTTTGGGGTTTGTTTGGGTTTGAATTTCCATTCCATTAGAAATTTCAACATTTTCTTCTAATCTGCAACGAAAACAAACTTTGAGATGCTGGAATTGCCCAGGGAACAGAAATTCCGTTTTCCAACCAGCCCTCGTCAAAGACATCTGCAGTGTTTGACTCTACACCCTTTTTAGCACTTGTAAAATCAATATGGTTCAGCTCTACACGGTTACTACGTGGGGGGTGTTTTAGTGACCTACATGAGATGGCTTTAGTGGTCTCATTCTACCTGCTGAGTCATAAAAGTCATCACCACATAGGGTGACCAGATGTCCCGATTTTATAGGGACAGTCCCGATTTTGGGGTCTTTTTCTTATATATTGCTTCTGTTACCCCCCACCCCCTGTCCTGATTTTTCACATTAGCTGTCTAGTCACCCTATCACCACAGTTAGCGCAGACTTGCACATTTGTTGGCAGTCACAGCAGTTACTAGGGTCTGAATAAGCCAGAGGAATTTCAGCTGTGCTCTGACTTCTATCAATTGTCCCCATCGAGCGGTGTGGGCAAATCTTGCACTGCTGGTGCCCTTGCTGCATCTCTTTCCTGGAAAAATGCTTCAGGCACCTTTTTATACTGTTGAACATGTAAGTGAGAAGTCAGGTCTTCCGCCTCCAAAGTTCTCATTTGGGCATCTTAAACCAGAACCAACTATGTATGCAAACTTTTCAAAAATGGAAACCAAAAAAGACCGCAGAAGCAGCATCTTCTTGGGAAATGGAAACCTCACAAAAGCATTTAATATTTCTCGTCACAGTTCATTATTATTTTTCCAATTCAGAATAGGTTTTCTTACCTATTAAGACTGGGGTGTTATTGATATATTAATTACAGTGAAGAAACTGGCTTCAGCTACAGTTTTATTAGTAAAATGTTGAAAACCTGCTAAAATGTGCAGATTTCTCTTTCTTTTCCCAATGCTCTCAAGAATGGAACCCTTTTCAGTGGAAAGCTGTAGCAAATATAGGAGCTGGGCAAAACATTTTTACTATGAAAGTTTCTTCCATCAACTTTTGCATCTTTTGGAATCTGCAGAAACCTCTGTGAAATTGAAGCCATTCTATTGAAGCATCCACCAGCGCCGCGAAAAGTTGGCGCCTATGGCCTGGTCTACACTACGGGGGTAAGTCGACCTAAGTTACACAACTCCAACTCCGTGAATGACGTAGCTTAGGTCGACATACTGCAATATCTACACTGCACTGGGTCGACGGGAGAAACTCTCCCATCAACTTACCTTATGCTTCTCGTTCCAGTGGAGTACCTGAGTTGATGGAAGAGCGATCAATTTTAGCGGGTCTTCACTAGACTGGCTAAATCGACCCCCGGTGCATTGATTGCCGCTGCATCGATCCCCGGTAAGTGTAGACATACCCATAGGGATAATACTTTCCTGCTTCACTGAGGTGTGCAGGTAGAATCTATTAATTGCTGGACACTCAGGCCTGGTCTACACTAACCCCCCAAGTCGAACTAAGGTACGCAACTTCAGCTACGTGAATAACGTAGCTGAAGTCGACATACCTTAGTTCGAACTTACCGCGGTTCAGACGCGGTCCACACGCGGCAGGCAGGCTCCCCGTCGACTCCGCGGTACTCCTCTCGCCGAGCTGGAGTACCGCAGTCGACGGCGAGCACTTCCTGGTTCGACTTATCGCATCCAGACCAGACGCGATAAGTCAAACCCAGAACTTCGATCCCCAGCCGCCGAACTAGCGGCTGGGTGTAGACCAGCCCTCAGATACTAATGTGATGAGGGCCGTAACAGTACATAGAGACAGGTCTGCTCAGCTAATCACATGGTCTAGAGAATTTTACAGAAGTCTGGAAACCTAGAGGCCTTGAGCTCTTTTCCCACCTATATTACTATGTTAATGTTTGGTGCTATATAAACATTATTTAGGAGACAAATATAATTAACCCCTACATCAGCAAATGAGGATTCTCCTATCTTGTGTTTCACTGGGTGAGTACGTTGTTACTTAGTGTCCTGCTAGGGAGTTGCATGACTGGAGTTCCTGAGAAACTGGTCCTAACTAGTTTTCTCTCCCCGTCTCAACTTGCTCAAGCAATTGATTTAATCTCTTTTAATAAAGCATTTGTTATTATTCCAATATGCCTCTGTCTTCCAAAGACAGTTCAACCAGCTTTGTACCCTGCAAAATCCAGTTTGCTCTTTCTAGGTGCTCAAGTTCCTCAGTGGAAATCTTTCGGATGCACTGACAGCAATCATTAGTAGATTGCAGGAAGTCCGGTATGAGAGTATAGCAGTGAGATACTGTTAAACACCCCCTGGTACCTCCTGGGGACCATCCAAAAACTTCAGGATAACTTTGCTGTTAAAGCATATATTTATTTTTTCCCTCTCTTCTCTTTTTACTATGCACATTTGTATGAAATCTGGATCTCTGTCTGTCATCACTTCCTCCCATTTATTACTCTCCTCAAGTTATAATCATATTCTGTTAATTTCCAGAGCAACGTATTTGTCCAGATTTTCAGAACGGCTCAGCATTAATGAGCGGAGAGAGCTGTTTTGAAAATCTGGCTCACACTGGTAGAAGCAGGTGAATTCTTAAAGCAACAATGTCAAGAAAACTTAGCATTTGATTTTGTAAAAACAAGCTTTGACAAAGCCTAACTGAACAGACATTTTTTCATTGCTATTTTACATTGCAATGGGGAAAAAAATGGACCCAATTTTCACACACGTGTGTGTATATACAAACTCCAGTATCTGTGTGCAAGTCCTGATTTGAAAGAAAAACACCCTACTGCAGTGTTTGCAATCCAAACATGGCAGCATCCTGCTTATGCCTGAGAAGCAGAAAACAAAACGGAGGCAAGGTAAAACTGTTGCCATTTTCCAAACTCAGAGAAACACATATTAAAGTGAAAAGTAATGGACATCTTCGTACCTTAGAGAGTTGAACAAATTAGCAGCGAGCCAGATAGCTACTTATTAGAAATGGTCAAAAAATGGTGGGGGGAGGAGGGGCTGAGGGAAGGGGAATGTTTGAAATAATTTTCACAGTTTGTCCTCCATTTTTAATTGAATTTCAAATATCAATGAAAAAATTATTGAAATTTCAAATTTCAAAAAAAAAAAAAATGTGACCAGCTCTAAGTGCAGCAGATCAGTCCACCAGGGAGTCATTGTTATTGTTATTTACTATTATTCATTTACTTATTAGCATTACTCTAGTGGCCAGAGTTTCCAAGCCAGGTCCCACAATGCTAAATGCTATAGATAAAACCAGTTCCTGCCCTAGAGAGCTTAGAGTTGACCTGAGTTCTAGTCCCAGCCCTTCCAATGAACTATGTTACCTTGAGCAATCAGGTGGAACAGATTGTTGAGTATAAGAGGTTCACACATCCCTTTTGGAGACCATTTAAAATGAAGTAGGCAATTAAGGTTGAGCAGGCAGTAGGTTGTGTTACAAATTGTTGTAATGAGCCATCAAACTAGTGCCTCTGTTAAGTCCATGGTTTTTAGTGTCCAGCAGAATTATGAATTTTAGTTCCCAGGCTTGAATTTTGGTGGTGTTGTGCAGGTTTACTTTGAGGATGAGGACTGAGAGGTCAGATATGGGTGACCCCTTTGTGAAAAGTGTTTGCCCATGGGCTCTAGGGTGTTTTTGTCTTTCATCATTTTTCTGAGTGAGCTCATTTAAGGCCTGGTCCACACTAACCCCCCACTTCGGACTAAGGTACGCAAATTCAGCTATGTTAATAACGTAGCTGAATTCGAAGTACCTTAGTCCGAACTTACCGCGGGTCCAGACGCTGCAGGCAGGCTCCCCCGTCGATGCCGCGTACTCCTTTTGCTGAGCTGGAGTACCGGCGTCGACGGCAAGCACGTCCGGGATCGATCAGGGATCGATTTATCGCGTCGAGACAAGACGCGATAAATCGATCCCAGAAGATCGATCGCTTACTTCCGGACCAGGAAGTAAGTATAGACATACCCCAAGAGTGTAGTGATTGTCTGGTTTCACTCGGATAGTTGTTGCGGCAACACGCAGCATATGTGAATCCCTTATTCTTAATAATCTGTCCCACCGTGTATTTAGCTCGGACAGACACTCTGGTTACCTTCTCCAGACCTGAGCAAGACCTTACTCTATGGAGCTCGAAGCTTGTCCCTTCCACCAACAGAAGTTGGTCCAATAAAAGATATGACCTTGTCTCTCTGAAATAATGTCAGTTGCAATGTTCTGCGGTGTCTGTGTATTAGGATAGTCATTGATAAGGAAACCTCTGTTTTAAAAGTATATGTTTTAATCAGACAATAAGAAACAAATACTTGGCTTTTTTCATATTTATTTATGTGGTGCTATTAGCTCAGGGAAATGACACCCTCTGCCATGAATCTAAATATTAAATGGTTTGCTCATTGGGGAGAGCATTTTTCCCTCTCTACCATTACATAGTTTGCTGTGATTTCCTAAATATGGCCCCACTCCTCCACACACTTTATTATCTGAGTAGTCCCATTGAAATCAATGAGATTGCTCATGGTAGTAAAGTTAAGCATGTGAGTCAGTGTTTACAGGATCAAGGCCTATAGAAGACAAGCAACTTATCTTCTTTCACACCGTCAATATTTTTGGAATGGCTTCCTCCACCCCAGATAAATCGCTGCCTGTTTTCATGTAAGTATCTTCCAGTAACAGAAAACCAGTGGACTAGAAATACAGGCTATGTACAAAGGTACACAGAATTGTTTCTAAATCAGGATTTTTAATTCAAGTTTCGGAGGATGTCCACAAAGGTCTTTAAAAGGTTAAAGAAACTCATTCCTGCCTGCACCCTGTTTGACCCGGTGCCAGTCCCGCAAACTCAGGCATGCACTTTAAAACGAATCTACAAATGGCATACTACCAGGAAGCACTGTACAAATACAGGATGTCAGGCTTGTACGTGGGAGACATTAGTACCACACTCTTTTCTTTGCTGCTGTTGATATGTAAGAGTGATAAAACCTGGGAACAGGCTGACGGTACCATTGGTGTATTGTTCCTTTAAATATTGGTGCCTCTGTTGTAGCTTAGAAATCACCTCTGTTAGCTAGATGCAGCAGACTAAAATAAATGTGATGTTATTTAGAAGTTTATAGTGATGGTGAACAATTGGTTTGTTTTGGCCTTTGCTTGCCACATTTTTACAGGGCCTTTCCACCTTCACAATGCAGGAAAAAGGACCAAAAAGCGCCTCCACGTTGATACTTCAGGTGATCAGATGACTGGTCCCACTGGTTCTGGTGCATGAAATCTCCTCAGGCATCCATTCAAAGGGATCACAAATAACAGAATCGATCTGGAGTAAAACGGAACACCAATGCTAAGCAGGAGCATACATCCTCTGACATACACACGCTGAAGATTCTTTGTTAATCTTGTCTGGAACCTGAGCTAAACTGTCGAGGCTCTGCCTTTGCCCAATATAGATCCCATTCATGGGCAGAGATGAGAGAATTCTCAGGATCGTTCTTGAAGGTCGAGAGTTGTCGTCCATTGTTTGCACTATGGTTTGTTTTTTAAAGTTGGCTAGCAACCTCTGGTGGATAGTACTTGTAATATACAATGATATACCAACCACTGAAAACAACAGAGCTCTTGGGCTGTGATAATCTGAATGAGGGAGATTTTAATCACTTCATTGTGAAATCCTTCTGTTTTATTCTATACAGGTTCTCATATCACCCTCATCTTAATAGCATCTGAGCACCATTGAGATGTGCATTAACTGACGTGACTAACATCTGCCATGTGTGGTTTGCTCTTTCCTCTCTACCTCTCCCTAGGAGGAGAATTGTGTGTGTACTGTGCAGTGTTTTGTTTTGGTAGGGTTTATGGAGGATTACAAAATCCTTCATCCCAAGAGGAAGAGGCTATGAAAAGGATCTAAAGCTTATTCATAATACTGTCAGTAGCTCTTTTCATGCTGAAGGAACCCCAGTTATATACATCTAGCCCCTTTGAAATATAGCCACCTCCAGAATGGAGAGAAACTGACACACAACACACTAAACAACAGTGGAGGGAGGGAAATTTTAGCCAACAAGACACTTGTTTTTACAAAAAGAGCCGCAGAGTCTTTAATGTCTAAGCAGCCCAGGACAAGACCCTGAGTTGCGATGTGATCTGAAAGTCCTGATGGTAGGGAGGAGCGTAGGTGGGTTTGTTGTACCTCCACCTCTGGGCTGTGCTGGTTCAAAGAGCTCACCAGCACTTTCTCCCCACGAGCAAACTGGATGGTATTCATTCTCCCTACCTCGGAAGGATGGCTGAGCCAGCCCCATTAGAGTTTTAACCTGTGGTCCCAGAAAGACATTGGGCATTATTCTGATCTGAAGATGGTGTCGATTAGGAGAGTAACTATTGGATTTGATAGCACTACAACAGTGTAATTGAGATCAGAATCAGGCCCTGGAATAAGTGTTTCGTACCTGAAGCTTAGACCATGAAGTCATGGAAGGTCTGTAGAGTATATGTCGCTATGCCGCCATAGGAAAGGGAACACGATTTGGAGAGGGGGGTAGTGCTTCCCTTCGAACTTGGGCATCTAGGAGCCAATGTCTTTGGTTTGGTTGAATTTAAACAGATTTAGGTGCAGCAGTTCCTTCCCATCGAGGGTCCCAGTTTCCATGATGAGGTGCAGCATAGCCTAGTAAATTTGAAATGTGGGAATTTTTTTTTTTAATTCCCACCGACATGATGGATTCTAAGGCCCCCTTCATGGCCATTAGGTTTATGATGTCAATAAAACTCCTGAAGCCCATGCTGACATGGTCTTTGATGATTGATGGCCTGTAGAAATGTTTCTTAAACCTCCATCGAGATGCCTATTAACAAAAAAAACCAACAAGCAAACTAACAAGAAATGCTACAGGAAGGCTGGTAGTCTGACTTCAAACCATGAAACGAAGACATTCAGAATTCTATTCCTGCATCCTTAATTCTACATCATCCCTAATGAAGCAGAAAAAGTATGAACTGATTTAGACCTAATCCATATCTGTCGTGCATTATTATTTGTATTGTGGTAGTGGCTAGGGACCACAGTCGTGGACCAGGACCCCCTTGTGTTAGGCATTGTAAAAACACAGAACGAAAAGATGGTCCACCCCGATCCAAAGAGCTGACAATCTAAGTGTAAGACAAGAGACAACAGGTGGATACAGACAGACAGGGGAACACAAGGAACCAATGCGATAATATTGCCTAACACTTAAACAGAACCCAGAGGGATAAGATGGGCTGGAAAACTTAATTCTGCTGTCAGTAACGACACTGTAAATCCAAAGTGATTCTATTGGAAACAATTACACCAGTTTCACAGTGGTAGCCGTGTCAGTCTGTATCAGCAAAAACAACGAGGAGTCCTTGTGGCACCTTAGAGACTAACAAATTTATTAGGGCATAAGCTTTCGTGGGCAAAACGCACTTCATCAGATGCATGGAGTGGAAAATACAGTAGGAAGATATATATGCATGATTATTCTCCAGTGCATTGTCTTTTGTTTCTCATACCACCCCCTCCCGCACTCCCATACAGCAATGTTCTCTGTATGTCCAATAGCAGTTTGAAAGTCACATCAGCTGCTCTGTAGCTTTCCAGTGTGGAGGAAAGAAGGTAGATCTTGCATCCTATCCACTCATAGATTAGAAGCACGCAGTGAGTGCCATTAAAATCTCATTGTATTTACCTTACTAGTGGTAGTGCAGTATTTCCAATACTTGGAATGGGAAATACTGCAGATACCACAGTGACTTTCACTTCTGTAGGCAGTAGATGTCAAGATTTTAATAATGCCCATTATAACTTCCACCATGCTGCCAGCCATCACCCACTAAAGGTCGAGTTTCTTAAGGTTATCTTGCAAACCTCTGCTCCTACAGGTTACGCCACAGCAGTACTCACTAGAGTACTGCGCTGGTCCAAGTAAAGATCTTTCTTCAGCGCAGTTGCCATTATTTACATTATTGGATTCATCGGCCCGGCGTATTTCACTGTATCAGTCAATCGACCCTTAATTGACATATCCCTCAGCAAAATAAACTATCTGTAGGGAATAAGCAATGATTAAAGGAGCTCTTTCGGAATGCTCCTGCGGAGCCGTGGGTCAATAGTAATGATCCCTGAGTCACCTTGTTATATATCCCTCTTCCACAAAGAGCAAGCGAAGTGTTCCCTCCACGTGGTGCAACAAACAGTCCCGACAGGTCCCCAGCTGATTGGGTGGCTTGTTTCCCCAGCCTGCTACTTACATAATACAGGTGTGCAACCACATATAATTATAAATGGAGATATCCCATCTCCTAGAACTGGAAGGGACCTTGAAAGGTCATCAAGTCCAGCCCCCTGCCTTCACTAGCAGGACCAAGTACTGATTTTGCCCCAGATCCCTAAGTGGCCCCCACAAGGATTGAACTCACAACGCTGGGTTTTGCAGGCCAATGCTCAAACCACTGAGCTATCCCCCCTCCCCCCCGCTTCAGAACAGCAGCGCCTCAGCACCCAGTTACACCAGTGAAGTGCAAAGTCGCGGTATCGCATAAGGAATCAGCGGAGGCCGCCTGCGTGATTGATAAAGTGCCTGTAGGAACACTGCCAGGGATAGTTAGCTCTACATTGGACACTCCGGATGAGCCAGATCCTCGGCTGGTGTAAATCAGCGTAGCAATATTGACATCAATGGACCTTCTGCCAGTTTATACCACCTCAGGATCCTGCCTATGAGCTGGAGACTGAGGTCCTCTGTGTATCTACAGAACAGGTGTGATATGGGCAACAGCAGTGTAACCTTCCCCACCCTGCTCCACCAAAATACCTCTACCCTATTTGGAGGAATCTCTTTCGGGGGCAAGAGGGGAGTTTAATCTCCATGTCCACTTAGTCCTGGGCTTCTCTGCAGAGCTTGCCAGTATGTACCAGTTGTGGTGATGGCTTTTGTGGGTGTTTGGTTTACTTAGACAAATGCTTTCACGCACCTTTAGCTCCAGGGGTGCCGCTATGTAACTGAAAGGCGATCTTGTCAGGCTGTTTTCTTTGTCATGTACTTTTAGAAGCAGAAGAGTCTCCCAGCCTGCTGCAGGGGCACTTACCATGTTGCGTTTCAGTTCAGATGCAGAATGTTATAGGGCGAGTTCCTGTTTGCTCTCTCTGTCGTTCTCTCGCTGTGTCTCGCAGAGACTTTATAGTCATCCTTTCTTTCTTGGCTGTTTTCCGTAATCTGAAGTCAAAGTCCTTTAGACTGTAATTACATGTTTTGCACTTTTGCACTGTCCTAATGAGCAATGCTCCAAAAGCAAATCAGTCCTGCTGCAACGGAGAAATCTACTGTCAAGTAAACAGGAAATGGATTTTGGTTTCATGCTTGTAAGCAAGAGCTTATTTGTTATTTGTGTAATGAGCTACTTGTTTTCCATACAAAGAAGACAAGCTTTCTGCCTCAAAAGCCTGGTCTATGCTATGATTTTTTACAAAGCAGTCCATTCTTGCGCAACCTACAATACTGTGTCATTGGTGCTAGCAATGGTGGAAGCTCTCATGCAGATAGGGCTCCCTGATGTTTTCACTGACATGCCATCAAAACCTTCTCTGGGAAGGGATAGGTGGGTAGGGTGGTTAAAAACATGGTCCTGTCTGCACTAGCATTCCCACTGTTGGTGGTGCAACCACAAGCAATTAGGAGAACATGGTTAGTGGATTGTGCACTGGCTAGGGAGTCAGGAGACCGCTGTTGTAATCCTAGCTCTGCCAATGGCCTTGGGTGGGTACTTTGCTTCTCTGTGCCTCAGTTTCCCCCCACACCTATTGTCTATCTTTTCTATTTAGATCGTGAGCTCTCTGGTACAATAACTGTCTTTCTTAGCACAATGGGCCCCCCATCTCAGTTGGGGCCACGTGGCTCTATTGCAACATTAATAATTATTTCCCCCCAAAAATCCCTAATGTACACAGAGTGGTGTAGTCAGCGGCCTTTTAAGCAGCTTGTTCCAACTGAATGTGAGTAGAAGGATTAAACAAGATCCTGTTGTGCTTTCTCTCTTAAACAGCTACGTTATGTGAAAAGAAGAAAGAAATCCCACCTTACCGGCAGATGCATTATTTCAATGGGCCAGTTTGTTAACATGACTGAGTTCAACCAACAGCACAAGTTGAACTATAATTATGGGAAAACAATCAAATCTCTATCTGAGTTCATAACAAACTGGTCTTACCACTTTTTTGTATTATAGCAGAACCTGTTTGGCAGCTTTGACTAAGCCGTGCCGCCTTTCTGCTGCTGGGTTAAAGAAACGTAAACCAGTAGAGCAAGTTGGACCGAAAAGAAAAATTATGGCTTATTGTCTGTGCAAGTTCAGCCACACTGCTCCCTTCTATCTCCCATGTACCAAATGACTGGCGATTGTCCGCGACTTAACGCAAGCGACTGCCGGAGGAGTCGAGCGAGAGAGAGGAGCAGTAACACAGCGTGAGTAACATTGTGCATGGAGGGACCTTTATCCACAGCGTCCCGTGCAATGTCACGGAGCAAGGGGGGAAAGAGCTGACTAGTTCTGTGCCCACAATGGAGGAAGAGTTGCGGAGGAAAAGCACTTAAGCGCTCAGTATAGACCTGTCACTCAGCGCCTCGTATCAGGTCCTGTTCAATCTTTAACTGAATGTGTGGAGTTGTTCAGGGATTCAGGGCTATAATCCAGAAGGGTTTTTTCCCTCCTTCCATTTTTGGTAGGAGATCTAGAGAAAGTTGGATTTCTACTGCATCAACTGGATTCACTGCCTGCTGCAAAGTGAGAAGGAGACAGCTTGGAGCAGCACATAAGCTAGTCAGGTCAGCAGAGATCCACATTGAGTCATAATTCCATTTCTCTGGTTTTTGGTCTTGGTTGTCCCATGTTGGTGCTTTTGCTAAATTGAGCTGCGGCTGGTCAAAAATTGGGGGCAAGAAGAGGGAGATTTTCACACACAAAACTATGTTTGAAATTTTGGTGGAAAATGTCATTGGAATTTCAAATTCAGAACATGTCAATCAAATCTAAATCAAGCTGAAATAAATGATCAAATTTGCCACTGGGTTAGGGTTCTGAACTGGCTGCTGCAACCTTCACTAACAGGCTTGTTCATGGATGCCAGTGTTTGAAAACATGTAGAGGGACCTGTGGAGAAGCCCACACAGAATGGCATCGGAACAGCTGGGACAGGATGGAAAAAATGTAAAAAAACCCAACCAAACTAAAGACAGTTGTTGTCTACTGGATTCTATGTTAAACAGCTGCAGTGGGCACTGAGTCTGCGTCCACTCCATCCATAGCCCCCCTGCTGTACTGCAGAGGTCTTTGAGGAGTGGGTGGACTTTACTAGCATGGATGCTGCAATCACGAGGTGGCTCTCTGTAGGGCCGAGGTGGCAGCTTTCTCGGAATACTTTTGCTTTTGTGGATTGAAGGGTCCATGAAAACAAAACCTGCTCTTTCACCTTTCTCCGTTTCTTTTCTGTATAGCGCTGACAGCTCACAACATTGCACAGCCAGGAATTGTTACGGAAGTGGTCTAACACAGCAGGCAGTGTGGGCTAGTGGATGGGGCAATGGGTGGCGACTCACAAGGCCTAGCTCTGATTGAATTTGGGCAAGTCGCTTTCCATGCTGTGTGCTCAGTTTCCCCATCTGCAAAATGGGGGACAATGTTGTTTCTTTCCTTTGTATAGAGCTTTGAGATCTAAGGATGAGGTGCTCGGTGGAAGAGCTAGACGTTATTAATGCAGCATTTCCATTGCTCCATTTGCACTGTTTTAAATGCAACAAGTTTTACAAAAAGTATTTAGCTGATTCAAATATTGAGCCAAACCAAACCATGAATGCACTTGATAACAGCTAACTTAAAGCTGGATCATTGGGGTTTTCTTACCTGTCTCTCTTCCCCACCCTAAATCAGTCGTCTCTTTGTTCCTGGATAAAAAGGAATTTGCTCTCCTTTCCCCTACAGAGAACTGGGAATCAGATTGCAGTGGTTTCTTTCCCATGCTCACAATGTTGTGAGATTCCCACACCCAGGGCACATCCCAGTGTGGTATCTCCCTGCTGCCAGGTTCAACCCCCTCAGTGTGTCTGCTGGACAGTGCTCATGGGGGCAGTAAAAACACGGGGCAATTAGATAGCACTTTAGAGCTTCTAATTGCTTTGCAAATGCTAGGGGCCAAAACCTGGCCTCCTGTGCAAGGGGCAGTCAGTGGGCTTTACGCAAGGTGCTTCTGTGGGGGGTGCATGGATGGGGTCTTCTCTTTCCTCATCCCCCACCCTCCCTGCAAGAACAACGAAGCCACCAATGAAATTGCTGCTCTAGTAGAGGTGGTGTCCACTGTACACTCTCTCATGCATGCCAGTTTTGCCCAGGTGGGCTAGACTCTCCAATAGCCTTCTCCCCTCCATTTTGTGTACTGGCAGGACTGAAGAAACCCTGCCAGTATTGTGGTGATGTGTGCCCTAGAAGTGCCTATAAATAAAATAACTGTAGACCATTCCACATCTGCAGAGGAGGAGACAGGCTTTGGTACCATAAAATTACTCTTCACAATCCACCCTTTGCAGCAGGGTAAGCATTATTATCCCTAATGCTCATCTGGGGAAACTGAGGCAGGCAGGTTAATTGATTTGCCCAAGGTTACCAAAGGAGCCAGTGTCAGAGCTGGGAGTAGAACTCAGGGGTTCCTGCTCCCAGTCCTGTGCTCAGATTAACTCGCACCCCTCTGTGTCAGGCAATGTGTAATGAGGCTCTGGATACGGACAGGCACCATTCATAAAAGATGTCTTTTAACATTAAAAGTATATGTTATTCATGGCAGGCAGGGAAGCCACAGTGCATAAGGATGTTCATGCACATCAAGCCCTGGCAGGGATCCCTCTCAGAATGACACCCCTTAATGGATGAGCTGCACTCACCCACCATGGCAGCAGTAAATGGAAGCCCACATAGATGGGTGGGAAAATACTTTAAGAAAACTAACAGGGCTTTATTCTGCCCTCCCTATGCCAGTGTAAATCATCAGCAGTAAATCCACTGACGCCAATGGAATTCCACTGGGGTAAAACAGGTGTCAGTGAAGGGAGAATCTGGCCTATTAGTTTTGAAAACCTTGGCATTACTGAGATGCCCTGTTAATGGGAGCCCTAGAAGGCATTCAAATTCATAGGCTGAGGACACCAAGCATTGAACCTTGGGGGACACCATAGAAACTGATGGCTGCCCGTTATCTTCTGTGCAATTGGCTAGAAGGGCACAAGCAGAGGCCTCCTTCAGTGACTACCTGACTCAATAGCAGTGGCTCTTACAAAGCTTTTCTTTCGCACTTTTCAGAAGTCACAAATCCTTGCATAAACCATCAGTTGCCATCCTCCCGAGGAGAGGAAATCAAAGAGCTGTGCTGGAGAAAGAATGAATGTGTGCAGTTGGGGAAATCACTTTTTAAATGACTGTTGTAATAGTCAGTCTTTATCATTTTCTTTAGCATAGGGATGTCTTTTCATCATTGGTAGGATAGTAGATTCCCGCTGCTCAGCATCTTCTGTATTGTATTATCCACTTTGCTATTGTTCGGCTGGGTAGAGGTGTGGTGGATTTTTCATCAGAAAAGTTATTTAATGCCTCGAAAGAGAAACGACTGAATTTCCAGCATGGTTCATGTACAGAGGAGCCCAAACTGCCAACTTCAGGCCTGGATTCCAAAGCCCTGAAAGTCTGAGGATGTTTGGCTGTGGGGTTTGCACGGGGACACATCATTACAATGTCCCAAAAGGAAACTAGCCAGCAGAGATCATCTGTTTCCAGGCATCCATTCAAATCTCACTGCCCCAGGAGGAGCACTGGAGGAATTGGACCTCAGAGAGGTACATGTACTATCAGGGCTGGTTGGCTGTGGTGGGTAGAAGGACGTCCCACCCCTTCCATAGTGCCAGGCACACTTCCTTCTCCCAGTTTGAGCTGACATATTCATAGAATCGAGAGGTCATCTAGTCCAGTCCCCTGCACTCATGGCAGGACTAAGTATTACCTAGACTATCCCTGGCAGGTATTTGTCTAACCTGCTCTTAAAAATCTCCAGGGATGGAGATTCCACAACCTCCCTAGGCAATTTATTCCAGTGCTTAACCACCCTGACAGGAAGTTTTTCTTAATGTCCAACCTAAGCTGGCCTTGCTGCAATTTAAGCCCATTGCTTCTTATCCTATCCTCAGAAGTTAAGCAGAACAATTTTTCCCCCTCCTCCTTGTAACAACCTTAACAGTTTTGAAAACTTATCATGTCCTCTCTTGGTCTTCTCTTCTCCAAACTAAACAAACCCAATTGTTTCAACGTTCCCTCATAGGTCATGTTTTCTAGCTCTTTAATCGTTTTTGTTGCTCCAATTTGTCCACATCTTTCCTGAAGTGTGGCACCCAGAACTGGACACAATACTCCAGTTGAGGCCTAATCAATGTGGAGCAGAGAGGAAGAATTACTTCTCATGGCTTACTTAATACACTCCTGCTAATACATCCCAGAATGATGTTTGCTTTTTTTTGCAACAGCGTTACACCATTAACTCATATTTAGCTTGTGATCCACTATGACCCCCAGATCTTATTCTTGTATAGCAGCTTGTTTCCATCTAGCCATAGGATTGCATGGCTGTTTTTACAACACTGTCAATGACCCTGCTAAGGCACCTATTCAGCAAGATATTTAAGCACATGCCAAACTGTAAGCATGTGAATTGTCCCTGTGATGTCAATGGGACTATTTGCGTGATTACAGTTGGGCATGTGCTAAAGTATCTTGCTGAATACGGGATTTAATTTGCCTGGCGGACTGGGTCAGCACATGGGGGGGGAAAGAAAACTTGGCCTCCTAAAGCCTTATTCAAACATGGCCTAATACAAATGTCTTTGCCTCCTAAAATTGGGTGAGAAAGGGAATGGGGTGAATATGTTCTAACCAGTCAGCAAATATGCAGTGCATTAGGACAACTTGAATTTAACATCTGACTAGATTAGCTTTGTAGTAGTAACTTCGGTTTGGAGGCTGGCTTACTGCTCCAACAAGTGCAAAATCAAGCCCTTTGTTTTCTAAACCAGAGCAGTGAGCCATCTTACCCACAAGAAGTAGAATCTACCAACGTGTTTCAACAGCAGCCGTACGTGCCCCCGCAAAGGACAGACAGTAAGGATACTTAGCGCCTTTCCATCAAGCGCTTTCAGAAACAGTCACTCATTCTCACTACACCCTGCCAAAACGTATTTTTCTTCCCATCCAATTGAGAGGGAAACTGAGGCACAGAGACATTCAGTGGCTTGCCCAAGATCACACAGTGAGTAAATGGCAGAGGTGGAAATAGAACTCAGACATCTTTACTCCCAGCCCTGTGTTTGACCCACTAGATTGCAGTCCCATTACAGTGCTTAATACCTCGCAGGATCAGGCCCTAAGTTCTTCCATCGTTCCTCATGAATGACCCAAAAGCTACATTTGGAACAAAGAGCATTAATCAGAACACTGACTCTATGGGTTGCATTCGAAGAATCCTGTGAAAGTGATGGGAGCATGAAAATACAAGAGCTTGCCCAACACTAGAGACTCTAGCATAGCTTACTGTGAGTAACTGCTTGAGTGCCCTGGTATGTGTATTGTGTATGTGCGCGCAAAACGACAAGGCCTCTTTATGGCCCTGTAGACCTGTTCCGCACTTTGCTATCACATTCCATTAACCTGAAGGAACATGCAGCTAATAAACAGTCCCAAAGAGGTCTGAGAGAGGGAAGGTTTTTTGATGCATAGCATCTCTGACAGATCACAGCGATATATTACACAACCACCTCAGTGAGCAGCCCTGAGAGGCAGAGAAGTGGCTAGAGCAGGGATGAGATGGGGATGGTATTGAAGGAAAGAGCATGCTTTACCCAGGATAGCATCGACCTAGCCCTGCCTGACAGCAATGTACTGTGCCAGGCAGCAATGCGGAGCACATGTGTGCGTTCATAAAAGAGAGAACGCTTTCCGAGCTAGTTATGCTATTGATTTTGCTGACCGGTATACGTGCCTAGCTAAAAGGATTGCAGGGGTTTTGTGCTGAGTTTATTTAAATAATTAATAAGCCAATGGGGTGCTTTAAGTCGTCAAAGTGCTTTCCAAATATTGACTAACCATTTGCACTTGCAAGACGTAGAGTAGGCTTCTGATCGGCAGCTATCTTGTTGCTCTGGGAATGCTAGCCTAGATGCCATGGTGATGGGCAGTTCTGGTAGGTGTACCAAAGAAACTGATCGATCCGAGCATGCGGGGGGTGAAGGGGAGTGAGGTGCATTGGGCTGTTGCTTACCCTTTCTTTTGAGAGCAAGAATGATGGGGTATTTTCCCAGATTCTAACCCCTATCTCCCTCATGGGGTAGGAATATTACTTACCAAAATGATTCTGGATTTGGGGTAGTCGAGTGACTATGAAGCTGTACTGAAGTGAAGAGGATTAATCACTGGAAATGACCGTCGGATTTCATGGGGGCAGAATGTAATGACCCAAGATGGAACTGGACCAGGACTCTCGGGTTTATCACCCCTGCCGCTGTGAAAAGGGAAATATTTCCTGACCGTAACGACTTCAGCTCTAGCCAGTGTGGTGGGCTCTTTGTGAGGTGGCGGGAAGGGGTTATAATCCAGCTGCAAACGCCCTCCTCCACTGGTGCCTCTGCCCCGCAGCCAGATCTTGCACCTCTGCCCTCCTGCTACTGGGGTAGAGGAGGTGCCGGGGGCAGAAGAGGGCTTCCACTGGTTAGGGTTCCAGTGGCACACTATAAAGGATTATACCTCTAGCAGCACAGTGCCCTGTAGCACCACGCTGGAGCTCTGGCTCCGTCCTGACTCAGAGCAAAGAATGTCACACACCAGATTACCAACCCTGCTTCCAGCAGCACCTGGTTCCTGATGAGAGATTTCCCAACCCGAGGTTCCCCTGGCTTGACCCTACTTAGCTCAAGAGCCGACAAGATCACAGAAAAAGGAGGTGTGGGCATAAGGATCGTGCTAGTGTTCTTTGAGAGACAACCCACAAATAATCCATTCCAGGTTTAATATCTGCAGGGCTTGGGAAACTTCAGATCTTTTTAGGCAGACAGAATGAATGTGTTCAATCCGGCTAATCTCTCTGCTTGAACACCAAGACTTGTCTTAATTCTTGGCCCTAAAAAATCTGAGGCCCGGCACGAAGGTTGTTAAGAGTCAAGAAGAAGCCAACAGGTAACCTGCAAAGAGGAGCGAAGTCTGACTAATATTAAACTGTTAGTAGAGGCTTTCTATCAATTCCGAGAAAAGAGCCGTTTTGTTGAAAGCCGGGACAGCCTTCCATTCATCTCCACCTGCCTGACAGTAACCACGCCAGCTGCTGCTGACCTTTAGTGTCACCCGCCCTGTTTTTAAAAGACGCTTTAATCTGGATCTTTTCAGTAGGGAAAGCTAGCCAGGCAGTGCACGGGAGTACCAAATACTTGGTTCTGCTTTGTAAGTCTGAAACACTGGAGCACACGCCAGTCTTATAAATAATGTTGAAGACAAAAGCCAATTCAATTAAGGACTTCATTATCCAATGGGTAGAAATGTGTTCTGATTATTTGCATGTTCACTACCCTGACTCAAGATGCAGTAGCATAGCATTACTCAGCAGCAACAGAGTGTGCTAGTTTATAGCACCACAGATACAATTAATTCTTGTGACAAAAAGCTTTATTCTTCCTTCTTTGTACAAGCCCAGGCATCGTTCGTGGAATAAGACAAGTGAGGAGCAGAATAAAAGCTGGAATGAGGTGGGAATTGCATTTTTGAGCTCTGTGGAGGCCATTTTTCCTAGCTGCGCTTGCCAAATTTGAAAGACACGTTTTTAATGCCTGCCAAGTGCCAACCAAGAATTTCAAAGTGCAAGTAACTTGGCTACCCACAATTCAATTAGCCGCAGGGCAGGCACACATTTTGTGGGCTAAAAAGAGGGCTAAGCAAAATGAGGGCTAGGGCCAAATGGTCAAAGTAACATGCAACTGTTTCCCCTTCCCAAATTTTCATGCACCCCTCCCCCCCACATAAACCCTATTTGCATATATAAACTGGCATGCATATGTGGGATCAGGAATGCAAGAGGATTCTTGGTCTTCCAATAGCCTGGCATGGGAATAATGGGGTTTAACTGGTGCACAAGCACTTTTGCAGGCATCTGGTTACGAACATGTGGCCCTTAGAAATGATATTTTAAAAGCGGCTGAAACAAACTTGGAACAGGCAAATCCTTCAGGGAGTATCAAACTCCTCCCTAGACCATGAGAGCCATCTTGTCCAAAAACACAGGCTTCTGCCACTTGAGCGGAAGGAGAATCTCCATTAGTTGTAAGCAGTATAGAGTCTATGGCACTGAGCTGAGCCGTTCCATCCAAGAGAGGGCAGTGGAATATTCTTCTGCACCAAAAATTTAAAATCTCTCACTGATGACTGAATAGGTTTACCTTGATAAGACAATAGTGTGTATATTGCCTGCTAATATAATGTGCATTGTTATCATACTTATTAAAAGTCTTTCCAGGTTATTTTCAACCTGATTTCCAAAACAGAGAGGTTTGGTTAAGGGGAGGGACGGTGGTTAGGGGTTAGAATATAGGTGTGTGAGTCAGGTGTTCTAAATTCTGTTCCTGGCTCTGCTCTTGCCTCCCTCTGTGGCCTTGGTCTTGTCCCTTAATCGCTGTGCGCCTCAGTTTACCCAACTGTAAAATGTGGGTAATAATAGTTTCCTACCCACTTCACAAAGGATTGAGAGGCCTAATTAATTAATGTTTGGAGGGTAGGTTGTTATCCCCAGATATTGAAGAACAAAGTACTCATTATTATATTAAGCTTCCAAACTCTATCACCCTTCCCCAAACTGACCCTCTCTGCTCCTACATTCTCCTCCAAAGCTCACTGAAAGCAGTGGGAAGATTTCCATTGACTTTAATGGGCTATGGATCAGGTCCCTATTGATGATGGCCCATGGCCCGTATTTAATGCTATGCTTTCCCGAGCCGAAAAGCACTCGTCCCCACATGCGTACCATGCCCCATTCATTTTCTTGTCACTTGAGTACCTGTCTCAACCTGCCAGAGGCTCAGGGTCGTGAAAGAGCATCAGTGCACGGAGAGCCATGTGAAAGGGAGGCTGATTTCTAGAGCAGGTAGAAGAACATTTTCCAGCAGAATTTTTTTCCATCAGAAAGTGGTGTTTTGTCGAAAGTGCCATTTTCCACAGGAATGGGCTGAGGTCAACACAATTTTGCCCTGCACCACGAGGAGCCACTCCCCACAAAATGAAGTCTTTGATCATTATATTATTTATTTTACATTATAAAAGAAATGTAACCGTTGCAATCGGAATGAACTATTTCAGTGTTATTGAAACAGGCTCTTTCCATTGGCCTTAGTGGGATTGTTTTCAAAAAACGCCATTCCGCAGAAAATTTCAAAGTTCTTTCCGATTGAAAGCAAATGTCGAAGCTGCAGAATTTCCCTCTGGTTCCTGTCCAGCTTTACTCATTTCCCTAGGACAGCTGTCCTCTCTAATGGCAGTTCAATCTGTAACTCACACACCTCCTGGGTGTGGTGTTCTGTCCCCTCTAGTGGCACCGAGACCAGTTACAGATTAATGAGGCTGCTACAGTCTTAGCTAAGTGGCATATGGCTTTTAGCTCATGCAGTAGAGCAGTGGTCTCCAACCTTTTTACGCCCAAGGTCACTTTTTGAGTCTAAGGGCAACCCAGGATCTACGTCGCCCCTTCCCGGAGGCCCCGCCCCTTCTCCAAAGCCCCTCCCCGCTCACTCGCTCTCCCCCACCCTCACTCACTTTCACCGGGCTGGGGAAGGGGTTTGGGGTTGGGCAGGGGGTGCGGGCTCTGGGCTGGGGCCGAGGGGTTCGCAGTGTGGGTTGAGCCTGGGGTAGGAGGTTGGGGTGCAGGAGGGAGTGAGGGGTGCAAGCTCTAGGAGGGAGTTTGGGTGCAGGAGGGGGCTCCGGGCTGGGACAGAGTGTTGGGGTGCAGGAGGAGGTGTGGGCTCAGGGAGGGAGTTTGGGTGCAGGATGGGGCTCCGGGCTGGGACAGAGTGTTGGGGTGCAGGAGGAGATGTGGGCTCAGGGAGGGAGTTTGGGTGCAGGAGGGGGCTCCGGACTGGGGCAGAGTGTTGGGGTGCAGAAGGTTGTACGGGGTGCTGGATCTGGGGGGGTCAGGGCTGGGACAGTGTTGTGGTGCAGGAGGGGGTACAGGGTGCTGGCTCTGGGAGGTGGGTCAGGGCTGGGGCTTGGGGTTCAGGAGGGGGTTTACTGGCTCCGGGAGGGGACTCATGGCTGGGGATTGGGATGCAGCCTCCCACCGGGCAGTACTTACCTCCGGCAGCTCCCAGTCGGCAGTGGACACAGCAAGGCTAAGGCAGGCTCCCTGCCTACCCCGGCCCCACACCGCTCTTGGAAGGGGCCAACGCACCCCTACAGCCCGTGGAGGAGAGCGGGGGGCACATGGCTCTGCGCGCTGCCCCTCTCTGCAAGCACTGCCCCCGGCAGCTCTCCCAGCCAATGGGAGCTGCAGGGGCGGTGCTTGGAGGCAGGAGAAGCGCACAGAGGGAGACCCCTGCCCCCCTTTGACATAAAGGGTCCAATCCTGCAGCTCCGTTACCATCTATGGGGCTGCTCCAGCGCGTAAGATTATTTACATGGATTGGGCCCAAAATGAGGACTATCCCTTGTGATGAGGATACATGAGAAACTGCCCTGCACTGCTGTACTGGAGCAGGGATAGGGTGAACCTATTGAACAATAAAGGGTCTTACCCACCTCAGTGGCTGATCATGCCCGGGTTGGGAAGGGCTAACATCGCAAGGGAAAAATACCAAATAGACTTGGACATTTTCCACAATGGTCAAAACAAACCATAGCCATTGACACAGGCAAGCCCGAACACCAGGGTGCCTTTTTTTTAATAATTGTTTCCATTGATGTATTATGGCAAAACAGACATCACAGGATTGAAGTAAATCAGTAACTGTGCAGGCTGGGACTTGACACCTCGGTTTTCTCTAGCGGGATTTGCTTTCGATTTTCTCTTGCACTGAATGTAAAAAAATAGGAGCAGTGATTCTGCCAAAGCCTGCTCTTCCATGCAGCCCCTGCTGGAAACGAACCGTGTTGCCATTCAAGTTTAGCTCGTTTTGAAGCAATCATGATGATACTTAAATACATACAAACGAGGTTGCTATGAGCTGGACCCAGCCACCGAAGCAGCAGTGTGGCTGCACAGGGGCTCTTAGCATCGAGGTAGCTGCACTAGCAGTGCAGCGTCCTAGCAAATGGATGCAAGTCTCATTTTACGTGGGGGGAGTGAATCTGCAGTAGGGAGTTGTACTGATGGAGCACCCAGGTGTCGCTACACGGGTGCAAACAAACCCAGGGCCTGTTCTACACCACCCCACCCCGCCCCTCAAGCACTCATTCCCACCATCATTCCAACCCACCAGGTCGGGTGAAAGCCCTGCTGTGTTGTGATTGGTCGCATCTTGCACCACAAAGACTCCTGCTCCCAAGGTAGGCATAGGCCTCTTCATATCACTGCTGCGGAGTTCCTCGTTGCAACTTCCCTGGGCCTTTGCAACACCAGCATAGGAAAATAGCTTGTGGAGTGCAAGCCAGGAGCCCCATTTGCGGGCTCTCTGCGCCACCTTAAGTCTGTTGCGACAATAAATAAAATAAATAAGCAAATGCCCAGCAAAGCTGCAAAGGATGCAGTGCCTCAGAAAAGCAAAACAGTCTCACTCTGAACTACAAAGTACTCCTGCCAGCCCTGGCCCTGGCCCTCCATGACTGATCCTCCAGCCTCTCTCAGTATAAACCCAATTTGGAGTTCTAAAATTAGAGAAAGATCAGGTCGGGGGAGCCAAGAAATGAAAGTCTGGCTAGTGAGAGTAGTTCCTGTCTAGGAATCATATATCAGAAGGCCTCTGCATGCGTCTTATGTAAATCTGTTCTGACACCGGAGAACTATAGAACTGCTGATGGTAAAGCCGCTGCACTCAACTGATCCCACAGTGCGAAAGACGCCGAGCCCTGCAAACTTCATTAGTGTTTTAAATACTTCAGCTTATTCAGCTACGCGCTTCCTTTTGAAAGCAAACAGTGCTCAGGGTGGAGTTCTTGCCACTGGCGCAATCTGCGATCTGCAACCTGAGCTTCATGGAAGTCCTGCCCTCCTGCAGATTCCCATAGGGTCCGGCTGCTCCCTCTGAATGAGATTGACACTGCCATTGAAATTAATGACAGGCTGGGAAAATCACCAGGGAACCGGAAACCACTCAGTGTTATGGTGTCAAAGGCAGCTGTCCAGAGGACGTCCACAAATGTGGTAATTGTGCATGACAGTGGGTAGTTAAGAGCAGAATTACCTGATTTACTTGAGCACTTGTAAGGTTTGTAGAGGCAAGCACGGGTCGGGGGGTGGGGAGGGAGCAACAATAGGGCCCCTGTCTTTCAAAATTTGGTAAAAGATTAAAAGGCAAAGCATGCATGTGTGTCAGTACTTGTGGAACTTGGTGAATATGAATGCTTTGAAGAGGTTGCTGTGCTTTAAGTGGAGTACTGGTTGTAAGCTAGGGTCTATGGAAAAGTCCTATAGAATTGAACAGAAAGGGGGAACTTTCCTGTTGGTCTATTGACCCATTCTGTAGAATTGATTAGAGAATAATACGTCTGCTATAGAATTCTATAGGATGGGTCAAAAACCAATAGAAATTATCTCATTCTCTATTAGATTCTTCTGGTTTTTAGAGCAATGTCTATAGAAACCTACCAGCTTTCCCATCAGGGATGTGCTTGGAGATAGGAAGAAGTTAAGACAAGCAAATAAACACTAGGGACTTGAAAGCATTCTACCCACTTACACCAGGGTGGAATCTGGTTCCAGGAGTTCAGAGGAAGAAGATGAGAAAACCATGTGGCTTCAAGAAGATCCTAACTCCTCTCTCCAGCCAGGAGTGTGGGTGTAACTTTAAAGTGTCCCCCACACAAAGCAATGTGTGTGTGACACAGAGAGAGAGGCTACATGGTGGTATATCCTAGGAAAGGCTAAGGCAACCGCTGGACGTGCAATCCTCACTTCATTGACGTCAGTGGCAAAACTCCCATTGATCTCATCCCAGGTCTTGGTTCTGCAACCCTTGCTCATGCTGAGCAGTGCTTACTCCTTCAGGGGGTCCCACTGAAGTGAATGGGGCTCCTCCCGCCAGGGCCACGCAATGGGAGGCCTTGCATCTGCCTTTCCTGGGAGGTAAATAAGGACCCAAAGCCAGATTCCAGAGAGCATTATTAAGCACATGGGAAGGGAAGGTGCAGAGAGCAGCATTGTTCCATGGATGCAGTGGGACATTGTTCCATGGATGCCCCTAAGATGGCGCTTCGGTTCGCTGTCGGGAAAGGCCAGATGGAAAACTCACCTGGTGAGCCAGAAAATTCCCACTCTCTGATCTACCTAACGTCGTTGCGCTCCCACACTGCTACCGCAGCCAGCCAGGCTCCTCTGCCCCTGGCAGATGCTCCCTCGAGCGGCTCTAGCTTTCCTCGGGCATAGCTTTTCTGAACCTGGCTGCAGTTATGGAAACAGCCTAGAGGTGTAAAGGCATCCTCAAAACAATGAGCTCGCTTCCGCCCCTGAGGCTGTGTTTGGCAAGTGCCCCGTCACTGTGAAATAGGGCCGGTCCCGCTTCGACAGTGCTTCAAAAGACTCCCACTCCAGCACTCTGTCGAAGGGTGAACTGGGATATATTAAAGTGACAGTTCTAAAGAAGGCTCGGGGCTATAAATGAAATCATTGTTTGGAGGAGTGAACCTAATACTCAAATCCTCTGTGGTCTGGTCTTCATCAATTCAACTCCCTCAATAAATTCTCCCAAACTGCAAAGCCAATGCATGGAGGAAATGGAGAAGCTTATGGAGGTGTCAAAGGAATGGGGAGCCTGGGGGTGGGGTGGGGGGCAGCCGGGCATGACATCACAGTCAGTTTACAGTGAAGGGAAAAGAAAACAAAGCGGATGAGCTGAACAAGTAGGGATGTCTGTGTTTTCCAGGAGAGCCTGGAGGTGCGTAAGGGCTCGTTCTTCAGAGCCTACAGGCCAAATCCAACCTGGGTACAAGAGCATCAGCTCCAGGTGTGACCCAGAGTCTCGGGCAAACCATGCTAGTCATTACAAAAAGCAGGCTCTGGCTTGGATTCTTTAGAAGAAGGGAGTGGGGTGTACTGTACCGTGTACGTGTAGCAACTGTTATCTTGGTCATCACCAGGGACCTTTGAGTTAACAGGAGGAGCCTCTACAACTTGAGCTAAAGGTCCAGATCCTCAAAGGTATTTAGGCCCCTAACTCCCATTACAATCAATAGGAGTTAGGCACCTTGCAGATCTGGGCCTGAATCCCCAGCTGGGAACCGTAGCAGACTGACATAACACATACTGGCCAGTGATCTAAGTACACTGATGTCTTTTGGGAGTCATGCAACATCTTCAACAGGTTAAAGAATATTTAGATAAGTTAGATGCATTCGTCAGCAGGGCCTGATGAAATTCACCATAGGGTACTTAAGGACCTAACTGAAGCAATCTCAGAACCGTTAGCAATTATTCTTGGGAACTCATGAAGGACAGGTTGGGTCCCAGAAGACCAGAGAAGGGCAAATATAGTACATATCTTTAAAAGGGGGAACAAAGTGGACCCGGGGAATTATAGAAATGAAAGTCTGGCTAGTGAGAGTAGTTCCTGTCTAGGAATCATATATCAGTCAGCCTAACATCGATACCTGGAAAGATACTGGAACAAATGATTAAACAATCAATTTGTAAACCCCTAGAGGATAATAGTACTAGCCAACATGGATTTGCAGTGCTTAATTTGTGCCAGGACTTCTGGCACCTCTAGCTTGGCAATTCATAGCTCTGGCACCTCTAGGTTTGTCAGTTCATAGCCCTGGCACCTCTGGGCTTGCTGCCTCAGTTATGAAAGTAAAAAAATTGCTAGAGCCCCGGCATCTAATTACTTGAGCCCTGGCACCACTTTCATTACAAATTAAGCACTGTGGATTTGTCAAGAACAAACCATGCTAAACCAAACTAATTTCCTTCATTGACAAGGTAGGTAGGTGGAAGCAGTAGATGTGATATATCTTGATTTTAGTAAGGCTTTTGACATAGTCCCACATGTCATTCACATAAGGATACTGGGGAAAAGTCATCTAGGTGAAATGACTATAAAGTGGGTACACAACCGATTGAAAGACCTTACTCAAGGGGCAGTTATCAATAGTTCAGTGTCAAATTGGGGGGACATAGTTGAATCCTGCAGGAGTTTGTCCTGGGTCCGGTACTAGTAAATATTTTCATTAATGATTTGGATAATGGAGTGGAGAGTACATTCATAAAATTTGTGGGTGACACTCAACTGGGAGGAGTTACAAGCATTTTGGATGACAGGATTAAAATTCAAAACAACCTTCACACATTGGAGAACTGGTCTGAAATCAGTTAGTTGAAATTCAGTAACGGCAAGTGCAAAGAATTACACTGAGGAAGAAGAAATCAAATGCACAACTAGAAAATGAGGAATAACTGGTTAGGTGGTAGTACTGCTGAAAAGGATCTGGGGGTTACAGTGGATCACACATTTAATATGAGTCAACAATGTGATTCAGTTGTGAAAAAATCATCCTGGGGTTTATTAACGGAAGTGTTGTATGTAAGACATGTCCTGCTCTTCTTGGCACTGGTGAGTTCTCAGCTGGAGTCCTGTGTCCAGTTCTGGGTGACACACTTTAAGAAAGATGTGGACAAATTGGAAAGAGTCTAGAGGAGAGTAATACAAATACTAAAAAAAATTAGAAACCCTGACCTGTGAGGAAAGGTTAAAAAAACTGGGCATGTTTAGTCTTGAGAAAAGAAAACTGAGGGCGGGACCCGATAACAGTCTTCAAATATGTTAAGGGCTGTTATAAAGAGGACAGTGATCAACTGTTCTCCATGTCCACTGGGACAAGAAGCAGTGGGCTTAAACTGCATCAAGGGATATTTAAGTTAGATATTAGGACAAACTTTCTAAGTTTAAGGGTAGTTAAGCTCTTTGGAATTCATGTCACTGAGGGTTTTTAAGAACAGGTTGGACAAACACCTCTCAAGGATAATCTAGGTATACCTGGCCCACCCTCAGCATGGGGTGGGGGGGGCTGGACTAGATGACTCTCAAGGTCCCTTTCAGCCCTACATTTCTATTATTCTGAGTCTGAGTCTATCTTTCATTTCCTACTTTAGTCATCTTGGTAGATTTCTATAAAAGGGAAAATCAAAGAGTCCCACATCAGGTTTGTTTAACACGAGATTACCACATTCACAAAAACAAAATGGACACAGAGTTCTGGTTATATCATGCATCATAAAGGGGAGGGCTCTTGAAGTAGAAATGGGATCATGGGGTAACTCTTCACATCCGGAGGCCTGGAATCAAGTCCCCATTCAAGTTGCAAATGAGCGTGACGGTATCATTCCAGTCCCTAGTTGGCATGGATGCAGTCCTAGGATGCAGCCCAGGCCTCAACTGCATTGGCAGAGCTGTGAGGGGTTGAGGGCAGATGGGAGAGTGTCCATCCATTCATGGAGGTTAAGTCCATTAATGGCTATTAGCCAGGATGGGTAAGGAATGGTGTCCCTAGCCTCTGTTTGTCAGAGGGTGGAGATGGATGGCAGGAGAGAGATCACTTGATCATTACCTGTTAGGTTCATTCCCTCTGGGACACCTGGCATTGGCCACTGTCAGCAGACAGGATACTGGGCTGGATGGACCTTTGGTCTGACCAGGTATGGCCATTCTTATGTTCTTATGTTCTTATCTGATAGGCTGTTATCCACACTCCACACAAATATATGAAAGTGCAGCACACAGACCCAGATCAGTAAGACACATTCCTCGGGTTCCTGAATGGACTTGGCCCAACTCACATGAGTGTCAGGGATAGCTGAATACCTGGTTGTTCGTTATCACTCACTTCATTCTTCCCACATCCAAGGCTGACTTTACCATTTTAACATGAGGCATTGCCAGGCCTGAAATACGCCAGATCCCTGACTCTGTGCTCCATAAAGTTACCAGACTAGTTCTAGGAACTTAGAATCATAGAATATCAGGGTTGGAAGGGACCTCAGGAGGTCATCTAGTCCAACCCTCTGCTCAAAGCAGAACCAATCCTCAATTTTTGCCCCATCCCTAAATGGCCCCCTCAAGGATTGAACTCACAACCCTGGGTTTAGCAGGCCAATGCTCAAACCACTGAGCTATCCCTCCCCCATGGAGCCATATGGTTGATCTGTTTACAACCATATGGCTGTTGCCACATCTTTTTTTCCCCTTCCAAAATAATGGATCAAAACAATGATAGATGGACCCATTAAAAACACACTGGGAGAGGGGCTGGGACAAACCATTATTTCCCTTGGCGCCACTCTTGATGCAGGAGTCCCATGCAACTCCCACTGTTTGCACAAGCAGTGATGTGTAGCAAACAAGCTGTCTTGTCGCACTTATGACCTCATGCTTCGGATGCAGTGGGAGGCGTGACGCTGCAAAGACCTGTCTGCCAGGACCTGAGGAATGGGAAGGAACTGGAATTCACCTGGTCTTTCCCCACTCTGCCCCCAACAGCAAACGCTTCCTCAGCAGGATATTCCAGGCCTTGCCTGCACTGCAGTTAATCATTTTATAAATGAAATAATAATAATTAACAGCACTTAGCCCTTTAGCTCTTCAAAGCATTTTACAACCAGGAATTCATTATGCCAGTCCTGAGGAACAGGTAGTGGTTAGTCACATTATCCCAATGCGGAGAATATATGCAGAGACTTTCCAAGACTATCCTCTGACTCAGAAGAGGGCTGGGCGTAGTGCTCAGGATAGAGTTTGGCAAATAATGGATTTTTCAGTCTCTGGAAAGTCTAAAAAATTGGGGGAAATTGTTTGGGGACAAACTGAAAAGGAAAATTTTCAGCAAATCGAAAAAGTAAAAAAAAAATCATTTTGATGTTGAGCAGTGAACATGTTTTACGGTTTAAATAAAATGAAAGGAATTTTTTTTTTAAAAAGTTGTTTTGAAACTTGTCAAAAAACGTGTCTGAAAGTTGTCAGTTGAAACATTTTGTTTTGAAAATGTCAAAATGAAACATTTTGATTTTTTTTTTCAGTTATTTCTTAGGCAGGGCTGGGAGGCAGGTTCTTCAGAATGGAAAATTCAGCGAAATAGTCACAAATTTTCAAACCAGTTCTTTGTCACTGAATCTGCATCTTTTGCTGAAAGAAAAGTTTTAGTTGCCAAAATTCACCCAGCTCTTCTCAGGTGTCTCTGGCTACACCCCCGCTCTGTTTCCTAGCCCCGGCTGCTTTTCCACAGAGGCAGCTCAGGAAGTTTTGCTAGCGCTTTAAAATGAAGGCTCCAGTTCTGCCCTTGGCCACACGGCTGTAACTTCTGCTGATCTCATTTAATAGAGGCTTTAATGAGGTAATTCATGTTACCCGGGCTCATTATTAAAACACTGTTATTGAGGTTTAACTACCTTATAACACATCTGTTCCTAATTCTGCTTTGGGGTTATTAATTCCAAAAAAATATGTTAGCTATGTGAGCCACAACACCCAGCAAGGTGTGTGCTTAGGCTGGCTCTGCACACACCTTGGGTGTGTTACACCTTCCAAGAGGGGCAGGCACACCTGGATAACTGGGCTTCAGGTGGTGGGTTATGTATTGCTTTTGGGAAGTGGTTGCAAATGCAAATGATCATTTTAAAGCATTTTCCCCCAAGACAGTGTGATCCCTGCTGCTTATAGAGCAAGTGAGACATTTGGAGACTAGCATTCAAAGAGCTTGGGTATGCAGTTTAGTGTCTAATCCAGTGGTGGGCAACCTGCGGCCCGTCAGGGTAATCCGCTGGTGGGCCGCAAGACGGTGTGTTTACATTGACCGACCGCAGACACGGCCGCCCGCCAGTGGCTGCGGTTCGCTGTTCCTGGCCAATGGGAGCTGCGGGAAGCGGCACAGGCCACAGGGACGTGCTGGCCGACACTTCCCACAGCTCCCAGTGGCCGGGAACGGCAAACCGCGGCCACTGGTAGCTGCTGGAGGCCGTGCCTGCGGACGGTCAATGTAAACGAACCATCTCGCAGCCCGCAAGTGGATTATCCTGATGGACTGTGTGTGACCCATGGGCCACAGGTTGCCCACCACTGGTCTCATCTGTGGATACAATTACTGTGACCAACTATGCATCTAATTGGTCAGTTGTACGTGCAGGTTCCCATTTTGCATGTGTAGACATGGTAAATGCATGCAAATTAAACATATCATTTGTGCTCACAAGTGCAGTCCTAATTTCTTGAAAATTAGGCCCTTTATGGACTCCTTTTCAAATTCTCACTCCTATTTTGCATGCCCATGTTTTGCATATGTAGCTATTTAGGAACACACCTTTTTTATGAATGCAGACAACTGTACATGCAAAACAGGCAGCTCTAATGTAGTCATTGATGAGATCAATTAGATGTGCGTGAAAAATGTGGGTACAAAATACTGGAGGCTGCTAAAAAAAAAGATCACTTATAGTCTATTTTAATGTCTTTCTTTTCAGAAATATTGATGGATCTGTCCTCTGCCCCAATCCCTTGCCCTGAGCCCCTTCCTGCACACCACACCCCCTCCTATACCCCGCACTCTCTCCCGCACCCCAACGCCCTGTTCCAGCTCTGCATACAATTTCCCCACCCAGATGTGGCCCTCAGCCCAAACAGTTTGCCCACCCCTGTGCTAGATACACAGGTCTTACAACAAATTTAGCTGATCAGTACTGATCCCATCCAGCAGAGGGAAGTGGTGCACATAACTACTGTATTTCCGTGCACTATATTTTATATGCACGTTGTGGGTTGGGTAATGGGAGAGAGAGTTTATGCCAACATAAATCTCTTCAGTGATTATAGGGTCACTGTCAACTTGAAAATTATTCTTGCCTTAAAAGTTTTAACCAAATATTGTTGCCTGTAACTTCCAACAATTATGATCGCTGAGGCTAGAGTAAAATAACATTTTTCTTCTGGGTTATTTGTTTATTTTGTGACCTGACAACATCTGGTGTCTAATGAGTTTTACTTGCCCCTGCATATCAGGTCCTTTTCCCCTCTCCCCATGGGTCTGTGACAGAGTGGGACAGCCAGGAGAGAGCTGGGCTGTACTTGCTATTTTTTTTAATGGTTGAGTAAATGAGTTTGCTTTCTCCATTTGGATAGATTAGATGCTTGTCATATTTTTAAAACTTGGAAAAAAACATGAAACATAGAATCATAGAATATCAGGGTTGGAAGGGACCTCAGGAGGTCATATAGTCCAACCCCCTGCTCAAAGCAGGACCAATTCCCAACTAAATCATCCCAGCCAGGGCTTTGTCAAGCCGGGTCTTAAAAACCTCCAAGGAAGGAGACTCCACCACCTCCCTAGGTAACGCATTCCAGTGCTTCACCACCCTCCTAGTGAAATAGTGTTTCCTAATACCCAACCTAGACCTCCCCCACTGCAACTTGAGACCATTGCTCCTTGTTCTGTCATCTGCCACCATTGAGAACAGCCGAGTTCCATCCTCTTTGGAACCCCCCTTCAGGTAGTTGTAGGCTGCTATCAAATCCCCCCTCATTCTTCTCTTCTGGAGACTAAACAATCCCAGTTCCCTCAGCCTCTCCTCATAAGTCATGCACTCCAGACCCCTAATCATTTTTGTTGCCCTCCGCTGGACTCTTTCCAATTTTTCCACATCCTTCTTGTAGTGTGGGGCCCAAAACTGGACACAGTACTCCAGATGAGGCCTCACCAATGTCGAATAAAGTGGAACGATCACGTCCCTCGATCTGCTGGCAATGCCCCTACTTATACAGCCCAAAATGCCGTTAGCCTTCTTGGCAACAAGAGCACACTGTTGACTCATATCCAGCTTCTCGTCCACTGTGACCCCTAGGTCCTTTTCTGCAGAACTGCTATCTAGCCATTCGGTCCCTAGTCTGTAGCTGTGCATGGGATTCTTCCGTCCTAAGTGCAGGACTCTGCACTTGACCTTGTTGAACCTCATCAGGTTTCTTTTGGCCCAATCCTCTAATTTGTCTAGGTCCCTCTGTATCCGATCCCTACCCTCTAGTGTATCTACCACACCTCCTAGTTTAGTGTCATCGGCAAACTTGCTGAGAGTGCAGTCCACACCATCCTCCAGATCATTAATAAAGATATTAAACAAAACCGGCCCCAGGACCGACCCTTGGGGCACTCCGCTTGAAACTGGCTGCCAACTAGACATGGAGCCATTGATCACTACCCGTTGAGCCTGACAATCTAGCCAGCTTTCTATCCACCTTACAGTCCATTCATCCAGCCCATACTTCTTTAACTTGGCAGCAAGAATACTGTGGGAGACCGTATCAAAAGCTTTGCTAAAGTCAAGGAATAACACATCCACATATTTTGTTTATCTTAGATATCTGGGATGCTGCTAATTATCTTATTGTGTGTTTTTTGTTTTGGGCTAAGGACTGAACGATAAGAAAACCAGCAACTTTGAACTGGAAGCAGAAGATTCACATACCCACAAGGCATGTGGGAAGACCCTGAACATGGCCACAGAAAGTTTTGCAGACTTCTTGAATAAGCTCAAGGAAATCCATGAGAAAGAGGTCTTAGGTAAGAAGAACCTCAGGATCATTTCTGCAGAGAGGCAAAAGTCAATTTCGTTTTTAAAGCTAAGAGTGAAAACAAAGTCAGACCCTTCTGTCTAGCTCCAAATAACCTGGGCTGGGAGGGTGTGTCTGCCGATTAGAGAGCCTGGGAAAGGAACCCAGAGCTCAGCTGAAGTGTCCTTTATCAGGGTCAGTGGGAGGCACAGAGGCAGGATCAGATCATGGGCCTCTAGAAAATGAAGAGGTTGGTGATGTGGGTGCCCTGCCACTTGGTCTTCAGGAAGCTCTAGAGTTTCAGACGTTCCCGGATGCAAATCTGAGCACCTTGGGGGTTT
Organism: Terrapene triunguis; assembly: GCF_002925995.2. Taxonomy (NCBI): domain Eukaryota; kingdom Metazoa; phylum Chordata; order Testudines; family Emydidae; genus Terrapene; species Terrapene triunguis. The sequence continues at coordinate 7,826,140 of NW_020664481.1, forward strand.
GGTGCCAATATCTGAGCACTACTAAAATATCCTGGATGACAAGTGTACCAGATGGAGCCCTGGGAGCCTTACAGAACATAAGGTTTAGTGTGGAAATCAGCAACACTTCATACCACAAAAAGAAACTCATGGTGACTGTTATTTTTATGCTGTCTGCTTTCCCTGTCCTCCGGAGTCCTTTCAACATGGTATGATGCACTTATACTTCCCTCACCAGCCATTTGGGAGGTGGGAGGGGGTTAAGCAGTGTAGAATGAATCTTTCCTAAAATACTCCCACCCACCCAAGCAAAATACAACTCTGAGGATCCTATTCCCCTCCTGCTTCGTAGTCTGTGTTGTCTGAATTTCCTATGTTGGAAGCACTAGCTGTTATCAGCTGGGCCATCAAACTGGTCTAGGATAACATGTCTGGAAAATAAATAAGGAGTTGGCAGGAGAGTGAAAATGGGAAGCAATTTACCTATTAGGACACTGATATCTGACTTCAGGTGAGGCAGTCATTGGACACTTATTTGAATAGTAAATGATCAAAGAGGAAGAGGAAAGAAGCAAAACTCCATCCTGAAAGATAGTTCAGAATTAGCAGGGGTGAGAAGTCTTTGTTACAGTAAAATTTAGAGTAAGGAAGGATAGTTTGTTTCTTTAGAGCATTAACAGCTTGTACATTATTAAAAGCAAGGCCTTTACAGAAAGAAAACACATGCTACTACTTCCCATTGTTCTGGTATAAAGGCATTTCCAGCATCAACTTTCTGGATAAAACTGTTATATCAGGGGTCTGTAACCTTCGGCACGTGGCCCATCAGGGTAATCTGCTGGGCAGGCCGTGAGACAGGGACGTGCTGGTCGCTGCTTCCCGCAGCTCCCATTGACGGGGAATGGCGAACCATGGCCATTGGGAGCTGCGAGGGGCCATGCCTGTGGACAGTCAATGTAAACAAAATGTCTCGCAGCCCGTCAGCGGATTACCCTGATTGACCGTGTGCCGAAGGTTACCGACCCTTGTGTTATATTTTACACTATCCTGGGTTATAAATACAGTCTCACTCTCTGTCATTCTAACCCTGTGATGTTTTAAAGCTCTCAAACTTTCCAGACTACTGTACCCCTTTCAAGAGTCTGATTTGTCTTGTGTACCCCCAAGTTTCACTTCACTTAAAAACTGCTTGCTTACAAAATCAAACATAAAAATACAAAAGTGTCACAGCATGCTATTACTGTAAAATTGCTGACTTCTCATTTTTACCACATAATTATAAAATAAATCAATTGGAATATAAATATTGTACTTACATTTCAGCGTATAGTATATAGAGCAGTATAAACAAGTCTGCATGAAATTTTAGTTTGTACTGACTTCGCTAGTGCTATTTATGTAGCCTGTTGTAAAAAACTAGGCAAATATCTATACAAGTTGATGTAAAGACGTCTGCGTATCTCCAGGGGTACATGTACCCCTGGTTGAGAACCACAGTTTTAAAGGATACTCTTGAGCAACTCAGACCCCAAATTTAGATATTGCATAAAAAAATTGTCTTCAAATCAGTTGAGGAAAAGAATACTAGTTGGGCTATAAATATTGCCAATTTGGTTTGCAACCAAAGAGTGTGGAATTGTGCCAGCATGAGAACTAGAGCTGAGTGGATCATTGATTTTTCGGTTCAGGAGCCAAACAAAAAAATCAGTTCAGATTGAAAAGCATCCAAAATGAAACCAAAAAAAGGGAGAAAAAGAAAAAAAAACAAAATGAATTTTTTCAGGTTTTCATTTGGTTTCATTTTGGAGTGTTTATCACCCTGTTTTGTTTTGTTTTAATCCATAAATACAGCTAAATTTCTAAAGGAATCGTCTAAATGTTTTGTTTTGTTAGTAATCAATTTTTTCAGCCAAAACTATTTGCCAAATTCAACCCAGAATTCAGTGACCTGAAAAATGCAATTTTTTTTTTTTGTGGCAAATTTACTCTGCACTGAAAATATTTTGCCCAGCTCTAGTGAGAATGAGGTTTTGTAACTAACTAGCAATAAAAGTCAAACGGACTAGACTGCTTTCATCATCCCAGCAGAGGGGAAGGCAAAAATAGTAAATGGTGAAAAGGAAATAAACTAACAACATGGGCAGGGAACCTTGTTTTTCAGAAATGAGATTTTCAGACTAACAGTTTCCTTTTAAGTTGCCATGCTCTGCTGAAAGTTATGATAGCACATTCTGTTTCTGAACTGTCACGTAATTTGCAATAAATACCCATCTCCTGAGCCTTCATTAATTATTCCAGGACTGCAAACAAAGCTCACAGAGCTGACAACAGAGAAGTGTCGGTGAGTAAAGCAAGTTTTGTTCTCTACTCCAGGCTGTGGTGGTAAAGTTCTGTTGGAGGGATGAGGAAGGGCTGCACTATTTACTCATAACATTGAAGGCATCTGCCCTGGGCTGCAGGCACCCTTAACTTAAAAACCCACAAACTGGAACAAGAAGGCAAGCCCGAAAGCAAACTCACTGTCTTCTTTTAATATAATCTGCAAAGCAAGCAGCAATGCCCTTACACTGGAAGCCACCTAGCGAGGGCAGTTCAGATTTACCAAGCTGTCCACTCAGAATTTGTGGATACTGTGGGGCACCTAAAGAACCTCTTCTGAGTCTCCTGCCCTGGCATGGCATAAGAGTTTAAAAACTCTTTGCAACGCATCCAATCAGATTAAGCCAGAGATATTCTTCTCCCACCCTACCCCCAGTCTGACATTTCCTAACTTTTAAGTGTGTGACTTTGTAACCTTAAGGTGCACGCATAGGTTTGGGTTGTGGGTCGGGGCTTGGCGTTGTTGTAACACAATATATATAGGCTGGGCAGTATTCAATTTTTTAAATAATTTTTATGGATAATATCAATGTTTATTTTAAGCATTTGTTTTATTTTTAGCTATTTACATTTTACAGTTGTGCAGAATTATGGTTTTTTAAGCATTTTTTTCTGATTTGTACCAATTTAAACTTTCACAATTGCAGGAAATTATGGGGGGAGTGTCAGACAATAATTATCTAATGACCGTAGACGATATTCAAAAAACACAAATTGTCAACATCGCATGTCAAAATATACCACGTAAATAGCCTTAAATTAAATTATAATATATTCTCAAGCAGCAGTTTTCTTACCTTGCCTATCTGTAAATTTTGATTATTACCAATGGAAATATTTTTTCGTTGGTTTCTGTGTACAGTGAAATGGACATTTATCAGCATTCACCAATGAAAATCTATTCCTTCCACGCCTAAATATATGGAAGTGACTGACAAAGCAGTGGTATCCAAGACCTTTATCCTATTGAAGTTTTCATCATGTATCCCTGGGCTTTGAGTCAGATTCCATCCCCTGTTGTTAAAAGAGTCTGTCATCGGTGCCCTTCTGGTTCACCCAATTTTTAGCTCAGAGGAGTCTGTACCCTTTTGTTTTCCATCCTGTTTATCCAATGGGAATTGTTAACCTTGCACCAAATTGCTCTGGTGCCAGCATTTAATATGTTTCTATCCCCATCCATCCAATGCACTTACTGCTACACAAAGCAATAGTAGTTTAGTAATAGAAATAGTGTGAGGGCGTGACTGGGCTAGTGTATAAATCCTGCCTGCTGACAGTACATTGAGAAGAAAGCAGCAGATATTTGGGGCAAATCCAATGACCTTCTTGTTTTGTCCCATGCTGCCTCCTGAATTAGAGATGCCCAGAGAATTGAAGAGCTATTTGCTAAAAACCACCAGCTAAGGGAACAGCAGAAGATCCTTAAAGAAAATGTGAAAGTGTTAGAAAACAGGTAAGAGGTGTGTGTTTGTTTGATTGATTGAGAGACCTAATGCTGTTGTGTGCCCAATAGCATACATGCCTACACAGAGCTTGCTTTTCAGTGTCTTTTCAACGAGTGAAATATAGCATCAGAATCTTTTTTTCTCACTAACTAGTGTTAACAAATTGAGAACCCATGGGGCCAGACTCTGCTCTCAGTTTCACCAGTGTAAATGCAGTAAATCCATTGAAATTAAGGGAGTTGTTGCATTTGCAGTGATGTGATTAACAGGCGTGCCATGTGTAATACACAGGAGGTAATTGTCCCGCTCTTCTTGACATTGGTGAGACCTCAGCTGGACTATGCTGTCCAGCTTTGGGTGCCACATTTGACAAATTGGAGAGAATCCAGAGAAAAGCAACAAAAATGATAAAAGGGTTTAGAAAACCTGACCTATAGGGAAAGGTTAAAAAAAACCCTGGGTATGTTTAGTCTTGACTGAAGGGGGGCCTTCAAATATGTTAAGGGCTGTTATAAGAACAACAGTGATCAATTGTTCTCCATGTCTGCTGAAGGTAGGACAAGAAGTAATAAGTCACCAGGACCAGATGGTATTCACCCAAGAGTTCTGAAGGAACTCAAATATGAAATTGCAGAACTAACTGTGGTATGTAACCTATTGCTTAAATCAGCCTCTGTAGCAGATCACTGGAAGATAGCTAATAAATGCCCACACTTCGACTACTACATGCAGCTCTGGTCGCCCATCTCAAAAAAAGATATATTAGAATTGGAAAAAGTACAGAGAAGAGCAACAGAAATGACTAGGGGTATAGAACAATTTCCATATGAGGTGAGATTAAAAAGACGGGGACTCTTCAGGTTAGACAAGAGATGACTAAGGATATGATAGAGGGATATGATAGAGGTCTATGAAATCATGAATGGTGTAGGAACAGTGAATAAGGAAGTGTTATTTACCCCTTATATAAAACACAAACCAGGGTGAGCCAATGAAATTAGTAGGCAGCAGATTTAAAACAAATATAAGGAAATACTTCTTCACACAACACGCAATCAACCTGTGGAACTCGTTGCCAGGGAATGTTGTGAAGGCCAAAAGTATAACTGGGTTCACAAAAGAGTTAAATAAGTTCATGGAGGATAGGTCCATCAAAGGCTATTAGCCAAGATGGTCAGGGAAGCAACCCAATACTATCGGTGTCCCTAAACCTCTGACTGCCAGGAGGTGGGACTGAGAGACAGGGGATGGATCACTCGATAATTCCCTGTTCTGTTCCCTCTGAAGTATCTGGCACCAGCCACTGACAGAAGACAGGATACTGGGCTAGATGGACCATTGGTCTGACCCAGTATGGCTGTTCTTATGTTCCTAAGGAATGGGCTTACTCCACAGCCAGGGAGATTTAGGATAGATATTAGGGAAACTTTTTAACTATAAGGGTAGTTAAGTGCTGGAATAGGCTTCCAATGGAGGTTGTGGAATCCCCCTCACTGGTTGGTTTATAAGAACAGGTTGGACAAACACCTGTCAGGGATGGTTTAGGTTTACTTGGTCCTGACTCAGCATAGGGGGATGGACTAGATGATCTTTTGTGGTCCCTTCCAGCCCTATATTTCTATGATTCTATGTAACCGAGAGCAGAATCTGGGCCATGGAGTTTACTGAAACTTTTTTCACTTGTATTACTAGCCACTTTGAAAATTCATATCTCCACCTGATTGCCATAGGGAAGAATTGTGTATCTCTACACACTGTGTCCAAAGGCTCACTAAACTAGACGTGTGGATTTTTGCCCAGCATATCACTGTCATGGTGTAATGAATGCCAGATTTCGACTTTGTCCTGGTGCTGTAGATCTGCCTCCAAGTGCAGGTGGGATTCAGTTTCATTTGCTTGTGTAGCCATGCATGGATAACTTAGCTTCTTGGCTCTGGGGTTTTTTGTTAAGGTTGAGAGCAGGTCTCTGTGACAGATGCATGGTTGCCCAGGAGCTCGCCAAGAAGAAGCAGAATGAGTATGAGAACTCCCACTTCCAGAGTCTCCAGCACATCTTCATCCTCAGTAAGTACAGAGGCTAAATAGACCTTCAGCTTTGCCCTGCTGGCATTTTGCACTTTTGCACCTTAAGTGTCGTCTGATCATTCGGGCACAATCGTATGTGCAATCCTGGGGGCACACGTCCAATGGGGACATGTCAGGGGGTGCAGATCTGAACATCCGGGCCTAGGAAAATCAACATTTCCTATAAACACTAGAGATTTTATCAAAGAGATTTCAACACTGGACTTTGCTACAGCACGTGCATATGGGCCGGGCAACGTCAGCCACTTATAAAAAGATCCGTTTGGCAAGGTTGAGGCAACACTCTGGACAATACAGGAAATATACAGCAGCAGCTCTGCACTGGTAAAGGAAAATCAAGCAACATGGATGATTAATTTTCTCCTGAGTCTTTGGCAGCACATGAGCACTGCACAAGCCAAGGGTATTTTTCTCTCTGTCTCTGCTATCCCTGGGGATTATGGTATTTTGTTTTGCTTTGCCTTTGGAAGAAAGAGAAAAGTGTCAGCAACTGCGTTTTTATTTCCTCATTATGAATTTGATCTTCCTCGCTCCCTGTACCTCAAGTGTCACTTTCACACGGAGGTGTAAAAGCCAGGCGCTGGTTGGTCATATATCTCCTTTGTACTGTAGCTGTCTGTCCTCTCTACCCTTCATTGCCACTTGGCTTGTAGCAATCAGAAGAAGCACTTTTCACCCTAAAGATCCCAGAGTTCTTTGGGAGAAGGAAAGGGAGTTGAGACTCCTTTGGAAATCTGGCTCTTTGTCCTGGTAGACAAAGCAGGTCTCTGTTTTAAGGTCTCATCCCAAAGACCCACCCAGAGTAAACTGCGAGGAATTCCTTATCATACTTAACATACTTTCATACCCACATTGCACAGCAAGCCCAGGCCTTAACTACCATTGCAAAGAGGCAGGTACCTGTACTTTACAGCGAAGGATGCCATCAGTATGAGGGTAAGCTCCTGGGGGGAAGCAGGTGCTCTCATGGAGAGGAGATGCTGTTTACTAATAGGGGTCAGCCTGCATTTCCTAGTTACTGCCCGTTCCTGGAAGGATCATCTCCTGAAGATGATGCTTGCAGGAGAGACATTATAGAGCCAGACTCACTGATGGATGCTCTAAGGCCATTCCCAGAGGGCATGCTGCCTTCAGGAGTTATGACTCCCAGCTGTGACATCACCGTGGATAATAATATGTACCCGAAGGCAGACACGGGCATTTTAGTCTGTCTCTTGTAATGCTCCAGTAGGGGGAGACGGAGGGCAATGAACAGCCAGGTCGACTACAGTAAGGAAGTTCGCGTTGCTGGGTATTTAAGGTAGAAACTCCCACCTTTGCCACATGGTGCTGGAACGCTCGCTGTGCACATTTCTAATGGGAAAAAAATCTGCAAGCGTTTGACCTTAAACAGCCTCGTTGGAGGGATGCTGAGCACTTGCTGATTGGCCCTTCTGAGCCACTTCAGCTGCAGAGCGCTTGGCATCTCGTCTCTGGAGGGGTTCGATGGAGGGTGGCAGGAGAGATTTCACCAACTGCCCTGCGGTCATGGCACATCTGTGCCTTGTTGTAAAGCTGTCACCTTTATTTGGAATCTGTTGGGGTTTTTTAAATGCTCATCATAATCCTGCCCATCCCAGGCTGTCTCCTCAGGGCAGCATTCAGCTCCCAGCATCTTGCCCACGTCTGATCCCTAACCTGCCGCACTCATTGTCTCTCTCTGCAGCTAATGAAATGAACAGGCTGAAGGAAGAAAATAAAAACCTGAAGGAAGAACTGAAGAGGCTACGGAGCCTGGAGTAAGCTCAGTTCTGGGTTTAACTCATTGGGTGGCGTAGGGCCGGCCAGATGGCTCCCCTAGGACCCTGGCACTACCCTGGACACTGTTGAGCCAGCCCAGTATGAGAACCTCCTGGCCAAGGGAGTGGAGATGCCTGTACAGTCTGCACCATTGTTTTTATTCCAACTTCCTAGTATGAGCTTCTTGTTCCTTTCCTCACCCATCTGTCCACCTGCATGTAATAGAGGCCTCTTCATCTTCAGCCTCATTGGAACCAGGCAGGATTGATGCTTGGCACTGGTGATGTCATGGGGTGAAATGGGGAGGGGGATCATGAAGAGTTCAGGAAATTTCCTGACCCTGGGTCCCCTTTAGTCAGGTTCTTTGACTGAATAGTGATCGCCCCACTAGTGAATGGGAGAACAAACCCCTACTCTGACTGCAAGTGTATGCTGAACCCCTTGTCTCTGAGACTTGAGGACCAAATGGCACTCGTTACATGCCTGGCATGCACATAGTGCACTGCTGCTAACGTACTAATTATGTGGGGTGAAATCCTGGCCCCATTGATGTGAAATGGGAGTTTTGTCAGTGAGTTCAATGGGGACAGGATTTAACTCTTGGTTTTTATTATCACCAGCTTCATCACCGTTCACGCCCTGAGTAAATCTGTGGAGACACCTATCTAGATCTAGCAGCTCTTGGCAAAGCCATTGGGACATTGGGCAAAGGCAGAATGCTGATCCATTAGCGTGGATCTGCAGGGAATGGATCACATTTCACATGGGAAAACGAACTGTGAGAAAGAGACTCAGGAGGGATTAGGAGGGGAGAGGATGTTTGCTATAAGTAGTAACCTAGCAGAGCACTTTGGTGAAACCCAAGTAACATGTCAGGTTAGCCAATATATACAAATCAGCTCATTCCTTAGGGGCTTAAAATCCATAGAAATTATCATAAAGAGATCAGTAGAGAAACATGCTTGCTTTGGAACCCAAACGTTTCCTCAGTTTAACACGAATTCTCGTATCTAGCATCTCTCAAATGACTGCAGAGGTTTCTAGACCTGGAACTAGCTTGACTTACTGAACTAGAGCTGTGCAAAAGTTTGTTGCGAAACCTCCCTGCGTTGGGGCCGTATATGGCTAGACTGAAACCCTGCCAGAGTTACCAAGTTTGTCACAGAACTTTTGAGAGCACATGGGCCAGTCGTTGGTCTGCATTGAATCCACACCAATGTCATGGCTTCCCGTGAAATTTTGCATAGGAGACTAAGAGGAAACTCAGCTGCATCAACTGAGTTTTGCTTTGAGATGGTGTCAGGGCTGCACTGGGGTTTTGGGGTGCCTAGGGCAAAATCTGAAACTGAGACACCCCCACACACAAACACACCCTTACAAAAACATTGCCATGGATATGAAAGAGTTGAAGAAGAGGGGAGGGGAGAGGATGGAAGGTCAGAGAAAGCCCAGGTGTGTGGGGTCACTGCCTTCCCCATGGGGATGGGGAGACTGCCCTGTGTTCAGGCGGGGGGCCACTCCTGGTCCCACCTCTCCCTGACCTCCAGCACTGTTGCGAGTGGTATCCCCAACCCCTGACCCTGCTCCTACCTCCAGGCTCTCGGCCTGGTAAGTCACCTCAGGCTCAGCATGATGAGGCTAATGGCGGTGACAGAGGAATCTGGACCTGCCCGGGGAGGGCAAGTTGATGGCAGGTGCCAAACTTGAGTGGCACTGAAACCCCACGTGCCAGCTCGCAATGACTCTCACTCAAATTTGGCCTGGCCACCCCTCCATCATTTTGAGAGTCCTCTCAAACAGACGGCCTGGGGCAAACCGCCCATTTTGCCCTCCCCTCTGGGTGGCCCAGGATGATGTATTGGTTCAGAGCAAACCTCAGCGTGAAATTCAGTTGTGATGAGCTGAAACGGAAGAAGATGTTTCCGTGAGTGCTCGGGAAGCCCGATCACCTTGTTTCCCAGGGCTCTTGAGTTGTTGCACATTCAGTTAAGATGAAACACTGGCGCTCAGAACTCGCGCCGGGGCAGCCTTCAAACTGGTGGTTCCCGTCTCATTTCTTTTTCCATTCATTTGTTTCCTTTTCATTGCAACAGTGACAGAACAAAGCACCAAAGAGCCCTCCCCAGAGAAAGCAGCTCCATCCCGGACTCACCATTGGCTTTACTCTCCCCAGTAAGCCGGAAACCCAGCACAGACAAAGCAGCTAGCCGAGAAGCAGAAGAAGGGTATCATGAACAGCCTGGCGAACAGCTGGGAGAAGGTATATACTGCTGGCTCCAGTATAGGGGGTGTAGGGACCAATGACTGGGCTGCAGCAGTGAGTTATTCTGACTACATCAAACGGGAGCAAAAGCCGAAGTCATCAGAACCCCAGGATGGACGTTAATCTAGAGCATGATATCTGGTTTGCATGGAATTGCAGATCAAATAATACATGAGCTGCAGTGCTTTAGAGGAAAATATTCTCCTGAGGTGCTCCAGTGTCATCCATCGCAGATGATGTGTGGGAAGTGCGAGTCTTTTCCCTTTATTCTGGCAGCCTCCTTCCAGAGAGCACCTAGGGCTCCATCTGGAATCAAAAGTGAGACAAAAAGGTTCCCTTTTCAGCATTGGCCTCCAAATCCACATGCCCACTGTTACGCATGCCACTGATTGTACCCGCATACCGGGCACACTCCCATTAATGTGCAGGCAGCCTTTTGCACAACAAACCAGGCCACTGATTTGCACACACAAAGCACCTGTTCGTGCAGTTTGTTCCTTCCCCCTCCCCTGCCCCCATTGTCAATTGCACATGCAATCGAGCATACAAATTCAGGGGCTGGCTTGAGTCTGACAGAAAATTTGGCTCGAAATAGCTAGAAATCTTCCTTGGGAAGCGCTTGGTGCCCTGCCAGCTTTTTATAGCTGCGATGTGCTGATTGATATCCCGGTTATCAGACTGGTTGGCCAGACTTTTTAGGCCGCTGCATTACAGCGCCATGTGCAGATGGAACAACTGGGGAAAAACGCAGGGCAGACGGAATAGAACTCTGCACAGCTTTCGCAATGACTGGCTATCGCCTTTGTTTTCAGAGACGTCTGCAGGGCAGAGATGTTCTCTGGGCAGTAGGATTTCTCCAAGTGCTGTTCTCCAAGAAGCACATGCTCTGGAAATGGTAAGAGTGCCGTTGGGGATACTTAGCACTGTCAATCTGTCCTCGTCAAGTTGGGCATCGTTCCCGTGGGGACCTGATGCTGGATAAGCTGTGAAAGGGATGGGACGAGGAATGAAATGGAGGCACGTGGGATGAAGTGACTGGCCAAGGTCACCCGGTACATCACTGGCAGAACTGGAAACTCCTATCGTATCTCCTGCTGATAAAGTCACCGTCCCAGCTTTGCTTTCACATTTATATTCCCTAGGAGCCTCAGAACTTGCCTAGCAGCAGTTGATCATTATCGTGTGACCGCATTCATTCCTTTTCAAATCACACTGACTTAAATAGGTAGTTGGAGAAATCTCTTAGGACTGAACCATAGGGATATTCCACAGGCCCACATCTGAAGCCTTATCCTGTGGGATATTTTCAGAGAGACGGGGAATCCCTGCCACTGTCGGTTTTGAGCTTGTATCTTTCCTAACCTGCCACCCCTTTGAAACTGAAAGTGCATTTCAGCCAAGGGATCCGGGGCGGGATGGAGTGCCAGACGTCGTGCCCCCAGGGCTCAGGGGCCATAGCATTGGGTCTCATGATGGGAGCTCAGACACACACGTGCTTAATTCTGGCCGGGGCCGGCTCCAGCTTTTTTGCCGCCCCAAGCGGCAAAGGGAAGGAAAAAAAAAAAAAGATAAAGCCGATCGGCGGCAGCTCAATCGCGCCGCTTCATTCTTCGGCGGCACTTCGGCGGCAGCTCAAAGAGGAAGAGAGGGACTGAGGGACCCGCCGCCGAATTCCTGCCGAAGACCCGGACGCGCCACCCCTTTCCATCGGCCACCCCAAGCACCTGCTTCCTTCGCTGGTGCCTGGAGCCAGCCCTGATTCTGGCACTGGAACCAGTGATCTGAACTCCATATAAATATGAAACAGCAAGTGAAGGGGGTTTTGCTGAGGCTGCAGGCGGGCTGTGAGAGTAGTTAATGAAGATAAACAGTAGAGGTTGGTGGCATCGGAAAGTGGGTAGGCAAAAATGTCGAGTAAGGGCTTATTCAGAGCCTTTTTACAACAGCAGAAAGATCATTCTGTACTGGCCGCAGAATAGGAACCTCCCCTGGAAATAAACCAGTGAAGCAAATGGATGCTGTAAGCTCATGCAAATAGGGTCTAATGGTTTGACCAAAGGACTGGGAAACTGACCGATCTCGGCTAAGCCACTGACTCCTGGCTTGACCTTAGACAAGTTACATGACTTCCTGCTCCGTAAGTCAATGCATCTGGAAAATAAGGAATAAATTAGGACTTGCTGAAAAACACGATGCTGTGTTGGAATGGAGCCTCCTTGGGGAAATACGTGGCTGATTATTATTTAAAATTCCAACACCGTATTGAAGAAGCATTCAGCTGTTCATTGGAAATGTATCAACTCGTTTTTATCACCTCTTGAATGTAAATGGATATAAGACAAAATGTAGCCTCACTAACAAAGACCACTAGTAAGCAGGGTTTTCTGCTGTCATTGTTCTCTAGTCAGCTAGGCTTCTTTCACCTGGGGATCATTTCTGAGAGCCCTTTAGACCAAGCTGAGCTTTAAGCCCAATAGTCCTGGACATGCAAACTTTTCTCCTCTGCCTTTAGACTTCCCAGAGGATAGCTAACCAGCTGCACGGAACCATCGCTTTGGTGAGACCTGGCTCCAGACTGTGCCTCCCTGAAAAAATCTCGGCCAGGAGAGCAACGTCACCACCAGCAAGAAAAAACTCACTGTTCCTGGAGCGTGAGCGCAGCCCCAGCCGTGAGGCGTGAGTAGCATTGTCTCAGTATTGATACATCACAGTCTCCTTGGGCCTGATCCAGAGCCCATTGAAATCAATGGAAGAATTCCCATTGACTTCCAGGGCTTTGTATCAAGCAGCTGTTGTCTTACTGGTGGGTTTTCTTTTTGCTTCTCTCTCTCCATCACAAGCCAGTTCTTCCAGCCAGCACATAAGCCCCACCATGGTCTTTGAACCAGGAAGATCCAATCCACACAAATTTTGGAGCTTAGGCTTGGATAAGGCCTCCAAACCTCTTAACTCCAGCAAACCAGGCTGGAAATCTCACAAGAACAGACTTTTTCTTGAGATTCCCACTATTTTCTGCAACTATCCCAGGCAGAAAACACCAGGAGCCTGGTTCTTATGCTATGTTGTTATTGTTCCTTCAACCTTAATGAGTTTACTCCTGATCTACACCAGGGCAAATGAGAGGACAATCAGGCCCCTAGAGAGCAATCTGTCAAAATATCGCTGGCCTTCTGCAATTGGCCAGCACTGAGAATTGCAGAGATTGACACATAAGGGGAAAAAATGTTCATTTGAGCACTGGGCAGAGATCCCCACTGCTCCTTATCTAATCCAATTGGCTTTTCTGTGGCGCTCCTCACGGTAACATCTGAGCTCCTCACTTCCCATTAACTTTAGTGGCAATTAGGGCTGAGTGAGACCTACAGACTCATTCAGAAACTGTAAGTTCCCCCCCAGCAAACGCCTAGCTTGGATGCGTTCTCCATGAAGCCGGGCACTGCCAAATGCCGAGGAATAGTAACAAGCCCGGACTCGATTTATAGAGGCAGGGTTTTCTGAACACAGTTTGCACAGCTCACCCATTGCTTGGGCCTCTTGAAATGTGGCTGTAAAACTCTACAAGTGCGTATGTTGAAGGAAGGAGGAAAGACTCTAGCAGCAATGTAAAACTGTCCGGTTTTGGCAGCCTAAAGCTCTATCTTCAACTGGACGCCACTTGTTCAGGTCTGTGTAACCCCCTGGTGTTACAGGTCCCCCTGTGCTTTGTCCATAGAGGCTCTGAGCCAGCTAGAAAGACTTGGCTCTTTGGCTCACGCTGGAGCCGCTTGTTTCTGGAGGTCCCTCTTTCAATCCTTGGTGTGGCAGACAAGATGGAGGCCATCACAGGAGCTTTAGTGCACAACTGATTGACCCATCTACAGCCAGTAGGCACACACCCATTTTTACAGACCGGCAGACAGCGTAGTTGTGCACCCAGCTACTTGCTTTGCACACCCAAATGCAGATTTTGCACAGATGTATTTACTGTATGCGTGACCTACTGTATGTGTGCACAAGTGGGCGTGCACACTTTGCTCCAACGTATCATTTTCTGCCAGTGTAAACTGGCAGAGCTCCATTGATTTCAACCGAGCTCTGCACGTTTACATCAGCAGCGTATCAGGGGCAGCACATGGAAACCAGGGGCTAAAAAGGGACACTGTGATAGTGAGGTGACCCACCTGGAAACTTGCCTTTGTTGTGTTTGATGATTTTTGTTTGTTTCATTTAGTTGCTTAAGAACAAACAAACCAGATTCCCACAAAGCCACTTCGTCCTATGGAACTCTACAGCTGACCACCAGGCAGGAGCAGCTCTGCCTCCTTAACAAACATTTCTCTCTGCACCAGTTTGGACTCAGGAGTAACAGCGCTTCTGCAGATAGGGACAATAGCTTGCCAAGCCACTTGCTACAGGCCAGAGAGACTGAAGACAGAACAAGGCTGCAGGAGGAATGGGAAGATCAGGCCGCCATTTTAGAACTCCCTGGAGCTGTGGTGTACATGCGGGACCAGCATTTGGAGGAGAGGCTTCCGTTTCTTAAGCACAGAGAGAGGCTCCAGTATCTCCTGGCACAAGAGCATCAGCAAGGATTCAGGGCCAGGACAGAAGGCGACCAAAATGCAACTCCGGTTCCAGCTGCTCCTGAGGAAAGGCCCCTTTCCCCGCAGCCGACCATGGGGTGCAAAGAAGAGAGGTCGTACCTGGAGGAACCTGTAGAAGGGAAAGTTGTTTGGATAAACAGGGACAACGTGGAGCAAAGGGAGAAGGCAGAGGCAGCAAGAGAATGTCTCCTGGACACACCTCTGGACCTGTCAGATTATGGCAGAAGGAGTGAAAACCTGAAACCTGCCAGCTGGCACAAATCCCCCAAACAGCGTGAGGCTGACAGTCCAAGTCCAATCCGTACAGAAAGCCCCACTCTTCAGACAGGCCGGAGCTCCAGCGTGCTGCCAAGAGCAGAGCATGAGAACTCCCACCTAGCCTGCAGCCAGCTCCCTGCGGCCAAACCGCTGCAAATCGGCAACAAGCCTGAGCAGTTCAGTGCCAAAGAGCAAGAGGCCCTTGCGGCACCTTTGGTGAGTACATCTTGCACTGGCATCCGCTTTTCCTCCGCAGGGAGGCTGTGGTCAGCAGTCAGCTTGCTGGGCCGATCGCAGTTTAAAATGGGCATCACCACTATTGCTGAAAGTTCTGACCTGATGGCTCTACTGTGGCCCACAGCATGTGAAACAGGTTGGTGGTGCCAGTCCTGTCCCTAGTGGACAGATTTGCACATTGCAAAACGATCACCACAACGGGCACTGATCAGCGTCCTTGCTCTCAGGCTCAGAGGAAACCCAGGACTGAATGGACCATGGAAAGTAACTACCCTCTAAGCCTCGGGGTTTTATTCCTCTGGGTTAGGATTAAGATGCATTGAGAGACTCTGCGCCTGCCACTCCCCTGCTGAATCTGTGCGTAGGGGACATCAGGTTCTGTGGCAATGTCCCGCAAATACACAGAAACCCCTATCTGATGTTGTCCAGGGGCAGATGTGCATCTTTGCAGTTAAACTCATTGCCAGGCTGGAGCGGGGCACCAGTTTTTTTCACCGCCTTAGGAGAAGGCAGCGTCTCTAGCAATAAAGGCATTGGCAGTTCTTCCCATCAGTTTGTAATTAATACAGCTATTGCCATGTGTTACAGGTCCCTTCCTCACAAGGACAGCCCGCGGGCAAGCTAACATCTTGTGATCCTGCAACAGATTCAGAGATCAGGGTGAGAGTGTCTCCTAGGGCACAGAAGCGAGAACCAGATGCTCAAACAGGTAAAAAGCCCCATGGAAAAGCAACATTTGAGAAGGCAGGAGCAGACAGTGTTTTGAGCCTGATGTGCTGATCTCCTTAGCACTGGAATGTCTATGGACGGCGCTTCCGAAACATGCATGCAATATATGGCAATTGTTTTAAATTTTGTATTCTAAATTCCAAGAGGAAGACTTTCAAAGGCACAAAGGTCACCTGGGCACCAAACTCCCATGGCAGTCAGCGGAGTTGGATGCTTACCTCCCATTTGTGCCTCGGAAAACCGCTCCTCGAGTCTACAATTTTCAGACTTACATGTCTCAATGTGAGACTCCTCAGTTCATATATAGGTACCTAAATGGAAGTGGCCTGATTGTCAAAGGTGTCGAACATCGGCAGCTCCCTGACATAAAACAGAGCAGCCTCAGGACTGCTGTACTTTGTGCCAGTCATCAACAGACCCCTAAGGGCTGTTCCTGCAGCCAGGGATCATGCCCAGCGGGCACAGATGCCCTGGCTATGCCCCCTTTCACACAGGCATGTCTCTATACCAGGGGCCAGAAGGGTAAGTGGCATAGGAGCCATGCAGTGGCTCAAAGTCATTCAAGGATCCCCCCATGCAGTGGGCTAGAGCTTTCAATTTTCCAGCTTCTTTGTGCCACCAGAACTGGGTCTATGATCTGGACCAGCAATGAAGATAAATAGCTGCTTATCAAATGGGGGAATGAATGCTTTGGGGAGCATTGGGAATGGAATATGGAGCCATCAGCTACAAACTATAGTCATCACAAAAAAGGTGGGGGGAAAATACTGTTTATATAAAATACTTTAGTAGGCACTGGGGATGGACCAGACAGACTGGTTTTTTATTAATTATTATTATTTATTATTATTTTATTTTAATTATTTTATTTGGGGTATACATTTAGTTTGAGTCTCTATTATGGTGTTTTTAAATAGTTTCCATGCAGCTTGCAGGCATTTCACTCTTTTGACCTTTTAATTAACAATTAATTAAATTGTGGTCCTTTGTTGCCAGCAGCCAGTCTCCCCTCCAAAGAGCAGTAAGAGGTACCTTAGAAGTTAGGGGTTAGATTTTTAAAGGCACCAAGGGCAGTTTAGGTGCCCAATTCCTACTGGATTTCAGGGAGTAACTGACCTTTATACCTCCATAAATCTGCCATTGTGAGTGCGGATTGGGTAACTGTGCTCCCAAACAACTAGATTTGGTCATTTGCAAGTCCTGGTTAGCTGCAATCCCAGTAATTGGGTGCATACATTAGGTGTGCATTTGGTGTATGCAATTACGTGCCTGAATTTTGTAACCTCTGGCCCAATATACAACGGAAACCTTTTGCAGTGAAGTCAGTTTTGATTTTTTTCACAGAACAGATTCACTACTGTGAGACTCCACTACAGTGCATTTCAGTTTTTCAGTTTGTCCACTGCAGGAATTGTTTTGAAACCTATTTGGAACGTCTGCGCTGGTTCATTCTGGCTCTGGTCCTGCAGTCCATACACAAGCAACATTCTCATTGGCCCTGTCTAGCCTAGAAAGATAGGTTGTATTTAAAAATCGCACAACCTCTCTTCCCCATCTAGACATGGCCGTTGACTTCAGTGGGGGATTGCTACATAGATACAGCAGGGTGTGATTGACGGAGTTTACTGTAGATTGTGTTCCCCACAGTCATTTCTTTTATAGTGCTATTCTGAAAGTCAATCCCCTTACGCCGCCAAAACACACACACTTGGGACTTGGACCTCACGAACCCTGTGGTGACTTCACTTTGGAACCCAGTTTATTACTGGGTCAGACTTTTGCTTAGCTCAGCTCTGGGCCAGACTCACCAGTCTGCTCCCGTTACTTGGTGCTACTCCAGTGATGCAAGCAGGGCTGGCTCCAGGCACCAGCCGAGCAAGCTGGTGCTTGGGGCGGCAGCTTGTAGGAGGCGGCATTCTGCCCAATCCTAGGGCGGCACGGCAGCTTTATTTTTTTGTTCCGAAGAACGGTGGCAATTCGGCGGCAGGTCCTTCCCTCCGAGAGGGACCCGGCGCCGAACAGCCGGATGTGCTGCCCCGTCCCTTGCTTCGGGCGCAAAAATTCCTAGTTACGGCTCTGCTAGCCAGTGCTTACGACTGCTGTGTGGCACTGGGCAGCCGGCGAGTACTGGTGAGCTTGGCCCCTGGACTCTGAGTTGTGCCAGCATTTCTTGCCTTTTCATTTTGAAATGTCGTTCGTTTTGATGTCCCAGTGACGGTGGCTCTGATCAGTGACCGGAGCTGTGACTATGGTTCTGTGTAACACCTGTGAGGGGGCTAGGAATTGTTACTGCCAAAGCCGATCAGTTAACCGTCCCCTTCTATTTCCCTAGAGGAAGACGATGCAGAGTCTGTGAAGCAGGACTCGGATGAGCCCGACACGTCGGACAGCGAGGTTTGCTTCCTTTGGCCGACACATACACCAAGAGCAGTCCAAGTCTGGTTCCTCTTTAAGGCTGGGAATTTCAGTGGTGAACGTTTGTGGGAGCTGGGCCCCTTTGAAGAGCCCAGGCTACTCCTGTCAGTCAGAGATATGCTACAGTTTCCAATAGAAAATGAGACGAAAAAGGCAACACAAACACTCTTTCCCCAGGCTGGAGTGGGCTCAGGTGCTGTCTCTGGGTTGCAGAAAAGTTCTGCTTTTGCTTTCTCATGCAGTTTTTCCTGCATGGTTAAGATAAAAGGAAGTCACGCTCCTGCTGAGATGGCAGGTTGCCCTCCATCAGATGCCCAGATATCTCTCTCCTGTTCCCCCACCCCTCACTCCCCGGTTCCCAGCCTATCAATCACTGATGGAGATTCCATACCTGATATCATTTCCTGTGCCCGGTTTTGTCTGAGGAAATCCCAGACATGCGGCATGACTCTTTATAGAGACAAAAGGCTTTCTCACACCATCGGGGTATCCCTTGCCTTTAGCCTAGTTTGGTAACACTGGTAACATATTGACCTCATGAAGAAATACAGCACATCCAAAGATAAGAGGAAGATGCTTTACTTTTCCTGGAATATCATAGAATATCAGGGTTGGAAGGGACCTCAGGAGGTCATCTAGTCCAACCCCCTGCTCAAAGCAGGACCAATCCCCAGACAGATTTTTGCCCCAGATCCCTAAATGGCCCCCTCAAGGATTGAACTCACAACCCTGGGTTTAGCAGGCCAATGCTCAAACCACTGAGCTATCCCTCCCCCCCAATATCACATTACAACTCCCTGGTGTTTCCCTGGCAGAGAGGTGGGTCTCTTTAGCCGGACCCCCGAATCCTGCCACACTCCCATTGGCCAGGAACCACGGCCAATGGAAGCTGCGGGGGCGGTGCCTGCGGGCGAAAGCAGCGCGCAGAGCCACCTGCCGTGCCTCCGCTTAGGAGCCAGACCTGCTGCTGGTTGCTTCCGGGGCGCAGTGCGGAGTCAGGACAAGCAGGAAGCCTGCCTTAGCCCCCCGCTGTGCCGCTGACCGGGAGCCACCAGAGGTAAGCCTGTGCCCCAACCCCCTGCCCCAGCTGTGAGCCCCCCCAAAACCCAGAGCCCCTTCCTGCACCCCAAACCCCTCATCCCCAGACCCATCCCAGAGCCTGCACCCCCAGACAGAGCCCTCACCCCCCTGCACCCTAACCCCCTGCCCCAGCCCAGAGCCCCCTCCCATACCCTGTGTACCACCCCCCAGTCTTGAGCCCCCTCCTGCACTCCAAGCCCCTCATCCCCTTCCCCACCCCAGAGCCCGCTCCTCCAGCCAGAGCCCTCATCCCCTCCCACACCCCAACCCCCTGCCCCAGCCCAGTGAAAGTGAGTAAGGGTGGGGAAGAGTGAGCCACCGAGGGAGGGGGAATGTAGTGAGCAGGGGGCAGGGCCTCGGGGAAAGGGTGGGGCTAGAGTGTTTGGTTTTGTGTGATTAGAAAGTTGGCAACCCTACAGGGAGGGCCCACCTTGGCAAACGTTAAAGGGGGCTGTTTTTCAAGGGTGAGTGCTCAGTACTTGCTGAAAGTCAGGCCCCTTTCTGGCACATCATGCTGATCATCCAGTTTGGAAATCTTGGGTTTAATATTTGCAAAGTGCTTTGAGCTCCTTGGGTGACAGACCCTAGAGAAGGGCAAAGTCCTGGGATCATTGTGAGCATCACGTTCACAAACAATTGCAAATGAGCACTGTGCTGTAAGGGATAGTAATGAATCCAACGGCAACAGGATGGGTCATCAGAAGTCCGGCGGGCCAAACACTGACCGGTTTTCTGATTTGTCTAGGTGGCTGCCACTTATGAACATGAAACCCATCAAGAAGAACACGCAGAAGGAAAACATTTGTGCACAGAGGACAAGGATGAGGTCTTGCAAAAGAAAAGGAAAAGAGGACAGGATCCAGGGACAAAAGGTATGCAGAAAGAGGGTCTGCTCGTAAAGAACCTTCTGATAGAGCCCAGCTTGCATTGTCTGACGCTAACTGGTATGAATCCCCAGGCTACCTGAATCGCAGCCATGTCCCTCAAAATTAATAAGGGTCATGACCCTGTTTTGGATACTGGTGTGGTGAGAGGAGAGGGCTTAAGTAATCGAGCTTGGAGGAACTGGAAGGTCACAGTCTGTGAAGTTCCTGCCAAGCTTACAAGAGTTGGAGTCCTGCCGGGCTCCTGCAGTTCTGCACTCTAGAGGAGGTCCTTCCAAGCCAGGGCAGAGGTGTAGTGAGTTAAATCTTGCACTGCTGCTGCCTGGTGCTGTGGATACAGAGAGGACTTCCCACACCAGATACCATGGTGATGGGTGGGGAATAAGAGTATCTACAGGGTTTTACAAGCCGTAAATGGGGATGGGGAAATATTTTTTTTTTTTTTAAAAAACATGTAACTGGTGATAGTGCAAGGGAGAAAATGGGCATCTGGGAATGGAAACATTTTATTTTTCTTCCTTTTCTGTATGATTTTTCCCTTGGCAAATTCTCGAATGTCATGAGCAGCAAACAAACTTGTGGCACAGACCTTTCCAGTCTCTGGAGGTCTGGAACTGTGAGTGATGGAGATGTTAGTGGGGGGAGATATTGTTTGCAAATGCTGAGTGTCAGTAAATACAATGGAGCCAGACTGTCAGAAGTCTCCTGTTGTTTAGCTACAACTAGCCAGTATGGGCCTGCTCCATAGGGATAGCCAAACTGGATCAGAGCCGAGGTCCATCTAGTCCAATATCCTGTGTCCAACTGTCGCCAGCACCAGATGTTTCAGAGAAATGTGCAAAAACCCCACAATAGCCAGATGTGGTATAATCAGCACCCATGAAGGTCTCCTCCTGATCCCTAGTAGTTACAGATTGGCTTAGCCCCTGAAACACGACATTTTTATCCTTTCCAAAACTCACTGTTTGCATTAACCGTTATAACTCTGGGTATTCTTCTTGTCCATATAAACAGCCAGTCCCTCTTGGACTCTTATGAGATGTTGTCCTCAAAGACAATCTATGGCAATGAGTTCCACAATCTAGTTATCAATCAAGTTATTGGTCAGTTTTGACTTTGCTACCTTTCAATTTCATTGACTGTCCCCTTGTCCTTGTGTGATGAGACAGGGAGAACAGAAGCTCTTGGTCTCCCTTCTTGGGCTGTCACCTAAGCTTGAAAGGGGGCTTGTTAACAAACAACATCCGCCCCCCACCTGAGCCCCTTGCCCCCTAGACCATTCATTATTGTATATACTTTTATCATGTCACCTCTTACTCATCTCCCTAAGGTAACAATCCCAACCTTTTCAGTCTTACTTCAGAGGCATTTTTCCTGGCCTCTGATTATTCTCATTGCCCTTCTCTGAACCCCCGTCTGTACTGCTCGCAGGATCCAGATGCAGGTGTTCTGCTGATTTATAGAATGGCGTTATAATATTCTCCATCCTGTTCCTTTGTTTTATGCTTTAACTTCAATGAGATTTGGATCAGGCCCCTATACAACTATTCCAATGACCTACACTTGATTAATTAGCATTTTAAGAGAAATACATGAGGGGCATTCAGCCCTATTCCTTGACCCACCATGGGCGTGTTTGCTTCCCACTACGTGAATTTCACACTGCACAAATGTTTGCCCAAGGTGATACAGTTGGTTCCTTATGATAAGACACGCTACACTGTACATTGGTAACTAGTGTATCTCCAAACAGGGAAGCCCTTGCTAATGGTTAGCCAAGCCAGCTTGGGATAGGAGTGGCTGAGAGAGCACGTCTTAACACCTAAGCTAATAGGTGTAAACTGTAGTGTTTGTTTAGCCAATCCTAAGAACTGCTGATTGACAGACTAGGCGAAATACTCCACAAAGCATTATTGACATTTGGAGAAAGCTTTCACACAACCGCTGTTGATCTTTAAGCGTGGCCGTAGAGGTCTCACCTTGCTAACAATGGAATGTGTTGTACCGGTATTTCCTACAGGTGAGTAAGCAGAAAATTGTTGTCGATAAGGGGAGGTATATAGCAGCAGGCCTGTCACGCCGTAAATACTGCTCCATCATAAATGGCTTGCTAGTGGTCCTCTTTGTGCAGTCAAAAAAGAAAGGCCGGCGTTGACCGATTGAAAAATGTATAGACAGCTGTCACCTGAGCTTAAAAGGAGGCTTGTATAACAAGCAACAGCCACCTCTCACCTCACCCCCGGCCTTCCTGAAATACCTACAGAGGCAGCAAATGAAAACTTGATCAAACAATAAAGGAGTTCCTCTTAAAAACAAACGCCGGAGCCAAGCTTTGGAAGCTGTCAAACCAAAGGCGGATGTGGAAATGGCACTGCCAGAGGTGCTGAGAATCTTAAAAGGCCTGATCCTACAGGGTGGGCTGTGGGATTAGGCAAAGTTGTGCAGAGTTTGGAGACAGACAAGATCTGTCAGTCTATCAGTCAGGGATTATTCATACATGATCATCTTTGCTGTATTTAAACATTTCCTGGCATATGTCCAGCCACCAGCTAGTGCTAGGCTGTTTGCAGTGCTTTGTCCAGCTTTACTGTCCGGGGTTCAGATTGCACAGCCAATTGCACAAACACATTGACAGAATTTTTGTAAAATCCGGTGCCAGATTTTCATTTGAAGGGTGCAATGTGACTGGCTGTACACACTGCTGCATCTGAATTGACCGTTTGTGCATGCAGTTAGCTGACTTCCACATGTCGTCATGATAACTCTGAACACAAGTTTGGAGCACATTTTGTACATTCAGATTGTGAAAATCTGGCCCGTAATTTTCTCTTCACCCGTTTACTGGTTCCTTTTAGCATCTGACTCACCAGGAAAATAAGAGCCACATTTACCAAGAGCCAAGACCCATTTGTACCTATCCAAAATTAACACTTACACATCTGGCTACATTTGTGTACACACACCCAAGGAAAGCTTTGCATGTGCAAATGCCCAGTCTGTGCAAACAACCAGTAGGCTTTGCATACAAATGCAGGTGCATGCATCTCCCAGCTTTCTGTACACATGCACTAAGTCAACAATTAAATATAATACACTGTTGAGACTTCCAGCCTCTGACCCTCACTTTTGCATCTGCCCCAAAATGGACACAAAGCAGTTTTTCATACACCAAACAATTTCTCATACACCAAATAACTAATTGCAGATCTGCCAGTCTGAGGCCAATGAGGGTTTGGCACACAGAAAAGAGATGTACACACTATCGGTTGCACACCCAAAAAGTGGATGTGCAAGACTAGATTGAGGCTGCCTGAAAAATTCCGTCCCTAAAACTCAGTCGATTAGTTTCACTTTTGTGTCAGAGTCAAGTTCTCTTTCTTCTTCTCATCCACTCTTGCTGCTGTTTTTCAGGTTCACAAGCCCATGAGGGATATTGAAATCTCATTAAAATACCTGCGTTTGTGGATCTTTAAA
The DNA here is from genome assembly GCF_002925995.2 of Terrapene triunguis. NCBI lineage: Eukaryota > Metazoa > Chordata > Testudines > Emydidae > Terrapene > Terrapene triunguis. The sequence goes on from NW_020664481.1 coordinate 7,849,730, forward strand.
ACAAAACTGAAAACGGTTCCTCAGTAGTTTGCTAAGCCTCATTTTGGTTTAAACAAATGATAGTTTGGGCCTAGAAATTGTTGACCATATCCCATTAATAATGGTCTGAACAGTCCATTGCTATGTGGTTAACGCCCGTGGTCCTCTTCCTATTAACAGCATATAAGAAGTCAGTGAGAGGAAGAAGGAAAATCAAAGCTCCCCAAGCACCAGCTGATGCAGCAGAAATTACAAAGGAAATGGAGCACCACAGCCCTGCTTGCAGCAATGACGTCTTTGAGGAGAACTAACTGAAAAGTGCAACAGGAAGTAATATCCCAGACGGTGTGGACTGCGGGAAGAGGCTTGGACCGGGAGCCAGAGAACCCAGTGTTTGAACCCCAGCTCTGATAGTGACTCCCTCCGCAACTTGGGCAAGTCACATAACCGCTCTCCCCGCCCATGAAATGGGGATAAAGACATTTTGTTAGCTCGTGGAGGGTTCCAGGGGGACTAATTCCCAACGATGTGGAAAGCACTTTGAAGATCCTGATGAAGTGCTAAGCATTATTGCTGGGTCTGAGGCATGAAAACCTAGGCACATAGCTGAGATCTGTGTATCCATGTTGCTCCAGCTCCTCTGGAGCTGGAGCAACACAGCTGAGCTTCCACTGGTTTTACACAAGGCCTGCAGAACAAACAGCTCGGTGCTTTTCACAGTCTCAGAGCAGAACCTCACGGGAAAACAAGAGCTGGTGCTGCCTGTCCTTGATGGCACCGTGCTGGCACAGCTGTATTGCTGCTGGTGCCTCCGGGTCTGATTCCCTTCTCCAGCGCACCAGTTCCACCCTGGTGTCACTCCCACACTGAGTCACTACCGGTTTACGGCCTGATGCTGCACCTTGCTGGATCAGGCCCTTGTGCTGCTGCCTGCGAGAAAATTAAGGCCTTAAATGCAGCGCTGCTTTGGAGTGCTGGAGTCAGGGCAAGGAGCAGAGACTTTAGAGGATGCAATGCCATGGCATTTCATACAAGGAGAAGCACTTCAAGGGGGTAATTACAAAGACAAGCTGATGGGAACAGGGATATACACGTTAAACATCCCATTTGTGAGTTTCTGGCTGTGACAGGCAGAACACGTTGCACAATTAAATGTGCTCAGGCCTGCTTTTCCCCACATTTACAGCCTACATTGATTAAATCGCTGCACAGGTTGACTATAATAGGTGGTTCTGTTGTTTGCATTGTACGAAGCTGGTGTTTTCCCTTTTCCAGTTCAATGCATGTGGTAGGAAAGCTGGCTGTGGAAGGGAGCAGAGGGAGGAATGATGGGGTGAGATGCACGTCCAAAGAGAAGGGGGAGAGAACAGGATGGAAAGGGGAGAAGCTGCACATATGCTCTCCTGCAAAATGTACCGGATCCCTGGAAAGGTCAGGTCTGTAAGTCAAAGCTGCAGCTTGCATGAGCAACACTTACTCAGCGGGTCACACTGACCTTGGCAGCATCACCGGGCTCTTATTTTCTCCTGGAGAAACTGTTCATGAACAATTTTTCCAATGTGTGAGGTATAAAGAGGGCTTCCTTCAGCGTCAGGCAAGCAGGGCTCCTCTTCCCACCTAGTCGGCACCCTTTGGAGGCACTACAGGAGCAATGAGCAGAGTTAGTTCCTTTACTTCGAACAGCAGTTCTCGGGGTGGGGAAGTTGAGTTTCTTCACTCTGGCCCGGGCCCCTTCTGTCTTTGAAGACTGTGCATTGGCTTGAAGGTGTGGAAGCATCCCACGAAGTAGCCTCAGGGCCTGAGAAGTGACAGAGATTGTTCCCCTGATCTTGCAGTTCCCAGGTCCTGCCCCATAGGGTGATGGCCTCTTTGGGTCCTAATGCTGGATAAAGCCCATGTGTGCCCATTAGAATCCATGTGTCCCTTATGTGTTTAAAGAAAACAGAGGTCGGGGGGGAATCTGACCTGGGATTGTCTATATGGTTTAATGAAAGACACCTGTACGTTATCCTATGGAAAACTAGCTTAGGCAGCAACAACAGAGCTCTTGTTTCAGAGGGAGAGCGGAGGTGCCCGGATCAAGTGCAGAGGCGATGCTCAGTCCGTGGGCTGGGAGGGTTTAGTTCATACCACTCTGTGCCATACCCTGAGCTCTCAGCCTGGATCTGGTGGCTCAGACGGCTGCCTGCCTTCTCCACGGCAGCAGGGAATATCAGCTGCTATAAAGCGGTAGGGAGATAAATGGCAGCCAAAGCTCACAAGAAGGAACAAAGGCCTTGAGATAGACAATAATACCGACTGCACTGGGGGAGGAGAAACGGCAAAACATCCGGGGTGGATGGGGTGGGCCCAAGCTCTAGCACTGCGGCCCCAGGACCACCACCCCTGCACCTGAGGGCAATGCCCCGTCACATCCGCCCCGCTGGAGCTCACGGCCCTGCCCAGAGTCCTGGATGTTCTCTGGGCGGCGGAAAAACACAGTCAGTGCAGGCGGCCCGCGTCACCCAATAAAACAAGTATGTGCAGGAGAAGGAAATAAGCCACGGCCTGAGCCCCTGTAGCATTGCCAACGGCCCCTTATTATCTGGGGCGTCCCTATTTTTTCATCTCTGTACAACAAGATCAGGAGTTGCTGACCAGTGATGCAAAAATCAGCAAGAAATACCCCTGTCAAATGTAGGTGAGTAGTGCTTATTGTTATTAATAATAGTAATAATAATGATGATGATCATATTGGAAGGAGGACTGGGGTGGCGGATGCTAAGAAAACAGCCCCTTATTTTTGAAATACAATGTTGGCAGCCCTAGAGGAGGCATGTCTTTTAGTCTGACACTGCCACCTAGTGGGGGAAACATGCTAGCACCTAGTTTCATTAATTCTGAACGGTAGAAGTCTTAGTTTAGGTCTATAATAAAAAGTTAAGTATCAGAGGGGTAGCCGTGTTAGTCTGGATCTGTAAAAAGCAACAGAGAGTCC